>NC_044585.1:2425984-2729232 GCF_901933205.1 Camarhynchus parvulus
GCTCTTGTTTTTGGAGTACTGGGAACTTTTGGCAGCTAATTAATTTCTCTCTCTTGCTGGGGACAGGAAGTACCTGCGTGATGCCGATCGCCAGGTGCTGGCCCAGCAAGCCTTTGTGCTCACAGTGAAGGTGCTGGAGGACACTCTCAACGATCTCACACAGGTGAGGCAGCAGGGCACTTCATAGCTCTCATTTAGTAATTAGCTTTTGCAGTGTTCACTCGTTCCTTCGGTCTCCTGAGATTGAAGAGCTGCATTTATAAGCACTTACTCCCAATACCTTTTGTTCATATGCCACTACACAGAAAACTTTCTTCTAGCATTGTTGATTTTTTGGTTTTGAATTTCAGTAACAAATACAATTTGCAGTAAGGATTGCCAGATTGCAGTAAGTTTGGTCTGACTGTCCCTTAAACATCAAATAATGGTAGATACATGTAATGTTCAAGCTGTCCATTTTCAGGTGGGGTCTATAGGAAAATTCCTTTTAAAATGAACTAAGATTCCTCTTGTAAAAAAACCCAGACAGTCTGGTGTTACATGCCTAGGCACTTTTCACTGTTAGTCCTTGACAGCACCAGACTCATTATGACATATATTTGTAATCTAGATTTCATTTTTAAAAGTCATACAGAAGCTAATCAGTTCCCAGGTTAAGGGATCTGCATATTGGAACTTTGCTTTGTAAATACATTTGAGGAAGACCTTGTTCCTAAGGGTTTTCTAAGTTAACAGACTATAGGTTTAACCAACTAAATGAAAACATTGTCAAGAACACTGGAACTCTGTATATTAAATAGTTTGTTCATAAATCTGGATGTAAGAGATGTATCATTATCAATTTTTGAAAAAAAAGATGATGTACTGAGGTTTTCTACCTTTGGAACTTCACCAAAGTAAAGGTACAAAAAGTAAAATACTATAGCAGGGTTTTGCCTACTTCTTGATCTATTAACAAGAAGGTTCGGTAAGAACAACAAAAAGAAAGAGTCTTAAACTTGAGCTTGATCTGTAGCTGCCAAAAGAAACAGATTTGGTTTTGATTTCAATATGTTAGAAGAAAAATTTGTGCAGTTAAAACCTTGGATTTCATTTAGTTGGATCCCTTAGCATGGACTGAAGTAGTGAGGGAAAATAAACATTGTGGCTTGGGTTCAGCCTGAGCTGTTGACACTTCTCTGTGGTTGTTTTCACTTATTAAAATACTTCTAATTGTAAGATTTGTGGCCTGGATTAATTAATATTGAGGAACAAAAAAGAATTAACATAGAATAAATGCATTTTCTTCAGCAGAAGCAGTAATGAAAGGTACTGGTCAATATTCATGATAGTCACAGCTGTGCTCAAATGGGTTTTGATTTCAGTGATAACAGAGAAGAATGATTTCTTTTATTAAGGTGTCAGAAGATCAGGGTTCCAAGTCTTCTAGCCTTGCTTCAGGAAGGATGACAACAGACGTGTCCAATAAAAGTAGTGCTGAAGAGGGGAAAGATGTGCTCCCCAAAAAGGCCGTTCTGTCAGATGGAGCAGCGCATGGTACTGAAAATGGAGTGAAGGAAGCGACCCAGGGACAAATCCCCCATGCTATGGACATATTGGAACAAGAGGACAGGAGTGACAAGGAGATTAAAGAGCTTCCTGCCCCTGGTTCAGCTGAGCCTATGGATCTTGATGGCTTTTCCAATGACCCTGAAAAAATTGATTCTTCCTGTAAGCGCAGCGAGCCGGAGCGGCTGCAGCCCGGCAGGAGCTCCAAGGACAGGGCTCCCGAGAGCAGGACTCCAGAACTTTCCTTGGAGGAGCTCAGCATCAGCTCAAAACACCAGCAGCAGGCAGCTAAAGGAACAGTTCAAGCAGCACCTACAGAAGAACCTGTCCAGAGGTCAAGCAGGAAGAGGAAATTACTTGAGGATGTGGAGTCTGGAAAAACACTTCTGCTCGATGCTTATCGAGTGTGGCAGCAAGGGCAGAAAGTCATGGCCTATGACCTGGGCAAAATTGAGAAGATCATGTCTGAAACGTACATGCTGATTAAACAGGTATTGTATGATTAATTTTCATTTGTCTATATGGCCTCAGGTTTTAGGATCTAACAGGAATTGCTAAACCAAGCCCTTTATCTGTTTAAAACCTTCCCAAAGAACCATTCTCTTGACAAGGTCATTTCTGGGGATAGGGAGTAGGACTCTCCATGTTTTAAAACTAAATTTCTGAAATGAGTTAAGAGCTGTAGTACCACTTACGTGGTGTTTGTTCAGCTAAATGTTAGTTTGAATTGAGAGAGCTGAGTATTTATCTTTGGGGATGTGCTCCTGAATAATTTAAGGTCAGCATTTTGCTGTAGAACTGCTGCTTCCATGCTCTACATCCCCATTTCATCTCAATTTAATTAGATTTATAGATGAGCTAAGTAATTATGACTTCATTAGTTGTGGTTCTGTGTTCAGGTGGATGAAGAAGCAGCACTTGAACAGGCAGTCAAGTTTTGCCAGGTGCATATGGGAGCATCAGCACAGAAACAGGTAAGCTCTGAAGCCTTTGAGTGCTGCTTTTATGAGTCTGTACAGGCAAATCTGTTGCTTAGTGTCTGCAGCACCTAGAAATGCCTACTTGCCTTGTATTGGTGCCATCTGAGATAAGTTGGGCTACATTAGTGGGAAGATCACCGCTCTTATTAGTGTCAGTGCTCCTGTTTATAGCAGGCTTGCAGGATTGTTTTCATGCCCAAAAGCTTTTGGGGAAACCCCAAACAATCTTCAAATTGAAATATTTATGGCATACTACAATTTCCCTAATGTCCACATCATAGCCCAGCATTTCATGGATGGTAATTACTTCTCTCTGCTCCCTAAGGGCTCCAACCTCATCAGCTCTTGCCTTGCTGGCATTGCACTCTGCTCCAGAGATACCAGATAGATTTTCTTTAACTCTATTAAAAACAAACTGTTACTCAGTTTGTTTTTAGCTTGTAGTTTCTGAGTTTACGCAGCAAACAATTATAATAGCTTTAAATGGATCATTATATATCAGTTCCTAATGTGCAATCAAGGCCAAGAAGAAAACTGGATGAATGGATCTATTTATTGGTGTTCATTTTGCAGCCCCAAAGTATTTACTAGATTTGTATTTTCCATCATTTTTGTTCAGTTAAAATGTAGAGTGCATCTCTTAGCAGAGTAATAGGAGAGGATGTAAGAGGAAAGGGAGGTTTTTTTCTTTATTAGGTTTTCATGGAAGTAACTTTCTCCAATTTGTGCCCCTCAGGAAGTTAGTAACATTGTTCCATTGAACTGTAGAAATGAACAGAAATGTCAAGAGGTATTTAGTAGAAGTGTTGGCTTGCTTGTAGTCTGGTATTTCAGATTTTATTTTTTTTAATAAATAAATGTTAGCTCAGCATGGTAAAACTTTTTCAGTTTATTTTGGGGGAAAAATAGACATCATCACACTGTGATTTATGACTTCAAAATAAAAAGAATTTGCTAGAAAGCTTCTTTAAAAAGTAATGTTACTGTTGCTTTTCTGGATGTGTTCACCTTTTTAAGAAACACTCACCAAATTCTCCTTTATCAACCCAATTCCTTGCTGGGCTTTCTTGAAGGTTCTGGGAATGTTACTGCTATTCCCTTTTTTCCCAGCAGTCACCAGGTACTCAGGCATGTAGCAAAACACGAGAATGGTGAAAAACCTGCACACAAACTGATCTTGAGAGTAGACACAATAGGTGAGCTAGTATTTAACAGCACTGGGAGCAATAAGATTTCCTGTTAAATCACTTGAAATAAAACATGCCCCTTCACATGCTGCACTTGGAAGCTTTCCCTTTTAGGAAGCAGTCCCAGCTAACGAGGTTATTACATCCTGCACTCTCATTTTGCTCTGCTCCTAGCAGGATCTTGCAAGCTGTGTGAAGCTGCTCCTACAGCACTGTGAATTAGTGTGGAGACACAGGAATAGCCACTCTTGTAGACATCTGTCTGTTTTCAGCAGACTGAATCCTGTTTTATTTAAAATTGGCAAGTATTTGCCTTCTGTAAGCAAATGATGTCATGTACAGAGCTGCTGCAGCAGGGGGAAATGCTTTGTTCCTGGATGGTTTGAGTGGGTTTGCAGGGCCTGTGGTTCTTCAGTCACTTAGCCAAAGAAATTAACAGTTTAAAAAAGAAAAAGGCACAAAATCCACATTGATATGTCTTTCTCAGCTGGCTGTTGTGTTTTAAAGTTGCAGGCATTATATGGTTTCTTTATGAAAGTTTTCACTTGCTGCTAAAATTAGGCATTACTTAAATTCTGCCTTTTCAACTTTCTTCCAGACCAGTCAGAGTTTCTAACCTAAATATTTAACAACAATGTTCAAACCTCCTTCTCTGCCTCTCCAGGCACAAGCAGGAAACAATAGAGCAGTCATGAGAGGAGCTGGACAAAGTGGGTCCTTACACTTCTGTGAGCAGATCTAATCTTTTTAATGGCTTGGCAAAGCTGTGACCCTTTGACTTGGTTTCAGAAATCCTCTCTAGTTCTTATGAGTGTTTTGAGCCAATGAGAGGCACATCACCTACAAAGTCAGCTAAAAACATAGCAAGTGGTTGAGAAAGAAGCTTTGAAGAAGGCAGAAAATCCAGAGGTACAAAACCCTGCCATGATAAGTTCCAGTGCTCCTGGAGGACTGGAGATGTTGGAGTGTTTTCCATCAATTCCAGAAATTGATATAAAATTATGTTCTATGTAAGTTGCTTGGACATTTCTTTCAGTATTCATTATTAACACTTTTTTTGGTGATATATTAATCAACTCCAGCACATTTTGGTTCACAATTTACAGAGTGGTGATGCAACATTTTCAAGTGCTGATATTAATGCTGTTGTGGAGAAAGGTGTGACCAAAAGTAATTCCTCCAGTTTTTATCCTTTTCCCTTTAAATTGTGAAGTGTGAATAAGACTTCTGATATACACCTATCAAATGGGCTGAAATCCAGTGGTGGTGGCTGGATCTTTAGCAATCAAGTAACTAAAGTTACCCTGGAGATTAATTGACCTTCTGAGCAAGCAGCATTTTGAAGGTTTCTTGTTCTTTTCTTTGATTTTTCTGTCTGCGAATGTTATCGAAAAGATTTGCAGAGATCCTGAAAGCAGTCATCTCAGTTGCTCTGAGTTATATTTTTAGTCTTGCCAACTGTGATTTTCATATGAAATTAATGGTCCCTGGAAATGGAGTCCTTGTTGAGGGAGGAGGAAAGATTGAGGCAGACTGGTTTGATTTTGAATTAACATTGTACTTCAATATCTGCTCCTGAGCACCAAGGAGGGGACATGTTGGCAGAAACCAGTGCTGAGGATTCTAGATAATTAGAGAATTCCTAATAGACCTTTCCATTGACTGCCTAAAATTGCTCTTGGGAAATTCTTCATTTTATGCTGTTAAGGACATATTGACATGGGAAAGCTATTGCAGTACAAGCTAAGGATGAAGCTTTGTATTGCACAGAATATTCTATAAATGCACGTGGAGATACTTTAGTTTAAGAACCCATCTGTCTTCTGTTTTCCTGTAATCTGAAAAGATATTTTTATTCTGTGGACCTAATATTAAATTCCTTAATACTGAAAATGCACCTTTCACCAATGCTGAAAGTCAAGACAGTTAAAACTCTGTGGTTGTGTGTTGGGATCTAATGTATCACTAATCCTGAGAACTGAATTTATATAAAACAAATACTTTAAAACATTGTAAAAATCAACATTGCACACAGGGCTGGATTTAACATCTCTAAAAATACAAGAGTGTTCAGAGGCAAAGTTCCAAAATGCCACTGAGTCTCTGGTCCTGGGTTGTGACCCCTGAGAATTGGGACTCTGTGTAGAAAGCCCTGGTAACGGGTGGTGTTGTAGGAGCTGAAATTTCTATTGGCTCTTCAAGGTATAGTATATCATCCAAATGTCATGAGAAGGGGCTATTTCAACATTGCTGAGTTATTTAAGACTCACTGCTGCCTTAGCCAAAAAATCCTTGCTCTGGGACCAACTCCATCCCTGAAGTGTTGGGGAGGGAAAGGAAATTTTCAACCGCTCTTTGCTGCTCCATCTGCCAGGCCTTGAGCTCTCCCTGCTTGGTTCTGGCTGCCCAAATTCTCCTTTTCACCTTTTGCTTCACTCACCTCCTGCTCAGCAGCGCAGCCATGGCCACCTTCTCCTCCTGGCTGCTGCCAAACTCCAGGTGCTTTCCCCATTTCCCTCTCTCAACCTACAGTCAAAACACATCAGCAGATTTCAGTGTCAGCTCTAATTAAAAGTGATGCTTCACGAAGCTACCACCAGAATCAAAACAATGACTTTTATTACAAACACAATCAGGTTATGCAAATGAGCCTTTCAGGCTCCTGGCAGGCTGCCAGGGTGATCCCTGATTTTATAAAGTTTTTTGCTGCTGCTGTTGTAATGGAAAAGTGTTGTTTTATATAGAAATGTTGTAATATAAAGGTGCTGGTTTAGTTCTCTTCCTGCCCTTCTCTAGTTCAGAACAGGTAACTGGGGTCTTCTTTTGGTATTTTACCTTTTCCCAGGGCTGGTGATCAGTAGTCTGAATCCACAGCCTCATACTGAGGAATTTTCTGGGGTCATTGGTGGGTTTGATCTGTGAGGGCTGTGCTGAACCCACACACAAGAAGCTCAGATGGACTCTGGAGCATGGCTCTGGTGATGGGACCTTACAGGGAATGTGATATTTCACTTGGAACAGGAAAACATTTTCTGCTGTGAGTGAAGCTAGAGGGCACTCCCATGGATTTTTCCCCTTCTGCTGTGGAATGCAGTCAGCACTGCAGTGACATGGGCTCTCAGGCATTTTTCTTCAAGGAGAAAACTTGAGAGTGACTTCTTTGAACTGCCTTGGGTGTCTAGAGCGTTTTCTTCTCAAATTCTCACATTTAAAAAAACCCACAAAGCAACAAACCACCAAGCTGTTCTCTTCAGGAAACAGCTAAAAGCCTTCTGTAAAGGCGCTTTGCTGGGAATGGGAGGAGATTAGGAGAATATTAAATAATTAGAAAATAATCATCTTCTACCTCATGTGTTTTCTCCCCCTTTTTGTTCCACCCACATGCTGCTAATTTTCATCTTTTCTTCCTGCACATCAAGACGTCAGAGACTGCTTACAGAAAAAGTTGTTTTTCCTGAGTTGTCTGTATGCTTTATTAATGCAGCAAAGATGACAAGAAAGGAGGGGGAAGGAGGAGGTGGCGATGGGGGGGACAAAAGGACGAGCTCTTTCATGGTCTCCTACCAAAGGGTGACCATTTTGCTCACTGTTGCATTTGCCAGTTGCCATGGCATCCCCCTCTCACTCTATCCTGGAGGTGTATTCTTGATATAATTAACAGCTCTCCTCCTTCTGTCTCCTGCAGAAAGCAATCATTAAGTGAACATGAAGGAAAGAAAAGACACTTTTTATCTTTTACTTTGTATATTAATGTTTTTCATCCTGCTACCTGGTCTCTCTTGGTCCAATAATGATGTTTTTGTGTATGGAAGTGTTGCTGTAATATGGCTGCAGGACATTGAGCCCCTGCTTGTATTTGTGTTAATGGGGGGTTTCATTAGGCTAAAGTTCAATCTTATGTGTGTAAACCTTTGTTATTTTCTATATATAAAGTGGTCTTGGGAAATACAAGGTTCTTCAGGATCCTGATCATGGATATTGCTGGTATTTGTGATGCACCTAGAAGAAAACTTCCAAATGTTATTTATTTCAAATGCTGCTGTAGAGAGATTGAGGGGGAAAAAAAAGAATGGACAGGCATAATTTAATTAAAACACAATATTGAGCAGAAGTTGGAGTGGTTATACTGTGGAATGTGGCCAGCAAATTGTTCAGGCAGTTTGTGTGACAGGGGATGTTCTGGTGTCCTTTTAAAAATAAACACCTTTGTGTGAGGTGGGTTCTGACTTCAGTCCCACTAGAGTGCTAAACTCAGGCATGGGAGTAATTGAAAAAAAAAAGAAATCACAAGAAAATGTTATGTAACAGTTGCAGTTCCAGCATCTTTCATTAGGAAACTTTTGTTGGGAAAGCTGTCACTTTCCCTTTCTGGAACATTTGGTTGTTAATTTTTCCCACAGCCACAGAGCAGTGAGCTCTCCCGAAAGCAGGAGTGGGAAGGTTGCTGGAGAATTTCTTTGTTTTTCAAAATGTGTTTTTTAAAAACAGCAAGTGTGGTAGAAACAGAGCCTTGGTCAGGTTCTCTGGGTTATGACTTCACAGGCTGCAGAGTAAATTTTTGCTCATGTTTTATCTTAATGCTGGATTTCTTTTAGCTGCTGCTGAAGTGCCTCTCTGGGAAACTGTAGGGAGCTATTTTTTCCAGTAACATCTGTGAAAAAATTCTGCACTTTTGCTGATAATTTTATTGGTGAAAGGCTGTCCCAGTGCTGGATTTCCAGCATTTTCCTTGCTTGTTTTTACATCAGCTTTCAACATGGGAAGGGTTTGTCCATCACCTCTGTGAAGCTGAATGAGCTCTTTGAGCTGAAGTAGTCCAGGTTCTAACAAATGAAGAGACTGATTTTGCAACCTAAGTCAGATTTAATCACAATTCACACAGGCATCCATCCTAGTTACTCATTTACATTTCAGCTTTTTACATTCTTCAAAATGAAAACAGTTTTTGCTAGGTTTTTTAAAGAGAATTAAGATAGTGGGCTCTTCATGGAAGCAGTGGATCATCCACGACACCTCATTTGGATATTAATAATAAGCCTTAAATATTTCTTCTACCCACTTTGCTATAGTCGTCAATACAAAAGTAGTACTGCAAACCCTTCAGTACCTCATGTTTTTTAGAAAATCTAGAAGGAAGTCCAGTCTTGTCTACAGGAACTTGTAATTACAATGAAAGACAGGAAGAAATCAGATAAGAGTTTTTATCTTAATTCAGTTATATTCACATGTTCTGTAAGTAACTTTAAATGTTAGAAAATATTCATTTCTTCTTGGTGACTAAAGGCGCTCTGTAATTGTGGTGGTAACAGAGGCACTGAGTGTGGTGAGGTGGATTGGAGAGGGGAAAAGGAGAAGTTCTGAGTCACAACTGACTGAGATTGGGCTTAGTACCACAGCAAAGTAAAAACTAAAGAATAATCTTCTGATGAGAAACCACATAAAACACTGGTAAGGTTTTATGTCACTGCCTCTCCATTTCCCACTGTCTGTCTGTGGAAAACAAACTTTATTCTACCTTACTGGTGGTTTAACAGTAGAGATAGATGAACAAAAGGCTTCTGGTAAATCCAAGGCTGCTGTGGTGAGTTTTTCTGGGTTTATTTCTCAGCTGGGTGTTATTAGGTCCTGTTTTCCTGGAGATCTGCAGGATGATGAAATGTAGTCCCATAAGTCCTGAGCAGTGGAGCTGGTGACATTCCCTGAGCTGCCTTTTGTGAGTAGCATCACCTGCTGATCAGAGGTGCTGGGATTCTTGCCCCTACACTAAACCCAAAATCTTTTACAGAACCTGTGCCTCACTGTGGTGCTCATCTGGGCTTTGTGCTTCCAGCTTTTGGATGGTCTGCAGTTCCTGAGTGCAGTAAAAACACACAAAGCCGGTTTAAATCCCTTTTCTTAAGGCTCTGTGAGTTGCACAGTGGACAGTAACCAACAATGGGTTTTTAGTGCTTGGCTCTGATTTTAAAGAGAGCTTTCTCCTTTTTCTTCCACTCCCACCCCTTTTTTGGAAAAAAACCCAAGATCAGTCTGAGATTTTTTTTGTTTTTCCTCCCAAAGTCTTTGTTTCATTGGGTTGAAAAGAACCTGTCTGTTTACAGCAGCTCAAGACAAGTCTTCACCAGGTCACATGTGGAAAATTCCCTTTAAAGTATAAACACAATTATCTTGGTGTTGCTTTCTTTTGTTTAAGGCTGCACTTTTTGACTACACATTGCAATTTTTGGTCATGGTTTTCCTGAATCAGAAAAATCACGTTTCTTTATTATTTTTGTATTTTTATTATTTTTGTAAATAAAATGTTTTTAAGCTTTAATATTTTTTAATTATTTCAAAAGCTTTATTTTTTTTTTGTAAATAAAATGTTTCAGTTCTCTGGAAGAAGAGCTGGGATGCTTCATCCTGGTGAGGAGAAGAATAATGGAGGATAAGGTTATAGAATTGTGATTTTCAGCAGAAAGGAAAGAACCAGACAAGAGGCACCATTGAAAGTTGCAGCAAGAGAAATTTGGATTAAATGATTGGAAACAAATGTTCACTGGGAAGGTGGTAAAACACTAGAAAGGGGCCTGGAGAGGCTCTGGAATCTCCTTGGCAGTGTTTGGGCTGGGCTGGCCCTGGCCCCAGTGAGCTGATGGAACTGGGAAGTTGGAGACCTCCAGAGGTCCCTTCCAGCAGCAATTATTCCATGGGGCTGCACTCTCTCTAATCATTTTTCATCTGAAAACCATCCAAATACTGCTGAGTTACTTTCCAAATGTCCTTTTTCTGGCTCTGCAAATAGCTGTGCATTTTTGTAGAGATCTGAGGTGCAGATCCATTTTTAACATCTATGTACCTAAGTAGTACCTTCCTGTGTTTCTCCAGAAAAAAATCTGGATACAATACAAGCACAGAAATGTCAGGTTCTACATCACCCATTATGCAAGTTAATGAAGTGCATGGGTGTGAAGGGCTTTCCCTTTAAATCACAGCTGAAAACATTTCCTCAAGTGATCTCACTTCTAGCTTAAGGCTTGCTCCTGCAGTTTCATTTCCCTCAGGTTTGTGTGATCCCATTTGTGTGTTGAGACCTTTAGTTTTGGAACCGATGCTTTAAGCACCAGAAACTTGCTGCTTTCAGAGGCAAAACAGACCTTTTTTTGATCCAGTGTGGTAATTGTTGTGAATATAGCTGCTGGGTTTTTTGTTTTTTTGTTTTTGAGGTTTTTTTGTGTACACATAGAATCTGGCAGGTTTTAATTGTATGCTTTTTAGAGATTGATTAATCAAGTTCAGGAACTTCAAAAATACATTCTGCCAATTATTTTTTTTTAAATGTACTTGTGTGCTCTCTACCTTTGAATTTTAAGTATGCATTTTCTCCACCTGAAAGCCTCCTCTGTTCTCTCAGTGAAATTCTACTGACTTTTCTGGCTTTGTAATAAATCTTTGGTCATCTAGGACATTAGGGTCCAATTTGATTTTACATTTGACAGCTGAATCCTGTTTCTGTTTCAGACATGCTTACTCTTATCACCATGGTTAAAAGGAGGATTTTTTTCTTGTTAGAGGCATGAGGCAAACAATTAAACATCTGAGAATTCTGTCTGACTGCATCTTTTATGGTCCAATAAATCTCCATTAAATGAAGACTGCAGAGAGTGTAAAATAAATGCTTTCTGTGGCCTCACAAGCAAGAATACTTTATTTGATTACTGATAAAAGTTACAGAGAAGATATCAATTTTATGGGTACTTTTATTCCCTTCTTTGGTGAATTTATGTCCCACTTCTACCTTCTGTCTGTATAATAAATGACAGTGCATTCAATTTTTAGCACTGGCTTTGGAGAGGAGCACTGCTCTTGGTGCCTCTCTTGCTGTGCACAGGCAGCAGATCTCCCTGAGCCTGCTCCAAGCTGGACCTCAGTGCTATCAGTTCTGCACTTGTCAGGAATTTATGGTTTGGAGTTATTCTCATCTCTTATTTCACAAGCGAATACTTTTTCTATTTTCTCCATTTCTTTCTCACATCATTCACTAAGAATTATTTCTTGTGATAATTTGCAAAGTCTCCTAAAGCAGTGCAGATCTGTTTTTTCAGGTCAAGCACTTGTCAATGTATTTTTAAATGAAAGAAATATGTTTCTGTTTACAGGAGATTGTAACTCATGCTTAATTACAGAGTTCAGGGAAGCATGTTATGTTGTGAGGGATGTGTTAAATTAAACTTTGTAAATGTGAATAAGTGTTCAAGTGCTAGTTTGATAAACAGACCATAAAGAACAGAAAAATAATCCATAAAGGAGAAAAGATTTCTTTAGAATAGTGATTGAGTCATTGTTCTATTATCTTCACTTTAAAGAGAGTGTTTTCTGTCCATAAAATGTGCTACTTGCAGGTAGCACAGTCAGTGCCCTGCAGAGTTTTTCTCACTGCTGCCCCTTTTCTGTGCAGGCCACAGGAGAAGCACCCACAACCCCAAAGCACCCGAAGGACACCCGGGAGAGCTTCTTCCCAGTAGCCCCAGCCACACTGCATCCCACCCCAGTGAATCCAGACACTGTGACTCCTGAAAACCTCCTGAGACTGAACGAGCTGCACTCCAAATCCAAGCCAGCCTCATCCTCTTCATCCTCCTCGTCCTCGGTGTGCTCGGTGCCGCCCGCGCCGGAGCCGCAGCGGGAGCCGGAGCAGCCCCGGGGCCAGGGCACAGAGGCTGCCCCCAGCATGGGGGATGCTGCTCCTGGTAAGTCTCAGCCAGGGAGCTCCTTCTGGCCCCCTCTGATCAGAGTCCACATGCTGAGGTAGTGCCTGAGCTCTGGTTCTGTCCCCTTTTCTCATCACTACCCCACTTTCAAAAGGCTACGCAGGTTTTTGTCTTGGTCCTGGAGTGGATCTGTATAATCAATACTTTAATTTATGGGATAGATTAAAAGAGTGACCACTCCATGTGAGTTGTATGTGAAATCATGAAATAGCAGCCTGAAAATAGTCATCTCTTTTAGAGAATTGAAGTCTCTAGCAGCATTAAAATGAAAATTATTTTGTTTTCCTCAATGAGTTGAGGATCCATTCCTTTTAACATTTAAAAAGATTTAAGGTAAAGTGATTACAATTAAAATAAACTGGTTAGTAGCCTAAATCTGTCTTAGAAGTGCTTGATTAACATAATTAGCTGTGCAGCTCTCACTGCCCAGCATATGTGAATGTGGAGATACATAACACTGATGAACAAGATTCTGCATGGTCTACAAAGTTAGCTTATCATCACTATTATGTTTCACATTGCAGAAGAGAAGCATCTGACAGGACCAGAATGTTGGAATATGTTATTTATAGCCCTGGTGTGGTTATGTGCCAGGTTAGAGCACAGGAAAGGATTGAAGAAGCCAAACAAATGTTATTTATTCTATAGCATGATTGTGTGATTTGTTGATGACTGTATTATGTAATTGGTCCTATACCGTTTTCTAGATGAGGAAAGAATAAATGAGAATGCTGTCATTTGCTTTGGTGCTGTCATGGCAGGCTGGCTTGTTAGCAGACAAAAAATCTCTGTGCTGGGCAATACTGATCCACTTTGGGGAGTGAAGTAAGATCAGACCCAATTTCAGACTTGCCCAAAGAGGTGGTTGGCAATATTTGTGGGACACTGTGCATGTTAAGGTGGCACAGCACCTGCCATAGGCTGTACTTTGTTGCAGCTTTAACAGAAGCACTGTCTGAAAAAGCATCTGCTGCTGCCTGTGCTCACTCCATCTGTTTACAAGGCTGGGCCCAGCACTACTCACCAAATGCCTTAGACAAGTCAGGGGAGCCCAGATAAAGTTATGAATGAATCACATATAAAACAGGTATTGTGGAAAATCATGCAGGAAGAGACAGTGGAGCTAGTGTCCAGATCCGTGAGACAGGAGGTTTTCTTAGTTTGGAGTTGTGACTTTGTAAAGTTTTTGTCTTTATACTCCTGGTATGTCATTTCTTTCCTTATGTAATCAGCCTTGTTATTTGAATGCACACAGTCTGAATTCATCAGCAGTGAAGAGCAAGTTAGGGAGAAATAGGTTTTCCCAATTTGCTAATCTCTGAGCACGGAACAAAACTGAAATTTAACATCTACTATCAGCAGTTGTATTAACATCTAGCAGTTGTATTGTCTAATTTTCCTTTTTCACAGTTCCAGGGAGAGATTGTCTTAGGAAGGGAAAAGAGAAAAGGGGAGTGATGAGGAAGGAATGGCTTAGTCTGTGTGTAAATTGCATCTGTTACTCTCCTTGGGAAGCAAAAGAATGGTGTTGCCTGGTGTCATAAGATGTCTTGTCTGGCTTGCTCAGCAGGGAGTAATTTGAGTTTGTCCCTAGACAACAGGGGAGGAAAAACTGAATCCTCTGTGAAGCTGTTATGGGCTTGCTAAGGAGCCTGGTGTAGGAATGACAATGCTGGTAAGAACTCAGGCACTCTTCTGGCTTTCAAACAGAACTCAGGAGCATTTCTGATGTGCTTTCCTCTCTGCAACTCCCCAGGCCTCGTTGCAGTGATTGGAACATTTATTGTAATCTTTTGACTTTCTGGGCTTTGTTAAGGTTGTAGAGTTAGGTATTGTTCATTCTTCTTTGATGTTTTCTATACATCATTTTGGTTGAGGGAGATGGAAGGGTTAGCTGCCAGAATTACACCCCTGAAACTGAACATCAAGAGGCTTTCTCTCCAAAGCTCAGTGCTGAATGCCTGAGTTGTATCTGGCTCTCAGCCCTACCTGACAGGTCATTTCTCTAGCTGAGAGAGACACCAATTACTGCTGTGTCCTTTCTTCCTCTTTTCTTTTTAATTCTCCTACCTTTGCATCCACCTTCTCTAAAAAGAACTAGTTATAGTTCTGTTACAACCCTTTTTCATCTGCCTTCCTTTAGTTCTGTTTGGGTAAAAACTCCTCCCATTTTTAGAGTAAACTGTTTCCAACTTTTTTATCTCATAACCTCTACCTGTACCTACTTATTCATGTGGAAGTATTACACATCAGAGAGTGTTAGCCACTCTCATTTTCTCTGATTTCACCCAGAAAAAGGAGTTGTTTTTCCAGGCACTGTTGATGCTGTGCCACTCATTTCTGATGTAAATGTTTTCCTGAGATTTTGTCTGGTGCATGACTGATGGTGCAGAGCACAGCCAGATGGAGTCCAGCAGCAGAGGGGTGATGGTGGCAGTTTCAGCAAGACACCTTCCTACATCTGGGTAAAAATGTGCTTGGGACTCTGAGCCTTCCTAGCTCAGCCTAACATTTCTCTGGGGAAGCTAAAATAGGACAATTAAGGTAAACTCCCTCCAGCCTGTCACACTGTTCCACTATTACATGGTTCTAAATTGCTGAAAAATCCTGACATTTTCTTCTTGGCTGTCCTTATTGCAATAATGATTTTTATGAGGAATGAACAGGAAGACATTCACATTTGAGTTCTGATACCAAGAGAAGGTTTTAATACCTGGAATTATTTAAAGTTCTGTGTTTTGCTTAAAACCAGCTATTTACCAAGTTGGAATATAAAATCCAAGTAGAAGACTCCCCACTATTAATTTTTTGTCCATTTAAGGCCTAAGCAGTTCAATATGAAAACGAGGTCATGGTAAAGCTGTCCAAAGTTAGAAATTCAAAGCTAGGGAAGACAATTCTTTGTGTTGTGCAGGGAAGTGGCACTCCATAAGCCATGGGAATATCCTGCTGTAATTTCAGATGTTTGTGAAATGGGCACAACAGGGGAAGTAGAGGTGTAAATATAGTTCAGCCTGTAGAACTTGGAAAGTTTCAGAAGCACAAGAAATAAATACAAGAGAGAACAGTTGTGTGGAAAGAGGAACAACTATTACACAGAGAGCAATGAAGTTAAATTGTTTGAGTGTGTGCAGGCAGCTGCAGAATCCTTGAAAGGCAAATGTTCCAAGTAAAGAGGGATTTGAAGTGGGAAATCCTAAGAATTCAGTAACACTCAGTAGTGTTGGAATGTGACATTTCACCCTGTAGGATAACTGGGTGCTGGAGTCACAGGAGAGCTTTGAGGTGTAAGGAACATCTTTTCCCTGAAGTCTGCAACTTAATTTATTTTAGCAACTGATACATGACTTTAGGTTCTCAGAAGACTGAGGAATGAACTGAATGTTTTCCTAAGGCATCACTACAGAGAATGTGAACCATCAATTTGCTCTGGCAGCATCTCTTGTATTAAAACATTGCATGGCACAAGGGCCCACCTCAATTCCTTGCAGTTTCTGGATACCAACCATCAGTGGACACCCACAATTCCTGTTCCTGGGTGAAATAATGGTGAAATAATTCCTGTTACTGGGTGAAATAATGGAGCTTGTACTTTGCCATCAGAAGTTGAGCTTAACCTCATACTGGTCTCAGTGGCTCCTGGGTTTGCTTGTCATGGATTTCCAAAGACAAACACAGATATTAGGAGCCTGTAGTTCAGTGTTTTCTTCTTACACAAAAGTATTTTGTCCTGTTGTCCATACCTTATTTTAACTATCCAATTCAATTCAAATTTTCAGGTACTTTTTAAATGACTGTAAGTAGTACCAGTTAACCCTCTTAATTGCAGTCAGTGTCTTACCTTGTTTTTTCTGTTGAATTCAAAATTGTGCTGTAGAGCACAGAGTTTTCTCAGCAAATGGCTCAAAAAAAGATGAAATAGAAAATAGTTAGGCAGGCCAAGGACCTGTGGCCTGATGTGAGCTAACTTCAGATTGCAGTTACCTGGCATGGAGCTTCTCTCTTCAATGCATGTGTTCTTCTGCTCTGTTTTCTTGTGGCACTTGTGTGCATCTCACTTCCACTGCTTTCTCCTCAATTTCTTGAGGAGAGTGTTGATTTGTTGACTTGTTCTGGTTTTTGACAGCTCCCTTCCTCAGTTCCCAAGGCTGGATTTCTCCTGGGCTTTAAAACCTCTTCTTTAAATGCTGGGGTAGAAGCTCCTGCCCACCTGTGAGTGACTGAAGAGTCATCAGTGGGGATCAGCCAGGCTTCCCCAGTGGGCTCTGCAGCACTCTCTGATCTCTTGCTGCTTCAGCCTCCTTGGCTCTGGTACTCTCACTTCCCCTTGTCTCATCCATGCTTTTTGTGAAGCTTTTTATTTTTCACAATGGGTGCACTCTGAAAACAACTCGACTGCTGAATGTCAGCAGGGGTTTCCTGTTTGTGAATGACTTCTTAATTCCTTTTTGCAGTGCTCAGACAGTACCAGTCAGTGATGGCTCTTCCCTTCCCTTTGGAAATTGTGCTGATTTACCTCCTGTCGAAACAAACTCATTGCACAAGAATTTTTCAGTACACTTAATGTCTATTTCTGATATCTACACTTCAGATTCCTGAAGTTTTATTTACTCAATCTAATGTAGTGCAGAAAATCCTTTGACATTAAAACTGTCATAATTTTTATGCACCTGTGTTGGATCAGTAAGAACAAACAGGGCAGGGGCCAGCAGAGGCAGGTGAGGTGCTGGTTTGAAGCAAGGGTTTAGCACTCAGGGCAGGTCTGTGCTCCAGGAGCCTCTCTAGCCCTGTGCACTCTTAAATCTCCCTGAAAATCCTGGAGAGCCATTGCCCTGTGGATGTTTTGCACTACTGAAACACATTTTTTGGAGATTTTTGTCAAGGAGTGTGGTAGCAATGCTTTATGGTTGCAATATGGTTCAGTTTCACTAGTTTTAGATTGCTGTCAGCAGCATAAAATTTACATATATTCCTGCACAAAGGCAGACTGAAGAGAGATGTAGTTATAAGTCCTCTGCACAGGTATTGTGTTGCTTACAAAGTACTTAGAAAATTGTGGGGTGTCATTACATTCGCTTGAGAGATTTTTCTGCCAGCTGCTTTTGCTAATTTCCTTGTGCTTAGCTGGCTGTCAGGGCAGAGGAGGGTGAAACCCTGATGCTAAGGGGAAGCTCTCTTACAGCTTTTGTTAGGCAACTCACAGAGAAATTCCAGAAGCAGGAGACTGCAAATGACTGTTGCTGTCCACAGGTGCTGCTGTGATGCTCTCCAGATGATGTGTCCTTGCTGAGCCAGATATTAAACAAATATCAATTAGCTGTGTTTTGATAAAGCCATTTGAATGTTCATGTAGTTGAATATCAAACTGTTGTCTTTTTGATCCAGACCTTTTGTTTGCTGTTTTAAATTGAAGTTTTGTTTAAAAAAAAAAAGAGAAAGGATTAAACTTCAGGGTTTTTCTTTACCTACATGCATGCCAGGTTTCTGCACCTCTAGGACAGCTGCTGGGGGCAGGAAATGGTTTTGGGCACAGGAAAACCTGTCTGTCTCTTTCTGCTGTCTCTGCTGTCACACTGGCCCCAGCATGGCTGTCAGAGGGATCTGGGAGTTAGCATGGGCCAGGGACTATTTCCAGGAAGCACTTTCAAAGCAGCCACCCATTTTGAATTTTAGTCTGTTAATGGTCTGTGACAGCTGACCTCAGCATTAGGAAGAGTTTTGGGCTATGTCTCATTTGACTGTACAGTACACTCTCCCTGCTCAGGACCTAGTGATAAATATAGCACTGTGCTGTGCTATTGCACTGCAAACTTCTGTTCACCAGACTGCTTGAATTCCTTTTCTTTCAGGGCCAATAGAACTTGTGTTCTGCAGCTTTTTGCCTCCAAAATTACTCCAATGCTTAATTTTTAACATACGACTCTGTGTGTCAGCTTTGAATGTAATTTCCTGCATTTGGCATTTCAAGTCAAATACTTCTTTCTACAGCTATATGCACTAAAGGCACTTGGCAGTGCTTTTTTAGAAGTACATTTAATAGCAGGATATTTGGAATGAATTTAGAGAAAGCAAGGCTACCAAGTGTACCTGCCACATGCTGTGATGAGCGAGGTAGCCTGGCTGTCTGCTGTGCTCTGGTACCTCATGGCTAAAGGCTCTGTTGTTTCTGTGTTTCTGCATCTTAACTCTGCTCAGCTGAGCCAACCCCTGTTCCAGTGCAGTCTTTCTGCTGACTTGGTAGCACAGCTCATAAGGAAACTCTGAGCTCCTTCAAATTCAGGCTTTCCATGGCCTTTGCAACTGCTGTGTGGGGAAAAAAGCTGTATTAATTCCCAGCACGCTGGAGAGCAAGGCAGATGGAATAGAGAAAGTGAATTGTTTTCACATTAGTATTATTCCTTGGAAATGTGGTAAGATGCTTTCTCCACTATGTCAGGGAGCAAAGGATCAGACGTGTTTCCATCGGGTGGAAAAAAAAAATCAAATATTCCCTGCCTTGTACAGCAAATGAGTTGGGAACAGTTTGTGTGCTGTGGGTGGCCACCAGTGCAGAGCAAACCAGTTGTTACTGGGACTAGGAAGAGAAGGGTTTCCTGGAGTCTGGAGGCACACAGAATTCAATCCTTACTCTTCTGAAGCGGTGGGAAGGCAAGGTAGCACAAACCAGCTAAATCCTACTGATTTTTAGGTTTTTGTCTTGACACAGGGAACTGCTGGGGAAGGGGTTTTGCAGAGGAATGAAGGCAAGTAGTGCAAGTGCATTAAAAAGGAATACATAAAAATATGTAATATAAAATATATATGAATATATATAAAAATATGTATTCCTTTTTAAGTGCTTTATTTAAGCACTTGAGGTTGTTGTCTGTTCACTTCTCCTTGTATTTTCTTTTGAAATGATGTTAATATTTTGTCCTGGAGTTCAAAGCTTAGCTCCTTCTTCTTTCCAATAATGAAATGGTGCTTTGTGCATGCACTCTGTGTTGCCTGTATTCTTTAACATATCTGTGCTGTAATACTTCAAACTGCTTCTGTTAGAAACTGGAAAATGTTTTTTCCAGGTGCTAGTCACATTTTCTGGGCTTGTCTTCCAGTTGTAATGTTAGAGGTTTAGTGCATGACTAAAGAATTTTTTTAAACTCTATACAAGATGTTTTATAACACTGATGTTAATGCCTCATACCTGACAGCACAATGAAATCAAATCAGTCAGTGTTCAGTGCAGAGGGACCAGAGCAGCTGCTTGCTGCTTACACTAGTACTGCTTTTAAACTTTCTCCACATCTTCAAATTGCCAAGTGATTATTTTTGCCGGCGTTATTTTGGATTTTTCTGTGCAGCAGAATAGCAGAGTGAGCAGTGTGGGTACAGGAGCAGTTGCAGGGTTGTGTAATCAGTGTGTTGATAGTGTGTGGATGAATGCATGTGTGCATTCTGTGCTGAGGAGCTGGGAGAGGATATTAACTGGGATGAAGTCATGAACCCAGGCGCCCGCTATAGGCATCTGCAAACACTGGTTACCCTGGCAACAAGTGGGAAGAGGTTGGAGAGGAAAGCTGGAGTAGGTTGTTGCATTGAATTGTTTCTTCCTCACTAAAGCAGGGAGATGTTGAAAGGTATGATGTCCCTCTTTCTGTGTCGTGTACTATTTTATATGGATTTAGGCAGTTGTTGGGAAAGGGAAGGCTAAAAAAAAATTTCTGGTAATGCAGCTCGATTGGAGAGGAACTTTTCAGTATCAATAGTGACGTGCATTGCAAATCTGTGCTTTTCTCTGTGTGCTTAATTTCTGTGTCTTGTGTTGTGAGAGTGCTAAATGGGTCTCCAGAGTGCAGCACCTGCCCCATCCTCACCTGGGGACAAGTGTCTCTTGCATATTATATCTTCAGAATCTGGTTTGATTTTAAACTGGGTTTGTAGAGCTAATGTTTGAAAACCTGCCAAGACAGTACAAGTACAGGGTAATACTAAAAGATTTATTAACTGATATTAAATCTGAGCTTCTGAACACCTTCAGAATGTGCTGCACTTACATTCTGGTGTTCTCACACTTGTGCAGAATATTGTGGCTCACGAGTTAGTGGAGTCTTTACCTCCCTGGGGAAAGTTTTTATTAGAAGAACTAGGACATTATGTTCAGGGCTTTAACAGCATCTTCCTCAAAACAAATATTAAAATATTCTCTTCAGAAATCTGTTTTAGACAAATAATGAGGAGATCCAGCTGTATATTTTTGATTGTCCTTCCTTGTTTTGATCTTTTTGTCTGTAATGAAAAGAGAACAAATATCTGTGCAATATATTAAAGTATAAATTATGATATGTACACCGAAACAACCAATTCTTGCTATTTTCAAGAAGTCTAAGAAATATTTTGTTTATTAACTTTATTTTTAACTTGGTCACTTGAATGATATTGTTTCTATTTAAATAAAAAACCTAAAATTGCACAGTCCTGAAAGAATAAAGTGTATGACCCAGTCAGGAAATAGAATTCTGTGACTGTATTGAACTTCTCTGACAGCAAGGGATTGATTAACAGTGCTTCTTGATTTCTATTGTACTGAGAGGCACATTCTAATAGAATATTAACAAATATTGTTTTCAGAAGTGCAGTGATAGAAATGCACAGTGTGCTGGACTCCTGCCCTTTCATTTCCATTCACTTCTACGTTAAAAATCGCTGTCAGATATTTTATTCAAATAGAAATCTAATTTTACTGCACTGTAGAACTGCATCTTCAAAGCTTGAAAAATATATTCTGGAAGATGGAGGTGTGTATGAGGATGCTGATGGCTCTTGAGAGAGCACAGACTGATACCAGTCTAGTAGCATCTTCCTAGAATTAGGCTGCTCAAAAGAGCTTTTGTCAGTGGGCCATAATTTATTTAAAATAAAGCATGGCAAATCAGTTTAAGCAATGATATATCTCATAATCAAACAAATATTGTAATCAGCATGAGAAGTAGAGTTTTGTCATTAAATAATAATGCAAATCGGAGCTCTTACTCTGTATTGTGAACTAATAAGTCCCTAATGTAGTTAAGTAGTAGAGTAGATACAAAACTGCTCTCAGTTAGCAGTGTAGTTGAGGCTGTAGGATTTGCATTTTGTTTGTGTATTTCTGTACCTGCTAAGTTAATTACTGGTTTGTATTCTGGGTTAATAAGTGGATAAGAAAGATTCTGTTAGTACTTACCCTACTTAAGATGGTGATTCTGGAGGGCTGGAGTAAGTTGAGTTGACTTCTCCTCTGTCTTGTGGAGTAATCTGAAATCATCATTTTCATCCTGCTTTTGTTCAGATGTTGTTGTAGCCATGTCAGTGTGGGAGTGCTCTGGGTTCAGACTGCAGTCTGTGGTCAGCACCAGGGACGGGATGGGATCCATGGGATGGGATCCATGGGATGGGATCCACGGGATGGGATGCATGGGATGGGATCCATGGGATGGGATGTGGATGTGCTGGCCTGGGGCTGCTCCTTTGGCAGCATGGGGTTAAATCCCTGTGTGCTGCTGGAAAGGGCAGGCAGAGCCAAGGATCCTTCAGCTGTCCTCTGCTTCTTCAGAAGGGAAACAATGCTTTGGGATTTTCCTACTCGAGCTCCCTACAGTTAAGCCCTTCCTTCTGCCATGTTCTCAGCTGATTTGGTCTATTAATACATGTACAGATGCAAGTATTATTTTCCTGCTCCAAGTGCAGTATTTTGAAGTATCCAGAGAGAAATGTGCAGGAGAGTGCTGAGAACGAGAAGCACATTCATCTGCATTAGGCTGTTCCATTTTGTGCTGGGTAGTGAGTGGAACATCTCAGAACAGGAGCTGCCTGTGAACTGAGCTGTAGTGGGTGACCTTTCCTTTTTGGGAGCTATTGGACACTTCTCTACAAGCAATCTCATTTATCTTAATGGTTATGTGAGCTTTCAGCTACAAGTCTAGATGATGGGGCTTTTTCTTTACCTATGAAAATTAGTGGGTGAAAGAACAGCCTGTTTTCCTGAGCTTTTTTTCATACAAGTCATTCAAGAACCATAGAAATGATAACTCTTTTAAAAAGTTGCATCTCTCAAACTGCATAGATCAGACTGTTAAACTGTGATGTTTTCTGAAGCAGTTTCTGCAAGGGGAACTCTTGTACAGGAGAATATTACCATGGTAAATTCCGAGATCTTCTCTATATTGGTGGAGATGGAGAAGTGTTTTCAACACTTGAGGGGGTGGGAGCAGTTTTCCAATGAAGAAAAGTTAAAATATGTATTCCTTTTTAAGATGTTGCATGGTCAAAATCCCAAATTAATTTAGAGCCTTGCCATACAAAGAATTTTAGAGCAAGTGAGACTGTGACTATCCACTGCATGTGCTAGTCCATGAAAGCTGCCTGTACAACCTTAGCCTATGGAAATAGGAGGTGATTCAAATTAGACTAGGCAGCCCTTTGTTTTTTGAAGAATGCCTTCATTTTTAAGAGAGAATCAGAGCTTGTTTTGTGTCCATATCCTTGGAAGGCTCACTGCCCTGCCTCACAAGGGCACTGGCAGGTCTCAGTAGTTCAGTGAAAATGACTCCTGCTATGTACAACATGCAGCCCAGTGTGTCAGAAAGCTGGATTTACACTGCACTCCTTTAAAAGCAGCTACAGCTGGTACAGAACAGCAAAGCTGTAGACACACATGGATTCTGAGTTACAAACATCCCAGGTTCTAGAATAGCAGAAGGTGGGAATTTTAGGCTGATCTATTTATAGAGGTACAGTGGAGGTATCAGTGAAGAGTGGGCATTCAGGATCACTTGATATTGGTTTCATGAGAAATGGATTTGGCCCTGGTAGTGGATGTTCACAGTAATGAGTCTTCCTTGGCACTGAGCTGTGCTCAGTGTAGCAGGTACCTGTGGCTGGAGATCACAGAGGGCCCCACTGATCACAGCTGGTCCTTCATTAAGGGTGATGGATTTTGCTCTGCACGTGGCAGCTCTTCCTCCCAGCCCTCACAGCTCCAAAGGAAGCTCAGCCCAGCTCATGCTCAGCTCTCTGTGTTTCTGCAGACGTGCAGAGATGACAAAATGTCAATATCAAAATTTTTTTCCTTTGCTTTTTAGATGACATTTACCGATTTTTAAGAGTTTGAATTGATGGCACTAATATGAAAAAGTTGCTTTTGCCATCTTAACTTGCCAATATTTAATTTCACTCCATCATGTTATGGTTTAGAAACAGAGCAAAGGTTAAAAGGATTTTTCTACCTGTTGGTTAGACAGCAAAAGGATTGAGGCTTAGGAGGGAGATCAGGATGTCTCTTAATCTGTGAATTATATTTCATTACCAAAGAGGAAGAAGAGCTTGAAGTGCCTTTGGAGGGGCTTGGATTCCAGCAGCAGGAGTCCCGGCTTTGTCAGCAGATGAAAATGGCAACGGTCGCGCCACCGCCAGAGCCTGTGTGCTGGCACGTGGAGCCCGTGCCCAGCACAAATTCAGGACATGTTTGTACCCCAGGTAGGAGCTTCCCGTGCCTCAGGCAATTCTGAAATGGGGTGGTGAGCTGTGCATCCTCTGTAGGCACTGATTGCTTGGACATGGGTTGGCATGCCTCAGTTTCTCTGTCTGCCTTGCAGTCGGGTACTGCAGAGCTGGGATGCATTCCTGGCAGTGCCTGAGCTTCCTGGGCAGGAGCCCTCTCATCCCTTGGTGGGCATTCTGCTTGCTGCATGTCTGGCATGCTAAATACCATGGCAGCAAAGCCAGCTAAAAAACCTCCAGTACCAGCTTCCATGCAATATAGTTTGTGCATCCTTTAAAGCAGAATTTTTCTTTTAATTGCAGTCTTACATGGGGGGCAGTATGATAACAGTTTGGATTGCACTATTGGGATATTTAGCAGAAGGAAATGGTTTTTCACAAAACTGACTCAGTCTAAGTAAACATAAAAACCAGCATTACAGCAGTTAGTGTGTTCTATCCCTCCTCTGCCCTCTTCCCAAGAGAAGAGGTTGGTGTTTTAATTGAAAAAAATGTAAAACCTGGTATTTCAGGCAAGCATAATTTAGATTTTCATGTTTGGGGTATCTTGTTTTTCCTTATTTGTGGCAGCAGATTATCCTGTGTCTGATTACTGTCTGGAAGGATTGGCTGCCCATGGAGATGGGTCACTGGCCTTGATGGAAAGCCATGCCTCATCTGTTGTGGCAGCTCTTACATTCCTGTGTGCTGTTGAGAACATGCAATTCAATTTTACATCCCTTAGTAGTTTGCTCTGATGCTGCCTGTTTCTAGGCTAGCATTAGGAAACTGGCATTTTATTTTGCTGTGTGTAAGTGGCCATGTCCATTCCCAATATCTGCCGGAGATGGATTTGACAATATTGGATCTGAAAAAATGTATATGAGCACCTGTCATTATTACCAGACTCAGAAAAGCTCTGGTCTTTCCATTTATATAGTTTCTAAAAAATAATTTGGACTCCATGTGAAGCAGCATTATTAGTAAGAAATCCCTTTGAACAAATACTCAGTTTTGAACATTGCAGCATTGTCATCTGCTGGTTATTGTTGTGTATAGATAATTTTGCCATGTGATAGTGCCTGGGGAAGGGCTGGATCTTTGTGAGGTGTACTCAATAAACACTGAGCAACTTGCACTGTAGAGGCCCCAAGCTGAGGCACTGGGGAGGGAGGTGGGAATGATGCTCACCAGTGTGGGAGCCAGTGCCAGGAGCACACCAAGCAGGCAGGATCATGGGAGGATTTGTAATGGGCAAATTTTGACAAGTGTTACCATAGATTTTTCTCTAATTGTTGAGCAGTTGCTGTCTCAGTAATTGAAGAGACAATGCTGTGGTGGAGGAAATGAAGACTCCTAAGTAAAGCAGGAGAACTTTGTTGTTGCATTGCAGGATGGAGAGACAGGAGATGATTGCATCTGGCCCAATGGGAAGATGGTGTTTGTAGTACATGTAGATGGCCAGTGCTGCACTACCATTTGTTGTGCTTGGACAGGTTGAGTTTCTGACACCCAGTAAGATTTTTTTAAATTACTATTGGTTTCCAGTTGTCATTATACAATCTTTTATCTGGTTCTAAGCTTTGGTTATTGCGAGGCTTGAAGAAGGGCCTTTGAGCCTGCCTTACATCTAACAATGAACTCCACCCTCTTCTTTGACATCTGAAATCCTAGATAACTTCCTAACATATTTTTTCCTTGCTGTTTTGTGTTTAGCCTCCAGTTCCAAGCCTGAACTCAGCTCCAGTTCACAGACTTTGGGAAGTCAGCAGAACAAGACAGATGGCACCCGAGTAAAAACTCGCATTCTGCCCAACATGCCAAAGCTTTTCATACCTTCATCTGTCACCAAATTTCCACCTGAGATCACTGTCACTCCACCCACTCCCACCCTCCTTTCTCCAAAGGGCAGCATTTCAGAAGAGACCAAGCAAAAATTAAAGGTAATAAAAGGGAAACAGTAATTTTTTAGATTATTGTTTTTATCTTAATTCTCCCCTCAATAAAATACTTGTATGAAAGAAGCAACAGTTCATTTCCCCAGTTCATAACCAGAGGTAGATAAGTAGTGGAAGGAGGTGCTAGCTCTTACCAGCAGGAGCCAGTTCCTAAAGAACTGGTGAAATACTGGCTGTGGGTGAAATGAGAGCTATTCTAGTCCCTGTCCCTTTTCTGAGGGATTTGGAAAAAATTACAGAAATGGCTGAGTGACCCATTGCAGTTCTTAGATGAGTGGAAGCTGCCAGAACTTTTACTGTGGGGAAGCCTACTGTAAATGTTATGTGGTTTTACATTAGGATGACATCTTTTATCAGCACAAGGCAGTTATTGAATGTGAAGGAATAGCAACCAGTGGGCTTTTGTCCCTGTGCTCATGGGTTTATCCTGACTATTTAGCAATATATTCTCTCTCTCTCTTTTTGGGATCAGTCTGCTATTTTGTCTGCTCAGTCTGCAGCGAATGTAAAGAAGGAGAGCCTTTGTCAGCCAGCTTTGGAAATCTTAGAGACCTCAAGCCAGGAGTCCTCACTGGAAAGTGATACTGATGAAGATGATGACTACATGGACATATGAATGAATTCTGGCCATCATCAACACCAACCACATAACCATTCTTCTTGTTGCCAGCATCTCTGGAAGTTGAAACATCTTCATTGGCATTACTCTCCATTTAATTGGCATCATTGTGTTCTTCACTTTCATTCCCTTTGTTATCACCACGGCCACTTGTATTGCCTTCAGACTCTTGGCCATTCTCCCCATCATGGTGCTTGACAGAAAGAATGATTGGTTGTTTACCAGGCAGTTGGTGAACCTGGATCACACTGTCGCCAGGAACTTCAGTAAACACAAGGATGTTTTGAGCTGCAGTTCTTCTCTCTCTACTGTTCCTGCTTCTCCAAACCAGAGCCTTGGGAGTTGCTCCAGTAGCTCTTTCCTTTAGTGTTTTCCTCCTTTTAGTTGTCTTGTATTTTCCCCCTCTAGCTAAGTTTTTCTCCCACTAATTCAGCAACCTGATGTCTGTCTAACCATGCCATGATTAATCCAACAGCTCCTTCTAAGGTGAATGGAGTAGGAAACATTTGCTGAGCTGGTAGAGGTTTTAATTGCATCGAGAAAATCTGTGGCTTTGTCATGGGGCAAGGAGAGTGAGCTGAGGGTCTGTCAGCTCCTTCACACTGCTGGGGGCTTGGTTGGAATTTGACTCTTTCAAATAGACAAAAGAACCAGCTTTTCCAGGCAGACAGAGAGAGTGGTCTCCTGTTTGTGCTCATTTCACACCAATGTATGAGGTCCAGCGAAATTTATCTACCTGAATGTTGGCTTAAAGAACTGATCTTTCCAGAATTGTCTTACAGTCCTTTCTCTTCTAATGCCTTGGACAAGCATTTTGAATTGGGGGCTAGATGATATTTTTATGGTGGTATTGAAAAAAAAAAAACTTGAAAGATTTCAGTACCATTTCAGTAATGTCTGTTTTTTACAGAATGACACGAAAAGGTGTTTTTTATCTATCTGCAGAGGGACTGCTCACAGTTATTTATATGAGAAAATAATGGTAACAAAAATCCTTTTTTTTTTTCTACTGAATGTTAACTTTGTAAAATAATGAATGCAAACCATGCAAAAAAAAGACGTCACACACTATATATACACTGCGTGCTCCCACACACATATATATATGTGTATGTACATATATATATGTCTGTACATGAAAACAGAAACTGCATACAGCTTGCAATGTCGGATTTCTTTGTGTTTGGGGGGTTGGTTTTCTGTAAAATGCAGAGCTTTGTATAAACTTTTGGGTTTCTTTTCTAATAAAGTTGAAATGCACTGTTGTCTCTGTTTGTTTGAGAGGGCACAAGGTGCCATGGTTCTGGAAGAGCACTGCTCCTCTTTCCTTTTATTTTTTGGGTAGCAAAAAAAGGGTTGGAGGGACTTGATGGGAGCCCCTTTATTTTCAGAGGGCTGCCAGAGCTCTTGGGGTGGGTTTGGTGTGTGTGACCAGAACCCAGTGTTGCCAGGGCTGCTGCAGTGGCTTCAGTTCCCCACTGAGATGTGAATTCTTTTTCACCCATCTTGGTGTCTTTGAAAGCTGATGAGCAGCATAAAGGAGGAAGACACCACATGGGAACAGGATCACACAGAATATTTGGCTGTGCAAATTTGTATTTGATCCATTATTAGTGATTGATCTCATTGATAGGAATGATAAATGGACTGTGGATAAAAAGAAGCTGCAGCAAACTTTGTATTCCAAGGTGGTTCTCAAATTCTGGGGGTTTTGTTTTGAAGAAAATGTGGTTTACAAGGAAGTGAGCATGTCCATTTTGGATGTTTTAGCCCATTTTGGATGTGTTAGCAACTGTTTGTGTAACTTGTTCACCTACTATAATTGAGGGATACAGAAAAGATGAGGCAAATGATGGTAAAAGCAAACAAGTGTTTTCAGTAAAATGTTTTCAGTGTTTACTCTGATTTGCTGTAGGCTGTTATAAATGCAGTATATAGCATACTGTGTAGTCACTGCCAGGATAAAGGCTGAGGAAGTTTCAGATAAGCATGATATTTAGGTTTTTTAGAAGAAAGCACAGAATGAAATAAATCAGCTGCCTATGAGAAATTGAAAGGGGAGGGTGGAGTTCTCAGTAGGGCTTTTTCACCCAAGTGGAATAGACTACACAGACTGTTTGGCTAATGTGTATTCTTAAATGTATTGCTAACTTAAAGATCACATTTTAATTTTTAGATCCACACTTTAGGTTGGGTTTGAGGTAGAAAGCATTTGATTTTCTAATTGAATGTGACCACTGAAAATTGTTGGTTTTCCTTTATTATTCTTAAGGATTCCTTGGCATTAGGCGTTCTGGGTTTTTTCCTCCAGACTTCCCAAAATGCTGGTCTTGAGCTTTGTTTTGAATTCTAGTCCTGCTTTTTGAGAAGGATTTAAAATTTTGCTGGTTTGGGAAAGTTAGAACAGTAAGTGTAACTGTTCCTGCCAGCAACAAGAACTGCATTTGCTGGACTGCTCTGAACTCCTTTTAACCTTCAAACTACTCAACTGTGCAACTTGTTTTATTCTATGCTGAATTCTCTTACCTGGTTTTCCTTTTTTTTTTTTAATAAATTTATGATTTTTTTATTCCCATTATGCTCTTGAGTAGTTTAAGGACTTTTTCTCAAGCTCAAGAAATTACTGACACTGATCTATACAGGCCACCTCCCTCCAATCCTGCCCTTCTGCTGTTGAGTAAATGTTTCTCAGCTGTGGCCCTTCCTCCACAAGGCTGTTCCTGCTGCGCTGAAGGAGCCTTTCTTCTTCTCCATGTGTGAAACCTCTTCTCTGTAAGTACAGCTGATGGAGTTCTTCAGTTCAAGGAAGGAGCCACATTTGGGGTGAAGGTGCCAAGCCCCCTGGATGCACTGAGATAAGGATGTTTGTCTGAAGAACCATCCCTAAAGGTGCTCAGAGCAACAAATCCTCACAAACAGAGCTACTCACTGAGTAATGAATGCACCTTGTGAAGCTGGGCCATGTCATCTTGTGGGATTACCAAGAAAAAGTATTGCAGTAAAACTGCAGTTAGCCATGGCTTGGAGCAGATTCCTTTATTTTGGTCTAATCCTGGTGCTAAGAGCTTGAAATTCAAGCCTAGGCAAGATGCAGCTTACCAAATCACAGATCAGATGTAAACACTGCATCTGCCAGCAGGATTTACTGGGTACCCATTGCTTCTGAAATCTCTGTTCCCAGGTGCCTTTCTGATGTGCCAGACAAAGAAATGGCAGCAGCTGCAGTGTGGTGCTGCTGTGGTTCTGGTTTGGGTTTTCCCTGGGAAGCCATAGGGACAGGAATGTCTGGTGCCTAAAGCAAACTTTAAGGTGAGGTCTGTGACCAAGTGGGGTGAGGCCTTCTCTATCTTTATTTTTTCTTTTTTTCCTTGACAGTAATTGATTAAAAACCAAATCCTTTTTGGCTACTGGAAAGCCAGACTCTTAAGACTTTCAGGCAAATAGCAAAACCATTTTTGTTCCAAAGGAGAGGGAAAAAGGAATTATTTGGAATTGGCTGTGGAGAGTAATATGTGGAGAGTTGATATCCTTTCTGTGCTGCTACTGGGCACTTGCACACAGGTATCTTTCACTGTTAAGGTGAAATTATTGTTAAGATATTTATTATTGGGGTTTGGCTGTTTGCAGTTTCACTTCCTGGCACAGGGATTATATAATCCATGTGTAGTTAAGACCATTGAGAATTTCTCTCTCTAGACAAGGACTAGTGTTTTACTAAGAATTAATTTTGTTGAGCACAGCTGTCATTAGTGGCTTCTGCCCACTGTCTGCCAAATGCTGTAGCATTTTTTTCAAAAGCTAATAATGTTCCCCTCCACAACCAAAATAGCAGATCAAGGAAGATACCAAGTACCTCCTTAATTTTATTATGTGCTAGGGTTTGTCAGTTGTTGTCTCTTGGTTTGGTTTGGGGTTTTTTGGGGTTGTTTTTTTTTCTTAATTGGATTGAGATTTCTCATGAATAATGAGATTAATGTCTTTTGCAGCCAAAATAAACACCATATGGTCAGGGAGAAAGGGACCAGGAAAAGATGAGGAAGGCACAGCAGCAGCTGAAGCTGATAGGAGACAAAATGGACTGAAGGAAGCAAAGGGGCCAGGTGAGAACAGACCAAGTCCTGCCATTGAGGGTGGGATCACAGCACTGGTAACACCACTGTGAAAAGCACAGCATTGAACTGGAAATTCCAGTGAGGGTGGAGCCTCTGTGGAGTATCCTGTGTGTACAGTTACACACTGGGCACGGCTCATTTCTGCTCCTGCAGGTGCTTACATATTGTAGGGGACTGGGTGGCAGGTAAATGAGATAACACAAAAGCACAGCAGACATCAGTTTGTGGGCTCCTAGTCATGGAAAGCTGAGATGAAGAGGCTTTGCTCTTGCATTTGAAGATGATGGTAGGAGGTTCACTGTAGGCTGAGTGTTAATTGCCATCTTTCCCTTCCCGCTGATGACCAGGGATTCAGTAATGCTAAGTTGTGATGTTATTTATGGATTTTGGGTGCTGTGCTAGCCCAAGCCATGCCTTTGTGGGACTGTCAGGTGTCCTTGCAGGGCATGGTGCAACAGGTAGGATTGCAGAGGGCAACACTTCTGGAGGAGGACTTGCCTTCACTGAAATGGCTCTTTCACATGAATACCCACAGAACCCCAGGCAAACCTCAGCAGAGACTGAAAGGTGCATCTCCCTGCACAGACATTCTTGTTCCTGCTGCTGTTTAATGCATCTGTAACGATGACCCTCATCAGCAAGTGCTTGTTTAGCCAACTCCAGAGGCTCTGGTGCAGCCCTCAGAGCTGCCTTGTGCAGGTGTCTGCAGGCTGTGGCTGCAGCTCCAGCCTGCCCAGGGCTCCCCGTGTCACCTGGAGTGTCACTGCCTGCTCCGGGAGCACTAGAGGGGGCCCTAGGACAGGGCAGGGAAGGGAGGGGAAAAAGGGGAGAGGGACCAACCCCCACCCCAGATGGATGTCCAAAATCTGTCTTGAAACTACTGAGAGCACAGTGCATTGCCCCGTTGAGTTCTGAGGGCTTTGTGCTGCTGTGCCATATGTCCTTTGCATAATGTATGGTCTGGTTGGAGGCAGAGGGGATGAGAATACTCACAGGCTGCTCACAGGATTGTGTCCCTGGCCATGGCAACAAAAAACAAGAGCTTGTTTTGTCACCATTAATATTGACACTGGCAGGAAAACAGATCGACCATATACTTGCTTTTCATACAAAATCTGCCCCGTGACTGTTTTTCCCTTTTTTTCTCCTCAGTTCCCCCATAAGAAGCCCCCTGGGTGTTTCCATGTTCATCATGTGCAGTATGTTACACTGGGGTGTCATGGGAATCTCCTGCCAGTCAGTCTTGTGTGAAATGGCTCAAATAATGTGCTCAGCCTCGTGAGGGGGAATCCTGATCAGTTCAAGCCTGGTTCATGGCAGTGGTGTGGGGCTTGTGCCAGCACAAGTGAGCCCAGGAGTCAGTGACAAACATGCAACTTGTGGATCTGAGCAGTGCTTTGAGGTAGTTCTGTTCAAGTCAAATTCTAATCAGGGATGAAAATGTGTTTGAGAGTGATGGGAGAAAGATGTGGTGTTCAAGCCTGGATAAAATCTTGTGAGGCAGTCTGTGTTATGTGGAGCAGCCCGAGGTGAGATCAGGTCCTGCAGCCATCTGGCAGCTCAGGAAAGGGAGCAGGGATGTGGAGCTGAGGCCACTGACTGCAGAATCAAAAACCAAATCACTTCTACCAAGGGGAAGAGTGAAATCACACTTCTGCCTGCGTGCAAGATTTATCTGCACAATTAAATGGTTGTGTCTGTAGCTGGTAGAAAAACATGCCTTTATATAATCCCAGTGGGAGGAACTCTGCAATGTCTCTCTGAGTGCATTGTCTTACTGAGGGAAACTGCCTATCTAAAGCCAAGTCAACATATATGGTAAAAAGTAGTTTTTGCTCTCAGATTAGACATAGATATCCCCCTCTCGAGTTTTATTTCTCAGCCTATTTTTTTTCTTTCCCATCTCTTTCAGAGACCTTGCAAACAACAGTGAATTCCAGCATAAATGGAATATAAACAAAGTTCATATATGGTATAAGCATATGAGAACCACACTGGAATGGTATTAATTTAATTTTAGTTGAGTGATTTAATAACTGCAAGTGAAAGGCCATGTAACAGGGCAAAGGTATTTTAGAAACAGTGCTTCCTGTGAGAATGCTGAATTATTACATTTATTACAGATATCCACAGTTAGCCTCTATATTCACATTCCTTTCATTTTGCTCCTCTGAGGTGTCTGACAGATACAGAGGGCTGTTCACAAGGAATAATATGCAACTGAGTTTTATCTGCAATATGCATTGCATGAACTATGATCTAATATAGCACTGAACACATACTGTTCAGTAATAATTAGTAAAGGATGTTGTATGAGCAGAAAAGCTTCATACTCAGAAGTGTTCTTTGATTCCTTGTAATTTAAATCACACCAGAGATTTCATTTCCTTAAATTACACCCTAATGTGTATGAACAGTCACATTTTCTCTTCTAAATGCATGGATATATATAAAATGCAACTCTTTCAGCAAGATTGCCGTGATAATTTTCCCTTTAAGAGATGGCACTAGATGCTCAAAGAATTGCTTAACTTGTTAATTGAGCCAACATACACTCACCAAGGAACTCACCATGCTGTGTGGATGTCAGAAAGCAGTTTGAATATAGAAACTTGTCACTTAGGAATGTGTTGGCTGTAATTTAGATCTCCATTAGGTTAGAGTGGGTTAGGGGAAAAAAAATAAACTTTAGAAACCTGTAGTGGAAGTTCTGAGCTAACAACATCAATTTGCAATGCTGTGCCCTCAAGTCAGCAGCACAAGTCCCAGCAAATAACTTCTGCCATGGCTCTCCCAATAGACACCCTGCTGGAAGGGCTTCCTACACTTCATAAGTAAATGGGCTTTCCTGGGAGCAAAACAAAGAGCTGAGTGTTCCCTCCCAGCAAGCAGCAGTGGCACAAGGTGATTTTTCAGTTTGGCTTGCTTGGAATGTAATAACAGCTTGGGATTGTGAAGTATTTCTGCAAAGAGAAATGGGAGCATTCCTGGTCTGTGCTCCCATTGCTCTGCAAGCTGAGGAAGCCTTTGGGTGCAGCCAGAAGCAGCTGCTGGTGGCCAGGCAGAGCTGCCAGCTCCTGTTTCAGGGTGATGGGCACACAGTGGGGATCTGCAGGAGCCAGGCAAGCCAGGTGCATTTCCTGCTGCATGCCTGCATGCACAGGAGGCTTTGCATCAAAATGGATATTCCAGTGAACTGCACAAGGAGCCTCCCACAATGGCACATTTTACCAGGCCTGTACTTTCCCCTGGAAGTTGCTGATAGAGCTAATTTTCTCAGTGTAAGGATCTCTGTGGTCTGGATGACCTGAGATGCCTTAGAAAGTCTCTTTTCCCAGCCTGGCAACCGAAGAAGGAGTCAGGATTCTTCTGTTCTGGTTGTCAAGGTTGTTTATTTTCTGTTATCTATAACATTCTTTTCCTGGTCTGCTGAGGTCCGTTCAGCAGGTCAGTCTGTGGCACACTACCCACCTTCAGGGCAGTGTTGTATTTTATACTAAAAACTACGTGAACATTATTTACAATAATTTTCCAATATCTATCACCTATGTTAGACAGTCTGTCTCTACCTTAAACCAATCCAAAAGTGCCACCATCACCCAGAAGATGGAGGCCAGGAAGAAGGAAGAAGGACAAGGCACTCCCACATCCCTCCATCTTGGCTTCTGAACTCTTATTCTAAAAACTCAAAATTCTTCTTTTTTATCTTGTAACAAACTAACTATCATCCTACACAAACTTTTGTGGCTTGTGAATCCCCATATAAGATTGGTAATTGTTTTTTCTAAGAGCTAAAATCGAAGGCACAGGTGTTTTTGACTCTGGGCCAAGGTCTCTGAGCCCCCTGGCAGGGTCTCGAGTCCTCCAGGGCAGCCAGAGCAATGTCCTGGGTTCCAGCATAAGGAAGATGAGAAAGCAGTGCAGGATTGCTGGAAAGCCTGGGAGGGAGTTGTTTGAATGCTGGATGTGCTGCACTGTCCCCCCCTTGGCACAGAGGTGTCCCTGGACGTGCATTGGCAGCTGCTGAGAGCCAGACCAGGGCCTCAACCCCTGGGCAAAACTCAGCTGCTCTCTGCAGGTGTCACCCTCAAACTGGGGAGCTCACCTTCAGGTAACTGAGAATTCCATCAAAGTGTAAGAGTAAATAGTCTGTGCTTAAATGCACTCCTGCTGCGTTTTATTTTTGAGTAAGGTGAGCTTGGTGCAATGTCAGTGAAACTCAGAAATACCCAGAGTGTGGTAATGGCCAGGCTGGGTGTGTGGTCATGTTTCAGTTACAGCTCAGGCACAGACACAGCAGTGTCTCTTATCTGGTACTATCAACACATGTGGGAAAGTATCTGGAAAGAATATGAAAATATAGAAATGTTATTTCCAAGTGCAGAGTGTCCCCTGGGAGGAGAGAGAGGAGGAGGACAATGTTTATTCTTAAAGATGTGCCTGATTCAACAAGGTACCAAAACATAAACAGCTCCTCTTGACTTCAGTGAAGACAGCAAAGGGCAGCCTCAAGTTGTGCCTCCCCAGGCCTGTGATGTGTGCAGTTTCTCCAGTGACATAAAGTATCTCTACAATTAAAATTTCCATGGAAAATAGCTGCTTTAAAATAAACAGACTTAACTTCCTTAATTCGTGCAAACTCAAAATTCACAGTTAACCACTGAAAAATGCAAAAGGCCAAGGAAAGGTGGAAATATCTCTGCTGGTAAAAAATTCAGCCCTAATTACTTCTCCCTGAAATTAGGGTGGCTGTGGCATATAGAGGAACTCTGCAGAACAACTAGTGGAAGTTCTGCTCAGTGACACCTGTCTTCATGTGATCCCTGAGGCAATGTTTATTAGGAATATAATTTTCTTTAACAGCTTTTCTCTCCCATCATCCCCAGTGGCTGATACTGCTCCAGCAAGGAAATCCTGGTGGCTTTCAGGACAGCAGCAGCAGAACTGGAGATAGGTTTGGAATAAGATGGACTTGAAGCTGGCTCATCCTTCCTGGGTTCTATGTCTGAGTTTTGTCAATATTCCCTTTCTGCATCTATTTCATGGTAACACCACTGATTTATTGGTTAAATCATAAGTCAAAAGAACTCAGTTTTGCCTCAGAGCTTTCCCACTGGCTGGTGAGATTTTCAGTTTATCTTCCATTTTCTGTCTCCATCAAATAGAAACTACTTGTCCAAAACTGTCCCCCCTCCCCTAAATGAATTTGCAGCTAGGTCATTTTTATATGTCATAAATTGTTTATAATTTTATCTTCTAGCCAATTTAGAGTAAAACTCTGGGGTTTTTAATCTTGAGTGATTGAATATGAGTATCCACTAGGAACCATTCCCATAATTAAGTTAGATGAGAGCAACACGAAGTTGCTGGGTTTTTGTGATGGTGAATAACTCCAAATAACTCAGAGCTTCCCATGAGCAGAATTCTGGAGAGGACTAAAAAGTCTCTGCTTATGTTAGAGTAGAACATGCTCAGATTTTTGGAGAAAATCCTTAGCTCTGAATGCTGACTTGCCATAGTGCAGTGTAGCAAAACCGAGGCTCTGTTCTAATTAAGACTTACTTGGATTTTTTAGTTTTTCCCATTCCCTGGCTGAAATTTCCTGTGTCTTGTAACCATTTAACAATATGTTACTAACCATCCATTATGTCCTGCTTTATTCTCTTTTAGATGAAAGAGCCATGTAAAAAAAAGAATTCTCCAGCCCCCGTGACTGAATTTGAGCGATAATGTCAATGGAATTAACACATTGCCAGTGTTGAATGGGCTCCTGTGGCTGTATAAACATCAAGGTAACACATTTCCAAAGCAGAAGACATTACTGCTGTGATACTGTTGTTTTGAGAATATTTCCTCACTGCCAAAACACTGATGTAGATTTAGCATTTTGCCCCCTGGAGAATGATGCTAGAGTGGGGAGGGTTGATTCTGCTGCTTTTATTTTTGCTGAATTCTGGTTTATTTGCTGAAGAAAATCTCTTACAGTGTTTGGCTAGACATGGAATGAGAGCATAAGTACATTGAGGTGTATTTGAGATGAACTCTGATTGGTAAATGCATTTAAATTAAGAGAGCATTTAGGCTCTGTTAAGGGCCTAATTCCATTTCTGAAGGAAACATTCTGAAAAAGCTGGGGCAGAATGCTGTCAGGAAACCCAGGATCCTTCGACTTGGGCAGAGTTTGCTCAAGAATAACTCTTTCCCACACTATCTCCATCCATTAACATAATTTTTATCTCTGCAAACACGAACAGACTGAGGCTTGAATGCCCTTGGTATGTTGCTGAATAAGATGCAGGCTTCAGTTTTAACTTTGGGGATGGCGAACAAGTTGTAAGGCCAGGCTTGTCAGAAAACCTTTTAATGGTGCTAATCCCACTGCAGATTTGTTGGCACTGTTGCACCTAATGCAAGACAGGACTGACTGATGAGGATGTGGCACAGAAGCAGTTTGGGACTCCCTGGGTCACAAAATCAGTGAAGATGGCTGCACTGCAGAAGGCAGAGCTGGTCATGCGGGTAACACTGATGATTTCCTTTATTCTGAAACTGGTGCAAATTGAACAAGACCTGTGTTTCTGCAGGAATGTTTTCATTTGTCTTCAGGCAAGAAAAAATTCAGGCAGTAAGTGCTAAACCAGAACCTGACAAGTTCTGTTCCTAAATAATTGTTGTCATGTGAGCTTTACTTCTCTGCAAGGTTAAAGCCATCTTTAAACAATGAGTTGGGTTTGCTGCATTTCTACTCATCAGAGACCATAATCCAGGTACTGAAGGATGGGAAGTCAGTCTCAAGGCTGACCTTACTGGACAAAGATGGGCATGTTCCTCTCCAGAATCCATGAGAAATACCCAGTGCCTCAAGCAGAGCTGTATCAGTTCTGGTAAAATGGATTTCAGTTTGCAGAGCTGCATCTGGCACTCTGTGAGCATTAGGGCTGAGACAGAGAAGAGGGGGCATTGTCCATCCCAGTTTGCTGCAAGAACAGCTCTAGGCTGGATTTCTCAAAGGAAAGGACTTCTCAGCACAGGGAATGTTCTGTTTCTGGCCTGCTCTTGGTTATCAAGGGATAGAAAAGAAAGTTGTGATGGAAAAGGGGGGGAGCTGCCTGTGGCAGGAATTTGTTAGCACACAGAAAATGTCCTGGTGAACCATGACCACCGTGCAGGAGTTCAATGCACAGAGTGGGCATGGTTGTGTAACCTGAAGTTCTTTTCTCTCCCCTGATGGCCCTCTGAAGCGCTCTGAAAGCCCAGAGAACAGCTCATAAACTTTGTGCTTCAGAATTGCAGAGAAAATGCTTCTCTCATCAGTGGATCAGTCTTTGTCAGCTCTAACACACAATGGCTGATGGCTTCAGTGTATCTCCACTGTCACCCAAAGGCCCTTTGTGGGAAATGTCACCAGTGGCTCAAAAACCTGTCCCCTGTCCCCTCATTCTGCCCTAAGCCCTGGAGTGCAAAGAAGAGTGCTCTCCCAGGGCAGTGGTGTTTCTGTTGCAGTCTCCCCTCCCTTGGGAGTCCATAGCTGGCCTGTTGTGAATTATGGTGTGCACAAACACAGGACATGTGCAGTGCTGTGACCACAGTGGGGCAGAGAGCCAGGTTCCATCCCACTGGGAAGCAGCCTGGTCATGTGCCAGCAGAGCATCCATCCTTGCATGTGGCCCCTGGATCCATTTGAGGAATCATAGGAATAAGAGAGGAGCAGATCCATCAGAGCCTCCTTTGCTGCTGACATGAAGGCAGGATTGCTCTGCAATGCCACGGGGGTGTGCACAGAGCCATTAAAAGCCTGATACAGGAAGGACTTTGTCTGTTCCTCTGCAAACAGGCTGCCCTTGCACAGCCACAGTGCTTTTCCCTGGATAGTCAAATTGCTTCTCTCATTTTCATCCCAGCTAATGAAGATAATTATATCCCTTTGTAGAATATTAATTCGTCTGTCATCTGTGTGTTTACACCCTGCAGACATGTTCATTTCTTCTTTGTGAACAGGGCCATCAATCATGGAAGCTTTCCTTCAGCTTTTCTAATCTTTTCTGGTGTTCACCTCAACCAGTCTCCCTCCAGTTCCCAGTACCTTTGATAATGAGGTGATAAGAGTTACATGTGGTTTTGCCAGTTTGTTCTACAGCAGGCTCACAGAAAGAGGCCCTGCCACTTTCCTGCTCAGCTATATGCTATTTTCACATAGGTATCCTCTGGTTATATTTGTGGTTTTATTTTCAGCAAGGAAATGAAATCACACCTAGTGCAGAAAACCCCAGAAATTACCTCTGTTATGGAACCCCCTTAGTATTACCATATCTTTATTGGTGGGTATGGCTGAACATCACTGTTCAAAACAAAAGTTTAAGTGATCTTCTCTGAAGAGAAAATCTGGAACTGGGGTGAAGAATTCCAGAATGCAGCAATTCCTCCTTTGGACAGCTTCTTCAGAGTATGATGGAAAGGGAAGAGAAGGAGTAGTTCCATCTTGGAGAGGAAATACAAGGCAAAAAAGTCAGAAGGACATACTGACTTTCTGGGGACCGTGTATGGGCTTAGATTTCAAATGTTTCTTCATGTTTCTGATAAGCTAAACCAGCCTTCCCTGGCTGCTGCTGTAGCTTGTCCACTCCTGTCCTGCAGAGCACAAACCCTCCAAGTCTGGTGGGTTCTCTCTGCACTGTCAGTAGTTATTTGGAAATGAAGGTCCTTGGTGGTGAGCCTAAATCTCCATCTCAGGCAGGCTCAGCTCACCAAGCCTGAGGCCAGCAGTAGCTTAAAACTGAAAGCAATAACTGCAGTATTGGAGGGTGGCAGAAGCAGTGACCTCATTATTGATAACCATCTGATCTGTGCTCACAGGAATGCTTGCTCCCAAACCTGACTTTGATTTCCTCCTGCACACTCCCCAGCAGTTTCCTGAGCAGAATTTATAAATATTTCTGTTGAATTTACATTGCATTGTTTATGTCTATGTTTGGTTGGCAGGCACAGGTCAGGCTGTGAAGTGGCAGTCATTTAAAAAGAGTTTTGCCTCACAAATGCAAAATTTGTGTTTTTAAGAGTGGCACCAATTAAGTGTATTGATGTTTGCAGGGTTAGAGAGGAGAAAAAATCTAAGTCATTTATGCCTAAGTAGATAAAATCCGGTATTTTCAGCCTAATGCACTCATTGCACACCTCTGTTATCCTCCTTCCAAGGAAAGCTTCTCTATGTAACTCTTCTGACAGGACAAAGCCATGTGTCATCCCTTGGATTCTCAAGGAATTGTATCCCATATATTTAAATCATTCAGGTGTCTGATGTTCTTAACCACTTAGAAGCATTTGTTCCATATAGTAGGGCTAATTTTTAATTTATTTTTCTAAGCACATCTATCCGAAATGATGCTAGGCTTTTATATTCACAGCAGGGAACATTGTGAGGTTTAAATATCCCTTTAATCACTAAGGATGTAATAAAAACAAGAGGAGTTCTTTGAGCTGCAGAGTGTTACCCAGGGAAAAATCTACTCTGGAGCTTACAGATGTGAGCTGAAGAGACAAACTGGGCAATAAAATCCACAAGTACGGACCAAACCCGCTAAAAGTTGGTCTGTAGCTGCCCATCAGGAGCTGAGACTCGAGGGGGGAAAAGGCCATTCAGCACCTCTAGAGCCATAAGAGCCAGGCCATAAACACTTCACAATCTGCTGGGGAGGGGGAGGGAGCTGGGCTGTGATCTGCCCGCAGTCTGTACCCAGCCCCTGCCTGCACAAAGAGTGAGCATGAGAAATTTCACCATGGGAAGAATGAAGGAAAATTCTGGAGAGATGAGGGAGTGCAAGGAGAGGTGGTAGCTGTGTTTGATTGTGTCAGTTCATGTCCACTTATGGCAGCCTCATCCCAGTGCTGATTTGAGGAATCCATGAAATCTGACAGGTGCTTTTTCTCTTATCAGTGGTGTTGAAGGATTCTTACCTGAGTATTGTTATTGTGAGATGATGAACAAGCTGGGTGAGAAAAAGTACAGCTCAGAGTTTATCCAAGGGCTTTCTGCTTAAAATCCATGTGTATTTTCAGCTCTTTGTTACTGACTTCAGACTTGGCTGCAGATTATTTATGTCCCATCATAATGCTCTATATCAGTTTTCAGAAAGCAGCTTGCAGCATGTGCTGCATGGATCTGTCTTGGTGTTAATTTTATTTTTGGGAGGTCCTGTAAAGTTCAGGTCAGACTCTACAGGTCAGTCAGACATCCTGCATGTAAGTTCCCTTGCTGCTGGGAGATGGATGTGCAGTTTTAGGTATCCTATGGCTATATACATTTTTACAGTTCTTTTTCAAATAAATTATAAATAATACTATAAAAGGAAAATAAATACGCAGTAATAAAATCTTATTAAAATGAAATGTGATTTATTGTAAGTGCTCTGAATCAAAATCTGCTGTGTATGGTTTAATTGTTCTCTTGTCATGATTTCTGGTAATGATAATTAACTTCCTCTGAAAGTTCTTTAGAGTCAATAGTGATGTTGGAGGAACTGAGCTCTACACAGATCTGTAGAGCTCACAGCAGTTTTTATTTTTAAATTCCAAACACTTTAAATCTTAACAATTTTAATTTGCTCTTTGAAGGTAGATCCTCTGATAAGGAGGATGTTTATTGATTTCCTGGTTTGATTAGAACCTTACTGTGATGAACAGTTCATGGAAACTTCCGTATGACAGAGGAGACCTGCCTTTGCCAAACGAAGTAACTTGCACCATTGAAGTCTGGTTTTTTACCTGTTGCTTTCATGGCTTTACAAATGCCTGATCACCAACAAAAATAATCTTTTGTGGAAACCAAGGTACCATGACAGTGTATCAGCAATTTTGAAAATCCATGAAGTTTAGATTAAACCTTCTGGGTCTGAGCTGCTGCTTTTTTTCTGGAAACATCTGCTTTTTAACAGAGATTGCTGCAGTGTTGCCTGCTGGGCTTCTGCTCAGCAGAGTCCATTCTGCTCAGGGCTTTTGTCTGGTCTCAATTCATGGTTAAGTAAACTGCCAGCAGTTTTTAAGATCTGCATGATGCTTCTCTTTGCATATGAGTGTGTGCACATGTGTACAAATATAGAAGTGTTTATAGATGGGTGTTAAGCTGGAGTTCCTTGCTGCATGTTTTGTCAGGCTCTGCTCCTTGTGTCTGAGAGCAGTGAGCTCGGGCAGGGCTGGGAGGGCAGGTGTGGGGGGAAGGATGCAGGGCTGGGAGGGCTGGGAGTGCATGCAGTGCGATATTAGAATAAACTAATTAAGGGAAAATCTTCAAGCCCTTCCATTTCTGCTCAGCCTTCCCTGAGTAAGAGCAGTGCCTTGAGCAAGGCATAACCTCAGTGCCTGATCCTCCTGGAAAGGAAGGGCAGCTCAAGGCTGGCAATGCAGAAACTGGGCAGATGAGTGATGCTATACCATCAAATGTGTTCGTTGTTATTCACATTCATGTTGTTGGAGAAGGCATCAGTGGCTGAAGGGATGTGTTGCTGCAGCTTTCCAGTGGGGAGAGCAAACTTTCCACAGACTGTTCATCACCCCCTTGGGAAGGAAGGAGCTGGATGCAGTCCTGATTCTGATACCAGAAATCAAGAGTAGAATGATTCTATGTGCTGAAGATGAGAATCATCACAAACCCATGGAACAGCCAAAGAGAAATTACCCCTGCTTGCTGTTTAAGAGATTTGTTTTTATATTTTGTAGCCAAGTCCTGAACTGATGTTTTCAGTCTTGTCTCTATTTGTTTAAAAGGATGCAGGGCTGGGAGGGCAGTGCTTGCCCTGTGTGCAGGCAGGGCTGTCAGGGCAGGTGTAGGAGGAAGGATGCAGGGCTGGGAGGGCAGTGGCCATGAGCAGGCAGGGCTGTGAGTGTGGGGAAAAGGATGCAGGGCTGTGAGTGTGGGGAAAAGGACGCAGGGCTGTGAATGTGGGGAGAAGGATGCAGGGCTGTAAGGGCAGTGCCCGTGTGGAGGGAAGGATGCAGGGCTGTGACTGTGGGAGGAAGGATGCAGGGCTATGAGGGCAGTCCGTGCCCCGTGTGCTCGTTCCCTTCGCTGAGCTGCCCTCAGAGCTCTCCTGCTGCTGCAGCTCCTTGCGGCGGGCTCTTTTTGTGGATTTGAGCGGGACAGAGCGCTGACCTCTGTCTGGGACACACAATGGGCTGACAGGAAAACAGTGCACCCGACATCAGGGCTCCGTGAGAACTTGAAAGGGCTCTAAACAGACATATTTTGCATTTGACTCTGGACTGCAGCCTTTGAGGCCAGACTCGGGCCGCGGTGTTAAGTGGCCGCTAAGTGTTTCCCTTCTTGTGCCGCGCTGAGGGGGCGCTGGGAGCGGGCCGGGATGTGAGGGAGGGAGGGAGCCAGGGCAGTGCCCTCTCCAGCTCTGCGGCCCGGTAACCGCAATCCTCAAACTGCAAAAGGAAAAGGCTTCTTCAAGCTTATAATGCACAGCTTTTTGTCTACCTGAGCTGCTTTCCCAAGTTCCCCAGTAGAGCAGATCGTGTCACAGCTGCCCTGTGGCCTGTGACCCGTCCCCTCAGCTCTCTGAGCCCCTGTCCTGGGAGCCTGGGGTGAATTAGCATGGAGATGTTACCAACAGGCCCTCTCCAAACCCATCTGCTTTGCTTTGCCAAATGTCATTTTTGCACTCTTGAGAGCACGGGGAAAATCTGGGGGTGGTGCAGTTTGGGGCTCCGTATGGGGTTTGCAGCCTTCTGTGGGGTCCCTTGCAGTGTCCCAGGGTAGGAAGGTCTGCATGGCACTTGTAATATACCTGAGGACACCAGATAGCTTTTCTCAGGAAAAAAATAATCAAAACCATAAAAAGGAGGGGAAAAGGTGCCATTTTCCTCTACCAGAAGAAAATGCTGTGTTATGTGAGCTGCTGTAAGGAGCTGGGTAGGAGCTGTTTCTTGTGCTGCAGCATGATAGGAGATATGTACGACTTCTTCAGAGGCTCTCAAAACGCTCTGCAGGCTTTTACCATTCCTGTAGCCGCCCACAGAGACTTGCTCAGAAAGCTGCCCAACTTCAGGCTGTGCCTGCGCTGCCAGAGCTCAGCAGCTCTGTCCTGGCCAGCCCTGCTCTTGTATTTCCTATTTTCTGGGTGAGGTGTCAGGCACTAACAGGGACAAGGAATCACAGGCTGGCACAGCTGTAGGAGCAAGAGTTTCATCAGGCTTTTTCTCTGGAAAAACTCAGCTTTTCCCCATGGCTCCGTGTGCATAAATCAGGCTGCATTTGCTTCATAGTGAGCTGAGCCTGGATTTAAGGAGGGAGTTTGTGGATTCTGGAGAATCAGAGACCACTTCATGTTTTTAATGAAGCATGAAAGTAAGTAGGTATCAGTGTAGAGCTACCTGTTTTATTTTGGGCCCTGTTGATGACATGCTGTCTTTTCACTTTCCAGTACTCATTCTATGCAGATGGCACAGGATCCTTCACAAAGAGTTGCCAAGACGCTCTGGGCTGTGGCCTCTGTGTGCCAGGTGGGAATGGCCTAAATGAGTCCCACTTAAATGGCAGGAAGGCTTTCCTCACCTTTCAGAGGGGAGGATCTCTTACATGCAGCTTGTACTGCTGCATGTTGTCCTTCCCTGCATGTGCAGGTCCAGGCAGAAAAGGCAGCCTTGCTCTAGCCCAGTTTGTTAAAGCTGACATGGTAACACTTCCTCACAGAGGGAAACCTGGGGGCTGGGTACTGCCTACTGCACCCACGAGCAATAACCCAAGGCAGATTCTTTTGGAAGATAACTTTTACATTTCAGCTGTCTCCCAGGCAGTAACTTGGTGTCCCACACTGGAGCTTGCTCTCAGGGCAGGATGCTCCCCTGGGAACTCTGCCTGGGCAGAAGTGGCAGTGCCACTCCAGCCCCATTAGCCAAAGCCTGACACCTTTTCTGTTCTCCATCAGCCTGGGAGCCCCGGACCGCAGCCAGGGATGGCAGGATATCACTGTGCTGGAGAGCTTGTGTACAAAGCAGCTCCCTGCAGGGTCCTGCTGAGCACTAAGGGTTAAACCTTCACTGGAGGTGGGAGAAATGCCAGAAAACATTTGCCTTACTACAAAACCCAGAGGGGAATGTTTCTTTCTAATCAGCTTCTCAAAGAGATGCAAAGCAAAAGCTCTTGGCCTGTGCTTTTGTCATCACACATGGCCTCCCTCCTGCCCTAGCTCATCTCCCTTCAGCATAGGGCAGAGCCTGCTGTTAGAGCTGGGCTCAGCTGCTGAAATAGGCTCCGAGCAGAGCCCTGTGTGTCACTGACTCACACGTCAGATCAACTCTCTCCCAGCCCTTTCCATACCCTCAGCCTCCAATTTGCCGGTGAATTGTTAGACACCAGCACAGTCACCTTTGACTTCCCATCAAACTGCCTGAGGGCTCTCCATGGATGGACAGGTGAGGGTAATGTGCTAAATTCCCCCTTTGCTAGGGATGAATATCCTGGGGATTGCTCCTATTAGCCACGCTTTCCAGCAATAGTAACAAATTCACTTTTTTTTTTCACTTTTAAAACATTTCCAGTGCAACTAGAATGGCTGGGAGAAAGCTGATTGTTAACTAGTCATGGGTAATTAATGGCTCCACCTTCCCCATCAATCAGCTGGGAGAAGCCAAAAGGATTTGAGTACTTGCAGCAAATGTGCTGTTCCCCAGACATGCTGATACACAGTGTGCAAATGAAGTGGCAGCAGGAGACCATCTCCTAGCCTTTGTGGAAGCAGCAGTAAGTCATGATACACATCCCACGCTCCTGTCAGGTGAAGTCTGAAATTCCCAGAGCTGCTGCTGCTGTTGTGCAGTTTCTGACTGTGTGGGATGTTGATTCATCTCACTGCTAGCTTGAATCTGACCCAATTTTTGTTCTATTTTTCCTTTTCAGATTCTGATTATGGTTGTCTTTTTCCGCTTTCTACAATTAAAATACTAGCATTAGGAAAGCAGGACATGGAGGGGGAGCAGATGCAATGCTGGCTTTCCTTCTGTAGCAGAGCAAAAAAGCATTTCTGCATCCTATTTTGTTTGTGTCTGGTAGTGGCTGTGCAAGCCCAAGCAGAGATCTGACCTTGATACCATTTCAGCTGACCTCTTCCCTTCTGATTTATTTCTCCCCATATTTAATAAATAACTTCCATTTGAGCCACAAGCTGGCATTTCTCCACCACATGGTATTCCTCTCCTCAATATGCCGAGACTCCACAGCTCTGGATGTCTCCAAGTCACCTGAGGGAGAAAGGCCTGTAGTCTTGTGTGTTACCCAGTGGTTTAGAAGGGGTGCCAGCAAGGCTGGATGTGGTTCTGCAGAGGTGCCAGGAGCCACCATCTCCTGCTCTAAATCCTCCTCAGGATTCTCCAACCAAATTCTCCAACCCTTTTATTTAAAACATTCTTCCTTACAACACAAAGCAATGGCTTTTCTTTCCCTGGCAAGCACTGGGATGATGCCTAAAATACAATATACCCCTGGAAGAGAGTCAGTCCCTGCTCTGATTAAGCTCCTTTGTCCTCACTGCATGTCCTTGCATTGCCTGCTCCAAAAGGCAGTAAAACCAGAACTGAAGGCTTGTTGTTTGGGTGTAGAAACTCACTAGATAAACTCAAAATTTGTTTTGTACATCAGACTGAAGATCAAATGTCCCAGTAACATCACTGACAAAATAGAAAAAAATGTTTATTTTATTTGGAATAAATCTAGACAGTGAAAGTGACGCAGCCTTGTAGCAAGTTCTTTCTAATGAACAGAGCTCCTAAATTTGCTGTGCAGGACTCAGCCCTGGCCTGTTCAGAGTGATATTCTGCTTTTGACCTCCACTTTTTAACCGTGTTGGTCCTGTAAATGTTAGTACAGCCTTTTGTGTGTGTAAATGCACAGAACCCCCTTCCTCAGGAGGTGCAGTGCCTGTCTTGGGCCTCGGAGCTTGAGCCTTGATTGCTGTCTCTTAGCACTTGTAAGCATTTATAAGCACAAAAGCTAATGGTCACACTTGCAGAATAAACTAATTAAGGGAAAATCCTCAAGTCCTTCCATTTCTGCTCAGCCTTCCCTGGGTAAGAGCAGTGCCTTGAGCAAGGCATAACCTCAGTGCCTGATCCTCCTGGAGAGGAAGAGCACCTCAAGGCTGGCAATGCAGAAACTGGGCAGATGAGTGAAGTTATACCATCAAATGTGTTCGTTGTTATTCACATTCATGTTGTTGGAGAAGGCATCAGTGGCTGAAGGGATGTGTTGTTCCAGTGGGGAGAGCAAACTTTCCACAGACTGTTCATCACCCGCTTGGGAAGGAAGGAGCTGGATGCAGTCCTGATTCTGATACCAGAAATCAAGAGTAGAGTGATTCTGTGTGCTGAAGATGAGAATCATCACAAACCCATGGACTAGCCAAAGAGAAATTACCCCTGCTTGCTGTTTAAGAGATTTGTTTTTATTTTGTAGCTAAGTCCTGAACTGATGTTTTCAGTCTTGTCTCTATTTGTTTAAAAGTGCGTTAGCAGTAAATCAAGGTGCATTTCCCCTGTAGGGTTTCCTGTATGTCAAAGCCATGTTAATTCTCTTTGATTTTCTTCCCCTAGCCCCAGCCATTGCTGCAGATCCTTCCTCTCTTTGTCCCTTTGGACATCAAAGGCTCGCAAGGGGACAACCCTGGCGGGAAGCTCCTCCCTGCTCATTAGCCTCCATAAAACAGGAACTCACCTTGGCTAGCTGTGCTTGGAGTCCCATCCTCACCCCGCTCACTCTTGACACTGGATCTCGGAAGGAAGGGCTTGTGCTTGCTTCAGGAAATCAGACCTGCTTTGGAACTGGACTATTTTGGCTCCCCTTGTAAGAACTCTGGTGGCTCTCTTGGCCCTGCAAGCTCCTCGACGTCACAGTACATGGAAAAATGCAAGCTTTACCAGGTAAGTGAAGGGCTCCTTCCCTTTCTCACTGCATGGCAAGATCCTAGACTCAGGTCAGAAAGGGAGCAAGTGTTTCTGAAGGGCCTACCAGCATTTTAGAAGAGCGCATGGGGCTGGAGAGGATTTTAAAACTGGGTTTTTTCATGAGACTAGATGAAAAATTGTGCATTTGAGTGTTTTTGAGAGCTTCAGAAGATCTTTTCTAAAGGTTTGCTCAAAATTATGCCCAAAATTCCCTTACCCACATCACCTTGTGCAGTGTGACCCTTCAGCTGAAGGCTGGAGGTGTTGTTTGTGTATTGTCTGCAAAGCACTGGGTTCTCCAGGTTGAAGGCCACAGAAAGTTTGGAAATACTTGTTATATTTTTAATTACAATTCTGATACAAACTCTCTGGTTTGGGTTGTTTTCCCAATTTCCTGTGCCCTTTGAAAGCATGAACCCCAGTCAGGCATAGCCGACTCCTTCCAGGTTCACGCTCAGCACAGGATTTTTGTGATTTCCTTGGGGTTTCATTGTGTCTTCCTTCAATCCATCTCATAGCATGCTGTTCATCTCTCCTGTGAGGAGCATGATTGGATTGGGCACAAGGACAGAGATGCCTTGGGACACTAAAGGCCCAGCTCAGAGGTGCTGTATCTGTCAGTGCAACTGATCCCTACATTTACTCTGGGCTTTTACCCTACATCAGAAAGAAAACCTGGCCCAGTTTATCAGCGGCACATCAGAGGTGATCGTGCAGTCTCAGCCTCCTTGTTCTTCCTCTGCAAGATGTTGTCTCATTCATGAGCAAAATACATGTGCAGTGATTTAGATGATTTCCACCTTTGCTGCTGTTTTGGGTTTTTTCAGTCCCTGCTGTGTTGATCTGATTCATACTGATTTCTGCCACTTGAATTTTAAGTTGAAAAACAAAAGAGCAGCAACGAAAAGAAAAGTAGACTGTATTATGGATTTTTCATGTTAAAGATTCCAAATATTGCAGTATTCAGCTCATTTGCTTACTGGGTTGCTTCTGGTGTATGACCCCCTACAGCAGAAATGTTCCAGGTGAGACTGGATGCATCTGAGAGATGAAGCTGTTGCATTTGTAAAACATCATACTTTTGTTATTGCCAGAAATCTCTCTGAGTCTGAGAAATGAGGCTCCCTCCAGAGGGTTGGGGTATTTCTGCTGACATTGAGAAGATCAGAGAACATGGGAGGGTTTTTGTGCTTGTTTGCAAGATGAATTTATTAGAAAGTTTGGTATATTGATGTGTGTTCCTCCCTGGTGGGGACTGGATAGCTGTGAGTGTTGGGCTTCACTTGGAAGATAACAGCAGCAAATGTAATAATAACTGATTTTAGTGTAGCTTTTTCCCTTATTGGAGTTTTCCCAGTATTCCAAATCCTATCCTACACATTTTGGGAAGGCTGCAACAAATTTTCTGACATTTTAACATTGTCTCAGAAAGGGAAATTTAATTGAGGAACTGCTTTAGGTGAGGGAATTGCACTCCAGCATCTTCGATCCAGAGATCTTCCTCCTAAAACTACTAAATTGTCTCACATTTCTCCTTCTTTCCTTTCTGTCCCCAAGATGACAAAAAGATATGTACTGCTCATTCTAGATACAGAAACTGTAGCACAAGCTACTCCTATTGGTATGAGGACCTTGAAATCAAGCACAGAATAGACTGAAGATCTCTTAATTTTCAGTGCCTTTACCATAGCAACTTCCTCCCTTTCAACCTCATCTGGACATAAAGAACATGTTTTTGAACAGACCATGTGTGGTGTTAACAACACAAAGATAACAGGAATATTTTTTAAAAAGTAAAACTAGAACTGCTGGAAAAGGTTTAAATCTCTTTCAGATAATAATGGTTTTAAAACCAAGTTGCACAGAAGAGGAAACCATAGAAGTACAGCTCAGACAAGTTCCACTCAGTGCTTGGACACTCTGCCCAAACCTCTGTGCCATAGTTCCAGCACTCAGGCATCTCTGTGGGAGGGTGAGTGCATGAGCCTTGCCATCAGTTACACAGGCACAAACTAGGAGGGAAACAAAAATCCAAACAGAATCCTACAAACAGATCCATCACTGCAGGGTCCTGCTGAAGCTGACAGCAGCTGAGTGGATCCATTCCCCAGCTCACACCATTGCTGGGCTCCAGTCCTCATGCAGACTGATCATGTCCTGCTTTTCAGCCTCAGCCTGTGCACAAAAAGCTGCACGGTGAAAGGCATTAACTGCATTTTCAAACCTCAGCTGCAGCATTATTGTCCCTGTCTCCTGCAGCATTGTGCTCCTACAGGTGCATTGTGGACTCCTTGTGGTAAAAACCTGATTATAATATCTGCCTTTGATTTTTAATTCAGTGTTGAACTCCTTTCAATTCAGTTCCTCTCAACTTCATTGGAAATCTCCCCTCACTAAAGACTCCTGAGATCTGCCTTCTTGTAGTCTCTTTTAATGGCATTGGAATTTGCTTAAAGAAATGTTAATTCGAAAATTCATTTGGGGAAGGAGTGAGCATCTGTCTAGCTAATCAAAACCTGTTTGCATTTATTTGTGACTGGATGGCTCCTGTGGGAAATCAGCCCAATTTTATTGTAACTCCTTTTGATACATGTGCTGCACTGAGCTACCAAATGCATCTCTCATGGCAGCTTTCATGTCTTTGCAAGAGGATATGGGGGAAGCTTTCGTAAGAAGATGTTAACAGGCTAATCTTGGTGAGCAAACTAGGTGTCACTTCTTGGCCAGTTCATTAATGTTGGATCAAAGCAGAAAAAAGGGTAGAGGATTTTTTTAAAATGCCTAAAGACCTCTACAAACAGATAAAATTACATTTTAATGTTTTCTACTTCTTAATCCTGGGGGAAGAACCACTTAGAGTTGTATTGGGCTGTTTTGGTGGAAAGATGTCCCTTTGTGAAAAAAGCTAATGTCTCTGAAAATAGTTGTCTGCTTTTTGTGAATACTCTTTTGAAGACATTACTCAGGAAAGTTGTAACAAGGTAAAAATTCCCTTTCTGTGCTCTGAATAAGATCTGATCAGGCTGAGAGGCAGAAAAATCTACCTTTTAAACAAATAGCTGTGCCTGGCCTGCTAATGCACCACCACCCAGAGGGGACAGCCCAGCTGCTGTGCTGCCCTGCTGAGCAGGCTCCTCACCCCTCCTCAGGGCAGTGTTCTTAAACCCTGCTGGGTCTGAGCTCAGCCCACCAGAACCGTGCTGGGTCACATTCTGGCCTAAAATGGAACTGGGCTTTTCAGCAGGGCAGCAGCAATCTTGCCTGCCTTACAATATTGCTGAGAGCAACAGCTGGGGGTTTTAAGGAGGTTTTTAATCCAAGTAGCTGGGCAGAGGTGATTGGTACCATCGACAGCAGTTCCTCCAGAATGGTTTCCCTTTCCTGTTCCCCAGGCCCACAGTGGGTCCTGTGCCTCCAAGAGGCAGAGCAGGCAGATTGCAGCACTGCCATGGTGTGTTATTGAGGAGACACCCTCCACCCCTCTCACAGGCTCCTCAGTGGTGCCCAGCTCCACTTCCAGTTCATTCTCTTCTCAGAATGTAGTCTGTCCATAGTGTGTCTCTGTCACCTCCTTCTCTTGCCTTCACTTACATTTAGGGCTCCTATCTTTATTTCTTTATTTCTTGGGGGCATTTTTCTCCTCTGCTACCACCTACTTGTCATTTTCCCCTATTACCCACTGGTGCACTTACAATCTTTCCAGTCCTTTCAGCTTTCACTGTATTATTCTCTTGATGAAGCGTTTTGTGTAACCCTGATCATACCAGCACAGTGGGTTGTGGTACCTGCCAGTGTGGGTTTTGTACCAGTGGAATTTAGGCTGAGTTGGTACAACACACAGATCTTACAATAGGACCTACCAGCTAAACCCAAACCTATTGGGAAAGGCTCCCTACCTCTGAGCCTACTAAGTAACAGAAACCCTTTGAAGTAAAGGAACAGTTTTTAGGAGGTTTGCAGTGGCACAGACTGCCCAGAGCAGGGTCAGTTCCCCTCCTGTCTGTCTGCAGTCAGTGTCTCATTTGTCCCTCCAGACGTGAAAGCGCCGTGCGAGGCCCTTCCTTCCCCCGGCCTGGAGCCCTTCCCACAGAGCTCCATCGTGGTCACCCTCGAGGACATGGGGCTCTGGATGAAGTTCCACCAGATAGGAACTGAGATGATCATCACCAAATCTGGCAGGTAAGGGGCACAGGATGGCTGACCACACACACCATACCCCTCCAAGCTGTTGGCAAAGTCTCCAGGTGATCATTTTTTGAATGGTGGCCCTTAAACTGCTTTTGTAGCCAGTTATCCTGATCCTGGCAGAAGAATTGCACTTTCAGGGTGTCACAGGAGTGCAAACTGTGAAGTGCAAAAGGTCACTTGTGGGGCTGATGTGCTGAGAAAACTCCTGTACCCTTATCTCACCACTTAACACTGGTGCTCTTCCTGTCACTTTGAGGTTGCTCTGGAAGTGCCCTGGGCTCCCTTTGCCTGGGTCTCAGGCAGCAGCAGTTGAGCAGCAAATGTTTGGGTTTGAGTCTGTGTTTGCAGACAAGAATATGGCCCAGACTCTTAAAGATCTGTGTGTGCAGACTCCACTGAAGTATAAATGAGTCATGTATCGTGGAGCTTGCAGTGAAAGAAGATGGAATTGTGAAGCTGTAAAGTATTGTGTCAAAGCTGCTGTGAGCTGGAATAATCCCTTTGGGTAGGGAGGTAGCTGTCAAAGCTTTTTTGCAGAGTCAGAAGTTAAAAGTAGTGGCAGGGAGTACGGGAACAGAAAGCTGGGTGTGCTCTTAGATGAGAGCACGTCTTCTGCCCACGCTCAGGTTTAATCCATCCTCCAGGGCTGTGAGGGCTGCAGCAGGCCAGGAACTACGTACAGCCTCCAAATAGCTCCTTTCAAGTTTCCCACTGGTGTGTTAGAGGAATGGGAAGAACAAAAGCTGAAACAGTGTCAGACCCTCAGTCACTGCTGCCCTGTTAATGTCTATCCCATCCAACCCCACAGGACTAAACAGTCCATCAGTGAGATGGACAAATGGTCAGTGGCTGGCTGGAGGAATACTGCTCACAGGGCTTTGCACAGTAGTGAGTAAATGTGACATGCTGCTTGATCATTAACAGCCACTGTTCAGAGAAACCATTATACTCTATTTTTCATTTCTCCCTCAGACGAATGTTTCCTCAATGCAAAATCAAAGTCTCTGGCTTAATCCCGTATGCCAAGTACCTCATGCTGGTAGATTTTGTGCCAATGGATAACTTCAGGTACAAGGTAAGTACTTTAAATAACAGAATTTATGCTGTCCTTTCATCTTTGTTTGAAATAGATTAATCTTTATGCTTCACTTGTCACACTGATAAATAAATTCTCTTTGGACAAAGTTCAGAAGTAATTGATGGATTTTATGTCTCTCTGGAGTTATTTGTCAGTTTTGCTTGGGGAGCAGCTGGAAAGGTAACTAATTTTCCTTGTAAGCAGTACAGTTTTAATCATGATTAATGTCAGACTTTTCTGGCAGCCATAGGGAGAAAGGGAGAAAAAATGAGGCCTAAACTTGGAGCTGATTTGGTAACGTGATCATGGCTCATAAGAGAGAATCTGCTACTTGTGCTTCAGAGGAGTGCACTGAATTGACAGTGAAGCAAACTTGCTGGGCCTTTTCTGTACTGAAAGCATTTTTTTAAGCTCCAGATTTCTGTCTTTCCTTTCACAGTGGAATAAAGATCAGTGGGAAGTTGCTGGAAAAGCAGAGCCCCAGCTCCCTTGTCGCACCTATGTCCACCCAGATTCCCCAGCTCCTGGCAGCCACTGGATGAAAGAACCTGTCTCCTTCCAAAAACTGAAGCTCACTAACAACACTCTGGATCAACATGGGCATGTAGGTTGTGCTGTGCTCTCTTGGAATTCATTGCCAATGAACTTTGTGGGAAATAAGCAGGATTTGTGAGAAATTAGATGATGTAGAAAGTAAAACATATCCAAGTGCCCTTTTTTACTCCCTCAGCTCAGCCCTTGTGCCCCCTTGGCTCACTGCCAGGGAAGGCACAGGTCTGTGCTGTCACTGCAGGGGCTTGCTGGAGACCAGGAGCCCCTGCTTGGAAATGGGTGTCCTGGGAGTCTGCACGGGGGATCTGCAGTGTGCTGGCAGTGGTGGCACATGGAAACCTTGTCCCTTGTGTGTCCCAGATCATCCTGCACTCCATGCACCGTTACAAGCCGCGCTTCCACATCGTGCAGGCCGACGACCTCTTCAGTGTCCGCTGGAGCATCTTCCAGGTGTTCAGCTTCCCTGAGACTGTCTTCACCTCTGTCACTGCCTACCAGAACGAGCAGGTACGGTGTGCAGGCTCTGCTTTTGGACATGCTGTGAAATGCTGTCTGTAAAATTCCTGTAGAGGAAGGTGGCTCCTTCCTGTCTGCTCATCCTGGGCACCTGTGGTGAACAGTGGGATGAAACAGGCACATTGTGGTTCCTGTGGAAAACATCTCCTCTGTGATGAGTCATGCACTTTGATGGGCCTGAGTGCACTGTCAGTGGCACAAAACTCCAAATGCAGTAAAAAGTATGGCTGCAGGTCCAGATACAGATCCTCACCCTGTAAATTCCTCTAGTCAGATGAATCCCACCCAAATCCCTGCTGACCCTGGCAGGGTCACTGCTCTCTGTGGGTCAGTTCCTGATCCATGATGGGAGTTGCTGGGAGAGCTGAGATCCTGTGGCAAGGCCATGTCCAAAACCCTCACACAGTTTATCTCTTGTGATAAATATCTTGTGACAAAGGTGAAGACCTTGGAACAGTCACTGTGATGCTGAGTCTTTTTCCTTTCATTTAAAGATTACAAAGCTCAAGATTGACAACAATCCATTTGCTAAAGGTTTCCGTGAACATGGGAAGAACACTCGAAGGTAAACTGTCTTTTCATTTCAATTTGTTTCTAGCTGGAGTTCACTTGTGAATTTTACCCAAGGTCTTTGAACAAAACTCTACCAGCCAGCTCTGCTGAGCCTGCTGCATTGTGCATCCTGCATTTCCCTGTATCTGGAGTGATGTCCCTCTGTGCAGCCTCTTCTCAAGAGACTTGGGGAGTGGGAGGTGACAATTCCTACAGAAATGTGGGAGGTGTGACAAATTTGAGACCTGCACTCTCTTGCACATTGGAGCTAGACTGGAGTCTGACATGTGAATAGCAGTGATAACAGGAGTCCACAGCAGACCATTTGGTCTCTTGGAGATCAGCTTGATTCTGACATTTGGAGGCTCCTTGACTCCTTTTCCTGTGGGTGGAAAAGTGTCTCTTCCAGGGGGAGATTTTGTCTGCAGGAGGGAAGATGGATCCAATACCAGTGAGATCTTCTGCTTGGTCTGAGGGCAGCCAGTAGATGAGGTGAAAAAAACAGCTTAAATTGCAACCCCAGACTGGCAATAGAGAAGGAAAAAAATGGAGGTTTTTTCCAAGCAGAAAATGTGACAAAAATATCCGAGATTTTGTTTTGTGTTATTTTATGCCTGAAAAAAATCTCCTAAAAAAAAAATTCCTGATGAAAAAAGGCCAAAACTGACTCTTTTTCACTTAAACTTTAAAAAGGTTATGGGTTTTCTTTCTTCTCCTATAGAATCCCTGCCTATATATCTAGGCAAAAACTTACATCCAAGCTACCCCCACATCTTGTTTTTTTACCAGGGAAGGACGAGCCAAATGCCAGAAGCCCAGTCCAGCCAAGAGCCAGAAGAGGAAGCTGCCTGAGGAAAAGGAGCCTGCTGCTGAGGAACGTGGTAATATTGATCACAACAAACCCAGAGAATGATATTCAGGAAGTTTTTTAAGCTAAATCATTCCTTGCTCCAGCTCATGGTGGTGCTTGCAGTAGCGCAGCTAAGGAGAGAGCAGGCAGGACTGACCCCCACAGTATGTGGGCAGAAAGGAGCTGGAAGGGGCTATTTATTCCCTTAAGGCAGAAGAACTGCAGGAGGTGGTTGTGTGTTTCCTTCCACCACCCTGTGATTGCTGCAACTGCCAACAGACCATTGTGAGCTTTGCCTCCCTCTTCCCCTTTCTCATTCTTTCCCATTCTTTCTTTTCCCTGCTTTGAGTCAGATTTTGAGAAGGATGAGAATGTGGATGTGAAGGAAGAGAGTAACCCCGTGGTGGTGAGCAGTGGCTATCCCTTCTGGGGCTCGGAGCAGAACAGCAGCCAGGCCTTCCCTGCAGCCTCACCAGTGCCTGCTGAGCAGAGGGAAGCTCTGGCCAGAGAGCAGCAGGTGCCAACACCATCCTACCACACATACCGGTGAGTGCTGCCTCCTGCTCCAAAGCCACACTTCAACTGATGGGATTCCTCTTCTTCTGCTGGGCATTCTGTAAGAAAAACAGCCAGCTGGGAATAGTGGGAGCATGCCTTTCTGTTGGAGAGCACATGTGGCTGAGAGATGGTAGATTAGCAGGGACATAGGTCCTAGGATAGCCTTTCTCTTCTAGTTCAAACCCGCTGGCACTGGGCATGCTCATGTCTTTGTAATATTCTTATTTCCCTGTCCCAAAATGCTCTCCCAGCCAGCTCTGAGTACTACAGAGCTTGCCTCTCCTTTGGAGGAAGTGTTGGAGGAGTGACAAAACTCCAGTCATTTTTCCTTCCTCATTGTAAAATTGGGTGTGAGTGAGTCCAGACTAGAACTTAGCCTGAACTAAGTTAGTCTGGACTCACCTTCTCTGGCATTTCATTTTTCTGTGAGTGCGACAGTGAGGCCTGGGCTAAACTCCACAGTAACAGTAAGATGAAGCAATAGGCAAGGGGAAGAGCTTGCCCTGCTTTTCCCCAGAGGATATTTGTGGGTTTTCCATGGTTTTCCACTCTGGTAGGTCTGACTTGCTCTTCTCTCTGCCCTTGGGCCCAGGTTCCACGAAGCTGGGGACAGCCAGCAGCTTCCCAGCCGTGACACCGCCACCTTGAACGATTTCCGCGCCAGGTGCCACGCCTTGGATCTCGCCATGGTGCCCGAGCACGACTCCAAACAGCTCCCAGAGGGCTTCACCAACCTGCCCCCACTGCCCCCACCTCTGCCTCCTCCCCAGGACTACACAGGAGTGGTGAACATGGCTCTGGACTCTGTGGGGAAAGCCGGGCCCCGGGCGCCCATGTACAGTCCCTATGGCACCGAGCAGGGCCTGGGGCAGTGGGTGGTGCCTTCCCACAGCCAGTACAGGGCAATGAGCTACTCGGCCTTCTCCACGGAGTACAACACACAGGGAACTCCAGGACATGCCCACGGCACCGTGGCAGAGTGGAGCCAGTACCCTCTGTTCCCCTACGCCTGCTGGTGAATGGGGAGGACCCTTCCCAGTGAAAAGACTGAAAGAAAATTGTAAATGAGATTGAATTTACTGTTGGACTTGTGAAGCTTTGCCTACACTAGGCAGAGATATTGCTGCAAGCAGTAGAGTGGGACACCTTCACTTCCTTATGTCCTTGCACAACAACCCTCACCATATTTCACAAGCAGTGGTTGAACTGGTGGCTGTCCCAGCCATGTCATTGTGGATCAGGCTCAATGTGTTGTGCAGTGGTTGTTTTCCCAGCAGGAGCAGGAAACCACAGGTCTGCAAGAACAGAATTTAAAGAGCTGCTGAACTCACAGTCAGTGTTGGCACCTCTCATTTGGCAGCTTCCAACATCCCTTCCTCCTGGGACCTGGTGCAAGGAGATAGGGGCTGAGGACTTCCAGTAAGCCATCCACGTGGCCACAAAGCTGTAGAAAATATTGCAAAGGCGAGCAAAGCAAGCAATCCTGGTGAACTCTGAGCAGCTTCCTCAGTCAGTGTAGTCAAAGTAAAGCGAGTCTTGCCTTTCTTCCAGCAGCAGGTGAGAGTAAAATGCACAGCAAGGTGTGTCTGGAGCACAGCAGGTGCAGAGTTTGCAGAGTCTGCATGCAGGGGAGAGTTTGTTCCATGCAGGAGAAGTAGCAGCAAGGCTGTGTATGCTGTCTTTCTGTCCCTGTGTCCATCCCTCCTCTGCCAGCCCTAGGTTTGAGGTCAGTGAAACACTCTTCATTCTGTGGAGGTAGAGGGATGCGGTTCATGGAATGTGGGGGGCTCCTCTGGGGCTTTCCAAGGTTGTCAGAAGCAGAGCCATGAACAGCAGTGCTCTGTGTCACTCCAGCCTCTTCCTTTAGAGGGCAAGGAAATTTTCCACTGTGAACTTACTCCTTCTCCTGCTCCCTGTCACCCCTGGAGAATATAATTTATAGCTGTGGTTCCTGCCCTGCTCTGTGAGTGTGTGAAGTTATCTCACCTGTTTGGGAGTCTGCAGGGATCTGTCCATGTTTAGTTATCAGAGTGGTTCCACCTCCCTCCTCTGCAGTCCCATCCTGGGCAGGAGCAGCCTGTGCACTGCATACAAGCAGGGATTCTTTTCATCTTCCTCTTAGAAGGGGGAGGCCTCCCTGTTTGCCCACGTGCAGATGGCACTGGGGACTTGGTGACACAGACTCATTGCTTCTCAGGGAGGACAGACGTGCTCCTAGGTGTTATTTAGGGAATGTTTTCGTGTCACACTAATAGCTGCTGTGTGACCTGCAGCCATCAGTAGGCACTGAGGTGTGTCATTTAGCCTGTGTGCCAGATGGTTTTCTGTGTGAGAGTGTGTGTGTGTAGCAAGATGTTGTCTCTGAGCAGACCTGTGCAGGTTTGTGCCTCAGGACCCCTGTGCAGGGACACTGGGGAAGGCTGTGCACCAGGTTTTTGGGGCACCAGCTCCTCACTGTGCATCTGCATAGCGTAGGGATGTTGAGCCATGTTGTTATTGTTAAAATTACCGTGAAAAGTAGCCCTGTAAATTTGTGGGCTCAGCTACAATGACTGTTTTCTTATTTAAATTGTATATTGCAAACTGCTTTTGTACCACAATTATGATATGTACAGAGCAGCTGGATACTTCTCCTGGGCTTCCCAGGATTTGAGGATGTGCAGCATTGAAACAAAGGTCAGACTTTGCCACGGTACATGTACATAATGCCCTGTGAGCCTCCTCTCTGATGGCACCCTGGCCAGTAGTGATTTGTACCTGCTGTGCATGACACACATGTGGATGTGAGCAACTCACTTAAAAAAAATCTGGCTGGGGAAACAAAATGTGGAGCAGGCCTTTGTTAATGCCAAAATATCATGATTTCCTGCTGTCTAAATGCCAGCTGTGTTAAGGCAGGTCAGCTGTAAAAGGCTGTCTCTGGCCATTAGTAGTTAATTTTGCTACTGTCCTTCACATCTTGGAAATGAGAGGAGCAGAATGGCCGGGGAGGTGAGTGAGTGCCTTGAGCACCATGTGCAGGGACCCGAGGGGGTACTTTGTGCATGGGATCGCTGCCAGCAGCATGCCCACAAGAGAAAGAGAGAGAGAGACTGCATCCCCCACAGGCTACCTGGTTGGATCTGTTTCTTTATCTTTGTAGCTGGGATGTGTTTCCTTGTCACAGAGCGCTAATGAGGATGAAAAGCTGCAGTGAGCATGAGTAACTGAGGACAGCTGGGCAGTACTGGGGAATTCCTGTGAAAATACGAGTGCAATGCCGTTTTTTTCAAACCTTTGCAGTAGCAGTGCAGGTGCTGCTGCCCCCTGGGCCTGTCGGTAGTGCTGGTTTGGCAGACTGCTCTGCGCTGGGGTAAAAGACTCGGCTTTGTGCCTAGGACGAGCCATCAATTACTCATCAGCCTTCTGTTGCAACAGGACTGCTCGCCCTTCTCCAGTGAATCATCCGGCGTGCAGAAGTACCTATCCTTTCTCTCTGATTAGAGACTGCGCTCGGCTTGTTCGGGAAGCCTTGGGAGATTTTGCCTGTAGGTGTGCTCTGGACTCTGCTCCCGCCCCCTCCCTCTGCAGCTCCCACTGCCTTGTTTTCTTCAGCTGTGGCATTTCAAGCCTGTATGAGCTCGATTGAAATGCTGGTTTTGCACGCGTGTGAGATAATGTAATGCCTCTGACAGCTTCAATAAAAGGAAATGAGACATGTGGAAGTCAGGCCATTAAGACTAATAAAATAAACTCAAAAGTGTAGGTTTCGTGCATCCTTCTCAAGCACAACGTGCTGTGCTTTAGTCATGTTACCTGGGGCCAGTTTGTACATGCATGACACGCTGTTGATTTCAGCATTCATTGTTCTCCACAGTGTGTTCAGCAAGCCTCAGGTTATCTGCTCACACTGCTAGATGTGACTCAGGCTCTTGCACCAATTCTTTGCAGCAAATTGTTTATTTTCTCTGTGTTTTTTGCTCCACTCCTGCAGAGAAGTTACATAAGGAGGAGGGCAAATGGACTATAAATGGGATCTAGGTAAATTTCCTATGGGAAAATCAAGATCTTGATTTATTTTGGTTTCTCCTACTGGTTTTTGCAGCCCTAAGCCTTGTCTGACACTGCTTCAATGCAGATGGGAATGGCAGAAAAATGCTTTCTTGCCGATGCTGCGGTTCTTGCCCAGGCAGCTGCAGGCTCGGCAGTTTCCCTGCGGCACAGCGAGCTCCCAGCTCTGCCCACAGCCCTGTGGGGACACGGCGAGCCCGCCCGGCCCGCAGGCTGTGCCCTCTGCGCTTGGACCTGCGCTGGCTCTGCAGAAACAACTTCCAGCTGCTTTCACTGAGAGCTTTTCTAATGTCCAGCTGCTGCAGGGACAAGGGTGTGCGGGCTTAGTGCGAACCAAGCCCTGGGACTGTGCCACTGCCCGAGCTCCGCCCCGGAGCGGGGCCAAGCCCTCACGCGTGTGGGGCAGGGCAGGGCCTGCCCGGCCCGCGGGGCTCCGAGCGGGCCAAGGAGGCTCCCGGTCTGCGGAGAGACCTGAGGAGATCCTGGGGAGCAGCGTTTCCATGCAGGGCTGGGGCTCTTTGAACACCTGGTGCTGGGCAGCCAGGCCGGGCAGGACTCCTGCTTGCTTTGGGCTGACCCCACTGCCGAGATGGGCTGTCTGTCGTGGCGCTCCTTGAGCCTCCCAGGAGACTGCGACCACATTTCCTTGGGCAGCCCAAGTACCGGCTCACTTTAAGGCGATCCAGGCAAGCAGCACAAACACCCACCCACCCCCCCCAGGAATAACAACATTCTTTCAAGTCAAATGGGTTTTTATTGCAGAGCTTAAAATCCACTTAATTCCCAAGCCCTAGGGTGGGATCCATGCGGAGCCTCTTAGCAGGGGGGAGCAGCATTTGGCTGGAGCAACAAGCAGTGCTGGGCACCTGCTGTGGGCGGCTGGGGCGGCTCCGGGCCTCGTCCCTGCTCCCAGAGCTGCCCACCATGCAGCTTCATGTTCCTGCCTGCCCTTGGCCTCCAGGTACTCACTGAGTGCCAAGAGCAAAGAGAGGGATAAAACTGTGCAGGGCAGGCTGGGGAATGAAGGCACCTCTCTGGATCCTGGTGGGGATGGGCTGCTCTGTGTCCCTCAGCTGCTCTGGGCACAGCTGCTCTCAGAGCCACGGCCTTGCTGCAGTGCAGTGGTTGTGAGGGAGGCCTGTCCTGCCTCCGGGCTCTATTCCCAGCCCTCTGCTGCTGGCCTGGCCCCCTGCTCCTCCAGGTAAGCTGCTTTTTACTGTCCTGCCTTGCAGAGTTGTAGTGAGCGAGAGCTAAATGTGCTTTCTGGACGTTATAACAGGAGGAACACAGGGACAGGTTTACAGGACGCAGAGAAGGGAGTAGGAAAGGTGTTTCTCCCCCACAGCACAAAACACGCACGTCCCAGGAAAAAAAAAAAAAACCAAAAAACCTGTGCCTGAGCAGAAGTGTCAGACAAAATTTTAACCAAGGGTGAAGCAAACCTTTGATGCAGGGTTGAGAAGAGGTGCTGCAGCTGTGCCAAGCAGTGTTGCTGTTCATCTTAGTTTAGTGTTATTCCTTTTTTGTTTTTCCAAGTTGTGTGAGTTTGTTTTATGACCTGAAGCACTTTGCTGTGGGGTGCTGGATTGCCTCTGACAATTCTCTAATATTCAATTTCTTTTCTTTGAACATGCAGGTGTACAACTACAGTGTTCCTGCCCAGACAGCATCCTGCTTGGTGAGTGTAATGGATAGATTTAATTTTAATCTCCCACAGTTCTTTGGGGACATGCTGAGATTTTTATTTCCTCCTCCTCTATTTTTACTGAAGAGGGTAAATTATGTGCCTCCATAAAGCAGAGCGGGCAGCCAGTGATACAGGATGGGCACTCCCGTCAGTCATGCACCAGCCATAAAGCACTGCTCACTTTCAGTATCTCTGCCTCTCGTTGTACAAGTATGACTGTACATGTAAAAACAGCAGCTGTTCACAGGAGAGACTTCCTGTGTGCTGGCACTGTCACTCCAGCTCCCATCTGTGGGGTCGCAAAGCTGGGGCGCCTGTGGTCTCTGTAACTGTAGGTGCTTGCCGGGAGATGGGGCATTAAGGGTGATCTGCGGGGAGTGCTGGTGCGGGGTAGCCAGGGATGAGTCAGGCGTGATTCCTGTCACACTGCGGGGTCTGTCCCCGTGCTGAACAGCCAGCCCTCTGCTCCCCCACAATCTGCTTTGGGCCCTGCTTCGCCATCTAGAAGGAGCTCAGTGGAGACAGAGCTCTCCAGAGCATCTCAGGCTCTGCCCAGCAGCATTCGGTGAGGGGGAAATGGGAATTGTTTCAGTAAGCTAAAGTCAGCCCTCCAGGGATAAAGGCAGTGAACTGGAGCAGTGGAGGGGATGTGATCAAACCCGCTCTTCACCCAAAGGATGTGCTGAGCATTGCGCTGACATAGGCTGAATGACACTGATGTGCTCCCTGTAGAGCCCCTGGGGACACGAGGGCATTTTGTAAATCCTGGATGAGAAAGCTCGGCCAGGAGAGCGGCGTTCTGCCCCCCCGGCTGGGTTGGAGCTGCCGCATGTTCCCTGTCCTGCCCGTATGGCTGTTAATGGCCTTGTCCTGCCTCCATCCTCAGGGAATAATTGCCTCACACTTGAGCAAATGTGCTCGGTGTTTGAAAGGAGTCTATCGATTTGTGCGTATTCCTGAAAGCCTCACAGGGCCCCGTTCCCTTTGAAGTGTAAAAGCATCTGTCTGTCTCTGCTTCTCGAGATTCTCCTGCTCCATTTGCATCTCCTCTCGGGCTGCCCAGGAATCCATCCCTGGCCCCATGCCGCGCTCCGGTTTTGGCTGCTGAGAGGGCTCCCTGCCACGGGAAGGTGGGACTTGGAGACAAAGGTGCAAAGCTTCAGTCTGGGGAGGGGGTTGAGCTCAGCTTGCAGCTGGGGGTGCTCAGCATGGAGCTGTTCCTGGAGGCCAGTTCCAGTAGACAGACTGGGAGTGTTCTTGTTGGGTACTTATCTGTGGTGGGTGTGTTAATTAGGAAGGAGAGGAAATAGCCTCTGGCTTCTCCCAGCCTTAGCACTTCACTTCCCGTGCCAGACAGCACTGGTTGGTAAGGAAGAGGTCAGAGCTGGACTGCCTTGGTTAATCCATCATGTGGGAGCTGAATTACACAGGAATGACCAGAACCCTTGATGGTTCTCTGATGTGCATCTGAGCAAATACCACTGAAATGTTGCCAGTCCCTGGTCTGTGTGTGGGAATTCAGCCTGTGATTGTCCCCATCCCACCTCCCCTGGACAATGGGACTGGCCCTGGATGAGCTGCTTGTCCCTCCCAGGGCATTTTCCTGTCGGCACAGCCTTACAGGGGTAACTGCATTCCTGGAGCAAGGACTCAGAGCTCTGGCACTCCTTCGTCATCGTCATCGCTGGGGTGGTGGTGGGAGCACAGAGCAGATAACTCCAGGCTGGAATTGCAGGGGCTGCTGTATCCACTGCCATCCAGCACCTCCCAGATGGTGCTCTGGGTTTCCTATTTCAAGGGGGCCCCAGCGGAGCAGCCGTGGCACCTCGCTGCTGGAGGCAGTAAATGGGCTCCCATCTGGTTTTAATGATCAGTAGCACTTTGGTGCTTGTTTATTCCCGTGTTTTATGCTTCAGCAATAAAATACTGCTTCAGTTTGTTCAATCCATCCTGGTGCTGGATGCAGATGAGTTCACAGGCTCTGACAAAGAGGTCCCAGCGGTATACAGGATGTTGTCTGTTTTGTTTTTTTTTTTTAGGCAACTGGGCAGAATCAGATGATGTAGTGGCTTTTGAAATACAAACATCAGTGGACAGAATAGAAGGCAGGGCACACAGCTCATCATGTCTAGCAAAGAAATCATGTCCTTAGATTGAAGAAGACTTGGTCCTGGAGCTGGAACTGTCTGCCCTTCTATCCTCCACAGGGCAGCACAGAGCTCTGGTGTGGAGACTGAATGAAGTTAGTCCCAACTTTAAACCAGATATTCAAGGAAATTTTAGTCCCAAAGTCTGCCTGTGTCAGTCACTGGGCTGCAGCATTGTGCTTTAGCCATCAGTGGCAGTGGAAGTAGCAGAAGCTCTGGCAGGGCCACATCCTGCCATGGGCACACACCAGCTCTGTGACAGGTTCCTGGTGCCACCATGCTCGGGGAGCTACGGTGGGCTGGGAGCTGTACAGAATTCTCTGGGGTCAATGCAGTCATCTATTACATTAATCTAAGAGGCAACTGTCTGTAAGGGGCTGTGGGGCTTACTTCCTGTGCCCAGCACACTCATGTGCCAGCAGCTCTGGTGCTGAGGGCATTGCCCTCTGAAGGGGCAGGCAGTAACCCCTGGCACATCTCTGGCACTCAGGATCTGGGATCCTGAATCAGTTCTGCAAAAGCCAGTTAAAGCTTTTCAGCATCTCTTGCCGGGGACACTAAGGCAAAGAGATTGAAGACAGTAAACCGCAGGGGAAGAAATGGGCTCTTTGTCTCTCTTCTGACTTTTATGGTGACCTGGAAACATTTCACTTTGCTATCTAACATTCATCTTCTACCCTAATGGTGGAGAAACATTCTTTATTTCCCAACTGTATGCTCCTTGGAGGATATTTAACTTACCTCTAAAGAGCATTGATTTTCTGCAGAGACCCTTTTTCCCAACTGTTTGTCAAGGCTTGGAGCTTTAGGTGGCAACTAAAGGGAAAAGGATTTTAACAAACTAATTAACCTCCCTCCAAGTCATTCAGGGTCTGTTCCCTTGGTGCCACTGGTGTTGCATTTGTGCTAATTTCCCCTGGAAGGTCTAATGTAGGGGGAGCGATTAAAGGAGGCTTTTCTCGGGCAGTTTTTACACAGCAGGAAGAGGGAAGGTGGCAGTGGCTGCTCTGTTTGGTTATTGCCGTCCCCAGGGTCATCCAGCCAGCCCCTGCTGGAGCCAGCCCCAGCTCCCTTCTCTAGGATTGAGACTGGCCAGGTCCCAGCAAGGCAAAGCTGTCCCTCAAACCTCACCGGGTACCCTCTGAAAAGGGGGTCTGGGTCACACCAAATGTGTCACCCCAGTTTCCCAAACAAGCATGGGCTGTCAGTCAGTGTAGAGGGAAGGATCTTCTGCAGAGCTGAGCTGGTTTTGCCATCACAGTGTCAGAAGGGCTCTCTGCTCCTCTGGCTTTCAACTGCAAATGAAGCAAATGGCAAAGCGCTGACAAAGGACCTCCCTGGCCTCTGCCCTGGCCCAGTGCTGGGTCCAGCGTCACGATCCTGGACACTGCTGATGGTGTCAGATCTCCTGGAGTCAGGGCAGGACTGTGTCATGGTGCCCTGGAAAAAGGAAACTGATTCTTATGGATGTTCCTAAGAGCCTTGTGCTGCTGGAATGAAGTGAGGCTCTGGGTGGCAGGAGACAAGCAGGTGTGGGGGCACCATGCTCATCCTCATCCTCCCAGGCTGAAAGTGGGGATGATGGGGAGAAATAAGGCTGGGATTCCTGGGATGTAGGGCTGGGACAGCTGTGAGCTGTGGCACGAACTCCTCCATGCAGACTATAAAGTACTTCACAGGCCTGTCCCAATTGCCTGGCCTATTAGTTTTATGGAGGGGCCTATTGTAAGGGTGCAGTTGGTCTCCTTTTGCCACAGTAATGAAAACATAACCACGGTGGGGAGAGAGAGACCCTGGCAGGGAGGCAGCGGGAAGCCTGGGAGTTGGGGTCACAACTCTGTGAGCTCCTGGGGTCCCCGGGTATCTGTCGGTGCCACCGTGGGTGCACTTCGGCAAGGAGAGAGAGCCTTTCCCCTTGGGCCAGCCGCGGGTTCCTCCGGGCACCCCCGAGCACAGGAGGCTGGAGCCGGGCATGCACAGGCAGGGGCACAGTGCCACCCAGTGACTGCGTGTGACCTGCGAGGGGACAGCTGGGGCAGCCTGCAGGGGGGCTGCTGCAAAGGTGCTGAGGCTTGGAAGCTGCAGCAAGGGTATCCCAGGGCAGTGTGGAGAACGGAAAGCCAAGAAACCATCTATGCTCTTGCTTTGTGGTTACAGAGCACAAAGGGTAAAGCTCTGGGGCTGTTGTGCTGTGTCTGGAGCCAGGGTTTTGCAGGATTTGCTCAGGTGCTGACAGGAGCCTGTGCTGGGCAAGTTGGGGCTGAAGCAGCTCACGTTTTAGGAGGGACCTGGCAGCAAAAACAGGGGAGGAGACAGTGGTTACCTGGGACGAGCTGCTCTCCATGGGGAGGATGTGTCTCTGCTTGAGAAGTGCAGGTGGCTCTGGAGCAGTTTGTCTGGTCCCAGAGAGACAAGGCTGTCCCAGGGGCTGCCTTGGAGCCCCTCTCCTCTGCCAGGAAGGGACCCCTTGTGTCTTGAACAGTAGGTGACAGCCACATGTGGTGGATTTGTGAGGTTCATGCAGGACCTTTCCTCCCTTCTGCCCAAACCCTGCCTATCTTCCTTGCTAGGTCAAGCCCTGTGTTTTGTGTTCCCAGGCTGTAACAATTATCAACAGGCAGCTTGAATGCTGGGGGAGAGGGAAAGGAGCCAGGTACAGCAGGGCATGGTGCTGGCATCTGCTGAGGTGGCTCCTGCAGGAAATCACTGCCCCAAGCAATGTCCTGATATATTTCCAGCAGGGACTGTCTCCTGGAGGAGGCACAGACTGTGCCTCTATTTTGGGTGATGACTGCAGAGCCCACAGAGCATTTGGCAGCAGGGAGGGGTGTTAAATCAGCCTGTCCTTCTCCAGGTACATCATCTCCACCCCCCTCCATTTTCCACAGCTGTTCAATGCAGTGCTGCCATGGGCTGCAGCATGGGCTGAAATCAGGGCACTGCAGTGAGGGAGGTGAGCCGTGCATGGCTGATGGATGCAAGTCCCACATCTTTACTGCCCTGTTAGGGACAGTGCACACTTTCTGTTCCTAGGCTGCTCTCCAATGTGTCTTTATTTTGTCTGTTTAAGTTTGCTGGTGTTGATCTCACAAACACCCTGTGGAGGTCTGGGGGCTTCTGCTGCTGTAAAAGCACAAAGCCTTGCTAGAAATCCAGCACCATGAGAGAGCTGTTCCCATCCCATCACCCACCTCTGCCTCGATCAGATGGTCACTAGTGATGGTGAGGGTGGGTGACCGAGCCTCATACAGGCAGGAGCTGCTACTGAGTGCTTTTAGTAACTTTTTGTCACTGCTGGGGTACATCCTGAAGTTAGGGATGGTTTTGGCCAGAGATTTCCAGTGGCGCTGCTTATCCTGCATGTGGTGGTCACACCTGTGTTAGTGCATTCAGCAGAATCCCAGACCTGAGTTAATTTTAGCCTTTCTGTTTCAGACTCCTGCTGATGTGTCTCGTGTCCAGGCCAAGGTGCTATTTCTTGCAAGGAAATGATCTTTGTTAATTTTAGATCTGGTTCTCCAAAGTGCCGAGTAGGCACAGCTATTCCAGGTAGTCGGGCACAGCAGGGGTGATTGATCTTTGTGGGATATGGCTCTTCTTCACACAACGGAGGCCAAGCCTGATGAATTACATTTCCTTTGTGCCCTGCAGAGCATGAGGCTGGTGCTCAGCAGGATTCCAGCCCAGAGCTGTGTATCCATCCTCACTGCAGAATCAGAGCCAGAGCATCAGCTGCAATACCTGGAAAGAGAAAAGCTCTTTCTCTTCAAGGTCAGTGGATTAATTGTATCACTGGTCACAAGAAGAGAGGGAAAGAAGAGATGGTCTAACATAACAGAAGTGGATTCAGCAGGTAGAAGTCCTCATGAGAGCCCCTGAACCACATAATCCAGATCAAAGTAGTAAAGTAACAGAATAAATTAAAACTGTGGAAATCGAGTCTAGAAATACAGGGGGTCATCACTTCCCAGTAATGAAAAATTGCCAAGTTTGATTTTTGTATTTTTTATGACAAGGATAGCAAGAGTGCCCTCTGAGGCCTGGCTGGGTTTGTCACTTCTGTCAGGAGCATCCCTGGGGGTCTCCAGCTTGGCTGCTGACTGCTGGTGGGCTGAACAGGAGTCGAATGCCAAGAGTTTCAAACCAGCTCCTGTTGTTCACTTATGTCAGTCCCTTCTGTCTGTTCAAAACAGCATCCTCTCCTTGGATTTGCCACTCCCCCCAAAATCAGTTGGATTTTGGGCATAGGGGCAGCCGGGGGAAGGCAAAGCAGCATGTCCAGCACTGCCCTTCTACCCCTGCTGCCCTCTGACAGCCCAGCGAGAGCTGCTCCTGCCTGAGGGTCTGGAGAGGATTCACTGGATGGCACAGACTGGGAATCAGTGCAGTGAAGGGGGATTAACCGTCCCTTGGATCCACACTTTCACTTCAGCTTTAGTGATACATTTCTAGACCAAATGCTGGTAATAGATTTCTCAGCACTGACTTTCAGCTGCCCTTGTTGGACCAGCCAGGACGTACAAAGCAGGAGCCAGTTCCCTGTGGATGGCCCAGATTTAGCTCTGATCCCAATTGTCTGGTGTGCCAGCAGCGGGTTAGGCTAATAACGCGTGCTGGGAGGGTTCTGGTTACAAAATGCCTGGAATGAAGCAAGCAGGTGCTGGGAAGGTTAACTGAGGGGAGCACTGCGTTAATTCCCCATCGCCTCTGGCTGCCCCGCCTGCCTCGGGAGCAGCGGGATGGATCTGCCGCAGGTGAGGCTGCACCGAGGGGCTGCCATCCCTTCGGTCACACCGCAGAGCAGGGGCAGCTCAGCTTTGGGCTCCCGAGGTTGTGGCAGTCTGGAGCAGGAGCCCCGTGAAGCAGACGGGGCTGAGTCACGGCGCTGGGCGCTGCGTTCCCGGGCTGGAACCTCCCGGGGAGGGCGGCACCTGGAGCGGTGCGTGGACAGCTTGACTCAGGGTGGGCACAGGGCACTCGGTGTCAGTGAGGCACAACAATCGGTGCCGCTGTGGCTCTCGGCAAGCTCTCAGGGCTTGCATTTCAGAGCAGGAGGCTCACTCGGGGGCAGCTGTGATGGTTTCTAGCCCTGCTGTCCCCCCTGGACACGCAGCCCTGCTGCAGCGGGGCTCAGCTGTTCTCACAGCCACCGCCGGTTTGCAGCTCGGGGGATGGAGAGCTCCTGAAATCAGAACTGCTTTACCTATCCCTGCTGAGCTGTGACTGGTGGTTCAACAGCTGCTACAGGAGCAGCTGACCTGTTCTCTAGAAAACAAGGCAGAGGGGATGATATGGGGGACCAAAATCAGTACAAATGCTCCAAGGTGAGTGTGGACCTCAGGAGCTTTTCATCTGTGCACACTCCACACTCTGGAGAAACATGTAGAAATGGAACTGTGTTCTGCTGTGGCTGCAGTTTATTTGGTGTATTTAGGTGTATTTCCTACTGGTGTAAGCTCCAACAGACACCTCTGGGTATGTCTAAAAGGGTGTTTGACATCACACCAGTTTAGAAATAAAACCTTTTAAATAAATCAGTGACAAACTGATGAACCCAGCTGATCCCAGCTTGCACTGAAAAATGGAGGCTTGTGCTGCCTGTTGTTGGATTGAAGTAACTGAACTAGTTCAGATTTGCACCTGTGGAAGCCTGAATGCAAGTAAGACAAATAAAGCCACCTTGAGTTACTGCTTGCTTCCTGTTCCTTCCTTTTACTTTTTGCCTTTTAGCCTGAAACAGGATTACCAAGCCCACTGAATGGATCTGACCTGTTCTTATCTTTAAAACACAACTGATTTTCTCCAAAACATAACTTACCAAATGTGACTATTTGATGATAAGACACTATGCAGAGTTGGCTATGAATGTTTATTAACATCACATGGAAATCTGTACTCCAGAGAAGACAAACACGAGGCTGTCACCATACCTACAGAGTCCAGGGAACCAATACAAGCTTTGTAGGCTTCTCCTTCGCAGCAGTTGCATGGTTGATGTTCTTCTTAAGTTTTCCTCCTCTACAGGATCAGCTCAAGTATCAACATCTTGTTAATGATTTAACTGAAAAAACCCTTTAAGTTTAGTTAAGTTACTATTGATCTGGACTGAAAAGGCAGAAGATGACCAGGATGTGGGTTCTGACTTCCAAACACAGATGGTTCTGATGTTCTGCACCAGCACCTCATGGCAGGGGCCAGAGCTGCAGTCCCTGCTCTCCAGCGCCTGCACAGGTTACACCTTAGTTACTCAACCAATAATAAGCGAAATTCAAACCATTGCATAAACCAGTCATTCTTACAAGCACAGTCCAGGGCATCACAGTAAACAAAGGTTATGGTTTCCAGAGACCCTTAAATGCCTGGGCCAAAGAGCACAATAAATACAGAGGTGGAGGAGCAGGAAGAGCACGGACGTGTCGGGCGCCGGGGTAGAGGAGGCAGTGGAAATCTGAATCACCAGAGATGCAGCTTTTTCATCTGAGCCTCCAGAGCCCAGCAGTACTGTCTGAGAAGAGGCACGAGGATGGAACAGGAGAGTTTCATTCAGCCTGGCAACAGCATTTTCTCCTGCTTAATTCTTCCTTTGATTCTGGAAAACTTCAGTTGGCAGGCTCTGTTCACCCACAGAACAGGCATTGCAAGGACAGAGTAAGGGCTTCGACACTCTGCTGCTATTGTCGAGGGTTTCAGACTAAAGACGACAAATAATACTGTAAGTTGAGGCAAGTTTTATTTAGACTGTACAAACAGGGCCTTGGGGAAAGAACACAGTGGCTTGATGTTGGGACCAGTTCTATGAATTAAGTGGAGTAAGAAATTAAAAAGGCACTAATCTTAAGAAAAGACACTCCGTATATTCTAAGAATATAATTCATTTAATACTGTTAATCTTATAGCACAAAAAATAAAACAAGCTATGATCCCCAAAATAAAATTTAAAAGCTTACACTTAATATTATTGCCTGAAGATCATGGTCTTTAAATTACATATTGTGTTTAAAAGTTTACACAGTGAAGACTGTCTCAAATACAAGGCCACCTTTCCCACTGCAATAATTGTATCCTTGTCCCAAAATACACTTTAACACAAATAAACAGAAAATGACAACTATACAGGAACGCTTTCACTGGTCCCAAAAGGCAGTCTTTTAGGCAGGTCTCACTTTCAAATGCAGGTATTGAGGAAAATGCTTGAAAACTGGACTAAAAAACAAAGGCAGCCCACTCATTCCCAGGATGTTAATACAATATAAAAAATTACTTTACAGGCACATGAAATGGCACAAAGAATGCTGTTTTTCCCTTTACAAAAATAATGCTCAGGCTCTTCAGAGCCTCAACCCAAACAGGATATTCCCTTTTGTTTATTCTTTCCCAATTTGTAAACAATCATGAATTAAATAAGCGCTTATCCAGTGATGGACACTGATTAAAACAGTTTTCATTTAAACTTTCAGACTGGTCAGAGGCTTCAATGTCTATATACACATGTACACAGCAGGAGGAAGCCAAGCCTTTCGTGATAGTTGACTACTGTGGCACCAGGTCATTACACCAGCTCCCAGTTCCAAAGCAAGGACAACTTTAATGGTGCATAGATTGAAGCCATCACTTGTAGGCTCACATGCTTCATATCAAGGTTACCTTACACGCCCAAGAACATTTACACTGATAAGATTATCACTCAGATTTAAGAGGTTTCATAAAACGACAGCACATGTGTAAGCAAGCGACAAGCAATTGAGATTGCAGAGTCCTTCAAAGAGAAACACACACTGATCCAATGCAGTCTTTATATGAAAATACTTGTCTCATAGTAAAATAGCCAAGACACATTTTGAAGCGAGGTTACAATCAGCTTAGGCTGGTCAGTATGCTACATTGAAACCACATTTTACATACCTGAACCACACCGCTGCTACTTGGAGAAACACTGTTCATTCATGACCTAAAACCAGGTTCACAGAAATTCAAGAATTCTTGTCTTTGCATCAGATACCACTACACACAAATTTTGCATAGTTTTGAAGGTAAAGTACTTTGCTTTTCTGCAGTATTGGAACATAATTAAACCTAAAACAATGTTTGTGTTCAAAGCGTGCACCTTACTCAATGAGGGGATGAGTCAAGATGTTTATTTCAGTGAAAAAAAATCAGGTTAAAAGTTCTGTTCAAGATCTCAAATCTCACAGTATTTATTTACCACGCAAAGGAAGAATTCTACAATCAGTCTTCTGAAGAGCTGCCTGTAACTAGGTCAGGCCTGAAATAAGATTTCTCTGCAGCAGACTGAGTTTAGTGCAGTTTGTATTCAGAAGATGACTTTCAGTAGTACAATCTGTGTAGTAAACAAGCAGGTATTGTTGGGGCACAGGACAAACATGACCTTCTTTAGTTAAGAGAACTGCATAGCTTTTCTTTGCAAGACAAAATGTCAATGCCTATTGTCAAGAATTACAGCACCAAACACTTCAGTCAATGCTACTCTACTTCACAGTTAATTTGGTAGTAAAATGCTCTACAAGAACTTCCAGACTGTCAGCCACTTGATCAATACTACAGAAAACAGTTAATAGATGAATGGAGAGACATTTTAAAACCTGGCATTTTGAATGTCTGCTTGTGAATGCCATTTCTGCAGTTCTTCAGTGCCTTCCAACGGAGGATCTCATGGCACTCCCACATGAACTACCAACAACATGCTTTTATTAGGATCAAGCAACACAAATCAACAAGAAAACATGCTGGAACTTAAGACAATGTTTATATCATTAGACATTTGTAAGATCTGATGACATTCTGCAGGTGTTTGAAGCTTCTCATTTTGCTACAAACAACAGCCTACCAAAGCTGAAAAATGGGAGCTGCTGTTTTCCTGCCAGCTTCCACACTGGACATCTGCCTTAACCAGGCTGTCTGAAAAGGGAGGTTTAGTAGCTGTATCTTTGCAGACATGTATTCTGTTAATTCAGTGTTCCATCATTTTGAAAAGAGCATTCCAGTTCACCTACAACACACATTTGAGGAAGGTGGCACAGGATTCCCCTGTGCCTACGCTTTCATATCCTGCACCAGGCTCAGGCCGAGCACCCAGCTGCAGAACAATCACAGCAGGAGAGCTTAGGAGGGAAAAAGCTACACAAAGAGGGAAGGAGCTACACTAGTAACAGACACCTCCTGACCTCCTCCAGCCCGAGCATTATCCCATAGGAACTCAGGCAGCTGACTCCAGTTGACCATTTTCTAGAGGATGCTGGGAGGGGAGGGACCTGGGTCATATATAAAACAGAGCCAATGACTTAGGAAGGGTAAAAGAAAGATGTCAGCATGCAGAGGAGTTGGGATATGAGCAAGGAAGAAAAAAGGAAGGGAAAAAGAAGATGAAAGCAGCTCTGGAAGAGAAGCACAGCAACACAGACACCCTGGTAAAAAGGTACTGTGTTTGAAAAGGAGCTTTTGATGAGCTGGGGCTGGTACAGCTAGGAAACTTTGGAGAGAGCAGGGAGTCTGCAGAGAAATGGATATAAAATGTCTTTAAATGTTTAAATAAGAGGATTTTATCAGTATTTACCAAGTTCTTCTGTCCCACTCCTAACTCTCCTCATGGCAATCTGATCTACCAAGTAACAGCTTGATGACAAGCACTTCTGTACTAGTAAAACTACACTTTCAACACTGCAGAAGAGCTGTTTGTAGACCAGGCCAACGTGTTTCCCCTTAAAGCTCACTTTCTACAGTTAGCGCTTGCAAAAATCAACAGAAACGCATTAAATATGTCAAAACCAAGTTACAAGTACAACCTCCTCCTGGGTTTCCTTATAAATAAATGCCTCAGCTTCAATGCAGCTGAATCAATGGTAATTTGCATGTAACACACACTGTTTCAGGAAGGTCAACAACAAGCTTAAGGGTTAACAGAAAAGAGCAGTGTCTAATACAACTGCTTAGAACACATAAGCTCCAATTATTGTCCTTTAAAGAAACCATCATTTTAAGTGTACTACCTTAGGACAGGTAATTCCAAAACTAAATCTTCTTCAGTTCTAAAATTGCATTTTTGTTGTTGCTTTTTGTTGGACAGTAATGCACAAAATTGCTTGTTTGATCTAAGATTAGGGCTCTTCCTACTGAGCAAACCAGAAAAAAGTCCATGGAAGTCTCAACAGGAAAGATTTTTTTTCCCATACTCTCTGCTGTATTCCGGTTCAGTCTTGTCCAGCTTAAGGCCCAAAAAAGTTTTAAAAGTGAAACAAAATTCTGGATGACGTAACTATGATCTGAAGGTCAGGCAGTGACTTCAGTTGTGTGTATTCCAAATGTACATTAAAAGAACTGTCAAACTGCAGCAAGCTGGAAAATGGGCAATGCTAGCAATGTGCCATTAAGTCATCATCCCACCTCAAAGAATGCTAATGGTAGCCAGGAGAATGAAGCAGCAGTGAGTGGGGCAGGGGAGTCACTCGTTCTCCTCGGGGTTCTGGGGGTCGAAGAGCTGCACGTGCGTGAACGGGAAGAGCCCTTTCCTCCCGTTGACTTCTCCTTCCCACTGCCCGTTTATGTTCATCCTCGTCACCTTCACAATATCTCCAACCTGCAGAGACAAAAACACCCTGATCATACATCCCTTCTCACCTCTGATACAAATCAAATGAAGACCACAAACAAGTCCATCACAGGAAAGAAATCTTGTCCTCTTCTTGGCAGAAGGATCAATTGAAAAGTTACTTTTACTGAATTACAATACCAGCACTTTGTTGCTAAACATAATAATGTTGTCTGTGCTCTTTCTGAGACTCTTAATTACATGTATATCTATAAAGATTACTGAACTACACCTCTTTTTATAGGAGAGCTTACAGCTTCATGCAACAGTATCTTTAGCTTAGATATAAATTCACATCAGTAAAGCTACCATCAGTGATGAGTCACAGCATCCTTTCAAAAGAGCACAGTACTGGGACTGGTTTTAGCAGCAGCTGACTTAAAAGAAATGTAGTTTTTCAAAGAAAGATTCCTAAGGCAAAAAAGCCATTACTTGAAGCTCTGATGATCACCATCTAAGAACCTTCTGTAATTTCTAAAATAATGGTACACTTCAAAAGTGGGGAAAAGCAATCTCAATTTTTATTATTTTTAGTAGAAGTAGGTGTAGATTCTAACTTTATTTGTGGTTTTCACATCTACTTCCTGTCAAAGCATTTGAAGCAGGAATGATGACATGTCAAGACTTTCCTACCATTACTATTCTCTTCCTATCTGGCAGTGGAAAATGAGAGAAGTCTAAGCTATGATCAAGCATGAAACAACAGCCCAAATGATGATAAATTATACTCTTACTGTTCAACAGCTGTATTTAATCTGGATCAGGACACTTTACAAAGTGAAATACCCAAACTGACAAGAAGCATTTAAGACAAGCTAAATACTCACTCTTCGGAGATGCTTCTGGAGAGCTGAGCACGTGGTCTGTTACAGCAGCTCTCTGACTTTCCCCCTCCCTTCCTGTTTACTTATTTGACTCTATGTGGTAACTACAGTAAATATTAGAAAAGTTGACATTAGCAGCTAGAAGCTAATTTCACAAAAAGCAGAACCAGCCAATGACTAATGCCCAACAGTTCCTAAGTTTCTTTCCCAAACTATGTCCAAACTCTTTGTAACTGAGCCTCAGTTTTCAAACTACTGCTGTGAAATTCAAAGGAAACAAACTTTAATCTTATTTAAGGAAAACACAGACATTGATACAGTATGTAAAGCAATTTGTCTACATTTTCTAAATAGTATTGAAATTCAGACCAGATGCAGAGAGGCCCTTGGCAACATCCTTAAACTTTTCAGGTGAGACCTGTATATTTTATGTTAAAGAAAAAGCCCTGAGTTTACAAAACAGTGTGCATGTCACTAGATGATCTGAAGCCCATTTAACCCAATTACCATAACAGGTATTTTGGAAGATCACACAGAAGTGAGAACCCTTAAGTGAAATTTAAGATACTTAATAAACTCATTGGCAGTCAGTCACTCAGTGTTATGTCTCTTAAAATAAAATTCGTTGAACTTTGAAACTATTCTCAGAGATTTAGGCCTTATGTGTTGCTCTGCCTTCCCTACTTTTTCTCCACTACTTTGGTTGTCTGTGTCCTGTCTGCTCCCCATATCTGAGACTGTCTCACTTGGAACAACTGTAATCTTGTGCTTTTGAGAGAGGAGAAAACTCTTTGAACTCCCTTAAGTTCTTAGGATATAACTGTGGCCATATTATTTCTGAAATGGACATTTTTATATATGCTGCCCCTAACCTCAAACATGAAGCCAGCGTACAGAATTGGGCAGTTAAACACTGCATGTACACACAGAATTCAGAATTTACCCAACTGCCTTTCATCTCTCAGGGCCTGCTGCAGCATGCTCTGATTGTACATTTGCTAAAAAGCACAATTTGTCAGACTCCTCACTCAAGAAGGCTTTAAATAGTAACAAGATGACCTAAACAGGAACCTAGCAAATGTTTCTTTAGGAAAATGCTGATAAGATCTATAAATACTCAGTGTTACATTTGCTACATTTAAATAACCCTTGAAGACAGATTCCAAATTCTAGACCCAACCTGAGGAAGATGCAGCCAATATCACAACAGTTTAAAGCTAATGAGTTGTGTTTCACTACACCATAAACCAAACCTACTCTCAAACCCTTAAATCTTAAAAATAATCTTTTGAATCAAAAATGTGGACCTGCATTTTCTGAGAGTCTGACAATGTCAATCTGTTCATGTCCTGTAGAGATCAATCCATTATTCATTCTGAAGCTCCAGAACAGATATTCTTCTGCTTGGTTCTGAAAGACTCACAGTGTGAATAGGTTTAGAAATCTTTGCTTCAGCTGAGTGAAAAGAATATTTAAAATATGTCTCCTATTGCATGGCAACAAACTGCCCTGTAGATTAAAGATGTAAAATGTGCTTTATGCTGCTGGGTGGGCAAAGCTGCTGCACACCAGCATCTGCCACTAAAGAGAGCTGGCTGACAAAAGCTGCTCAAAACATACTCCCATGTGCTGAGAGCCACTGGAATAGTAAATTAATTTGCAATAACTTTCTACTATTTTTGAGAGGGCTTTTTTTTAAATGAAAGCTGCTGAATATCCTCTTGTGCTATATTATTTTAAAAATGTAGTTTCCCTGAGAAGACTAAATTAAACAGCATGTTGAAATAAGATTTTTGGTGCAGGAACCTTGATTTCATGCTAGACTTACTAATGGATCTTACCTTATAGACCTTAATTTCAAAAATGTCTAGAAAAATCTAGTCAACTAGTCCCTCTATGTATTTTTCCCCCAAGTAAAAGCATTATTTCATAAATATTAAAAGCATTATTTCATAAATTTTAAAGCATGTTAATGCCATTAACATGGTCAGCTGAGGTGCAATCTTCCACTAGAATTATTTAACACATTATTTATTTTCAGAGAATGTTTTAAGCCAGTCAGAAGAATTGTCTTATGATTAGGCACAGGACAGAGTCAGGAGACCTGGTTCTATTCTCATCTCTGCCACAAACTTCCTGTATGACTCTGGACAGCTAATAGCCCTTATCTGCAGATGAGGAGAACACTTCCTTGGACTCAGCATCTCCCAGATCAGCTAATTCAGTTGGGAAGCACACCAGCATCACTGGAATGAAGTATCACTGCTGAAATGAGTAATACTTCTGAAATGCAGCCATTTGGTTACACCCAAGTGATAAAAATCAAAATGTCTTTTAGATAGCATCTTTCATTATGTCCTTGTTAGAGCATGAATTCAAAGCCCTGGGGAAACACAAGCTGTGGAACATGCCAGTCAGAAAGGTTACTTCATTACTCTAGACTCTTCCATACCTGCCTTCCATTTGATTCACACTCTGCAAAAGGTTTCCTGCAAGCCATTTTAGTCAACCAATTCAATGAGTTTTACAGATATTCCAACAATTCTGTGTTAATAATTCTATGGCTGATAAACTTCTGTAATCTAAGTTTAAGGTGATAAAAATGCATTAAAATTCTAAATCATCATTTTAGTCCACTGGGTCAGTGCTATAGAAAACACTGCTCTCTGGAATCTACAGGGTGTTAAACCTCAGTCATTATCCTAATTAGTGTCACAGCTCACCCTCTCTGGTAACACTAACATTCATACCAAAACAGTTCTTCAGGCCAGCTGCCTGTCTGGAGGAGAACAGACAAGGTCCAACCCAGAAAATACCTGATACTCACTGTCCCCAAAGGGGACACGAGAGGCAGAGTTCAGCCACTCTGCACACAGGACAAAAGGACACTGAAGGAAAGCACCAGGCTAAGAGCACAGCTTAATTACTTAATTATCCTTCACTTCTGATGTTCTGGGCCAGAACACAGTTGATGCCCACACTGGAGAATCAAACAGTTCAGAGGAAAAGCTTCATCCATTCTTGAGGCATGAAAGGAGCTTCAAGGGCAACACAGGAATGTGGAAGTGCTAGATGCAATTCATCTGGCCTCACCTAGGAACAGATTAAAACAAAGGAACTTTCCATTTCACTAAGAGCCTGGAAAACTGTCAGAGTAGGGGCTGCAGCATCAAAAAAGTGCTGCTTTTCATGACAGGTGGTAGCCTGTCTCCTTACAGTCACTGTCCTGACTGTACAGAATTTGGAGAGTTCACTTTCAGTTCAACCGTTATAGCAACTAAAGGTCCCTGCTCAAAAATTTACCCAAATATAGGATCAATACTTTGCTTAAAATCCAGACTTTGTGGGTTAGATGCATTTTAATGTGTAACACAGCTAGGCTAAGTTTCCTTGGCTTAAGAAAAACACAATGCTTGTTGTCTACTGAAAGAAGTAGCCTAATTTCCTAATTAAGAAAGTTCTACTGCTAGCACATTTTGGCCTACTTGTCTCAGCTCTCCTTTGAAGAGGGAAAAAGTTAACTGTAACCTAATTGTAACAAGCTCCAGAGAAATACTGTAAGTCAGTTATATAATTATGGTGGATGGATATTTATTTCACCGAAACATTGCAGGTTAACTCTGTACTAGCAAACACACACATGTGTGATTGCTACATCACAAAAAGGTAAACTACTTAACACTATAATCCTGGCACAAGGCTATAAAAAGCCAACACTAGTATAAAAACTTTTAAAAATACAGTGCAACTCTTGTTTAAAAAAAATACAAATCTTTGATTCAGTAACACTGTTAAGTCTAGAGATGAACTCTAGAACCACTGCTGCCTTCAAAATTAACTATGACACTGAATAGAGCATTTAAGAATCATTTTTTAAGCAAACCAGGTATAAATCTGGTGGCTGCTGTTGGTCTCCCATTGTCTGGCTCCCTACCCTATTTAATTCCATTTTATAAGTGAATATAGAATTTGTTGTTCATGTCCTGCTTGGAGCTTGTCAGTTTGAAACAAGGCTTCATGAGCACCCTATTTCTAATAGGCTGGCTATAGAATTACTACAAGTTTTTAAAGGCTGGGAAACTTTCAGGTAGACTTTGCTATTCTGGATCACAGTAATGGTGCCAAAGAGACAAATCCATCACCTTCTTAAAGTGTAAATCCTTTGAACATGGGATTGCCCTCCTGGTTTTCCCACAGTAACCAGCAGGATGGAAGAACAGCAGTGCATAACCCTGTGGTGCTGAGTTTTGGTCCCAAAAAGCACAGGACACTGTAACCCTGTCCTGCATACCCCTTCCTCTGCAGCACCAGAAAGGAAGGAAATCGTTTCTTGGCTAGAAATACACAAGTAAAGAAACAGACCTGGCTTCTCGGCTGTTGAGCTTTTCGGTTTGGGCTTGGGTTTGGTGGTTTCTATTTTTATTTTGCAGCTTGCTTGTTTAGTGGTTTGGGTGTTTTTAATGCAGAATTCATAATATCCTACCCATATTAGTAATGAAGTTAGTTGTAGTGAGAAGCTGCAAACTTCAATCTGTAGAATTTAATGTTCATTAAAAACATTAAATCTGAACTGCCAAAGTAACTTAACAGACGAGCATATGTAAATCTTAGAAATACATGTAATTTATTGTAGGCTTTACTAACTGTTCCCTGGTGCAGGGAGATGCCCAAAATTCCATGTACCACCAGCTGCAAGCTTTGAGGTAATGTCTATACTTACAATTACCATTTTAGCCTATAAACAGATTAATTTTTAATTTTAGAGAGTAACAGTGGAGTATATAACACAATAGGATCAAGTCAACACTTACACATTAGTAACTTCAACAACACCAATATTGTTACCCAGAGAGGCTGTGACAACAACATCCCTGGAAATGTCCAAGCCCACACTGGATGGGGCTTGGATCCACCTGGGATAGTGGGAGGTGTCCCTGCCCATGGCAGGGGTGAGATGAAATGAGCTCTAAGGTCCCATCCAACCCAAACCACTCTGTGATTCTATATAATGTTAAATAAACTTAGCCCAGCAAAAATAAATGCCCTATCAACTATCCTAGAGAAATAAAACTGTAGTTGCTCTTAAATTGTCACACTTTTAAATTCAGCAGTTGAATTCATCTTTATCCAACTATCAGATCTCATTTCAGATTTTCTGTAGAATAATCATTTGGTCACTTACATTTTCCATGTAAGAAATTAAAAAAAAAACCAAAAACAAAAATCAGCTTGCTTACAAACAAACTTCTCTGTAACAGGCTATAAATTCTTACCTTTTCTTAAAGAAAAATTCTGCCAGCTTTGTAAACAATCATGGTGTACAATGGAAATACTGCACTTGCAGGCAGGGAGCTTGTCCCATTTTCAAGCTGGACCAAGAAGAATGACACTGCTCCACTTAAAAGGAAGCTGAGCAGATTACTGTGCCATGGCTTTATTTACTCCAGATGCTGTTCTCTTCCTTTTTAGTCCTGTCTGTGTGCTGACCACACAAGGCTACAGCCAGCAAACAGATATTTTGCTTTCACGTTGCTTTATCAGTTGAAATGAGGTTGCACAATCAGTGATTACACTCACAAGGTGTTCTACCTGTAGCAGCTGAACAGCCACTTGGGGTACACCTATTCTGAGGGGGAGAACTGTCAAATAATATTTTTATCAAAGAACACCATTAACTTTCTTCCCCAAAACAGTCCCATAACCTGTTTTTTGTCTAACACTACTTTCAGTGGTCTTACAAAACAGAAGTTTCAAATGGTTCAGTTTATTTGGTAATGTGTAGAGCCCTCACAAGGCTGGGATTAAATATTTTATCAGGGCCCTGCAGGGGTTTGGCAAACTAAAGGAAAATAATGAAAAGAAGCTGAATTATTTTTTTCTTTAAGAATAGCCTATGTGACAAAAAAAAAATACTGCTATAATGAACCTATGCATGGATTGATATGGAGAAAGTGCAATCACTGATTTCAATGAAAATGTAGAGCAGTTCCCAGAATTCTGCTTCTGAAAGCCACAGTGTGCATGAGGTACACTAGCAAAGAAAACAGACTGCATGGGAACACAAAATATGCCAGTGCTGGGAGACCCAAAAACGTGAGGCACTGATTAGAGGATGAGAAGAATCTCTCAAACAAAACTTGAGTAATTTGAAGGTTCAAACCAAGTCAAGCCTTTTTGTTGGCCAGAGAATTAATCCTACTGGTGTCCTAGAGGAGCTAAACTGATGGGGTTAACTAGGTCACTTAAGGGGCAAGTCAGAAAAGTCTACATGTAAGGACCAACCTTCCAAATGGCTCTGCTCCCTGCAGCAGTGCAAGTTCCCTGAAGTAATTCCATGACACATTGACAGCATAACAAAATCAATCTCTTGCCTTGCTTTGCTTGCAGAAGCATGAGTAGTTTTGGCAGGAATTTTCTGTACAGTGCAGTTGGCAGTGAATTTACACTTTGTTCTATGATAATTTTCACACACTGTTCACAAATAACAAGCTGCTAGATTTCACAAGACAAAGAAATTCCAGTGATTCATATTTAACTTTTAACCCCACAAGAGTAACCTTAGAAGTCTTACAAATACAGGAGTAAAGCAATTAGGGTGAGCACTCTGAATAATGGGAAGTCACAAACACAACCTTCCAAATTACAGTCAAAAGTAGCAGCCATAGGTTACAGCTTTAACTTGCAAAGTAACTGAGCAAAAACAACAGGAAAAGTTCTAAAGTATTTTAAAAACCATTATTATTTTACTTGCTAAAATGTTGCTGCTTCCTATGCTTGTTTGCTTGCATTTGTGCCTGGAAGTATTGCAGCATGCTCAAATTTCACTTTTTCCAGGTGAGACATTTTTTTGAATTACAGGTTAATTAGCCTTCAGTATCATCTAAATGTAAAAGTATCAGTATTCTGGATGTAGCTTTGAAAAACAACTTCCAATCAATCATTTATTCCAGTTAAACTAGAAGTATGATATGAATTCTTTACTATTTACAGAATAGCACTCTAAAGTTTTACAAGATATCTCTAATAAAAATAAAATTTAAAATGCAATAGCAAGCACAAAAACTTGCAGCATTTTAGAGGTTACACTACACTCCTCACCCCCAGTTTAAGGTTCCTTAAATTCCACTTTTGAAAACCAAAGCAAAAGGGACTGGAATATGTCTGATATATTCTGCCCAGGTTTCAGCTCTGCACAAGATCTTCAAGTGCATCTCAGAGCTGAGGATCAGAAACACCAAGTGCATCAGCCAGCAACCTTTACCTTTCTCTGAGGGATGCCACTGTCAGTTCTTAGCCTGGAACTCTACAATGATGAAGGAAACATCTCTTTCCTTCCCCAGGATTAGGTGGAGAAGCAAAGCCATCCTCTCACTAGCACTTCTTCAGCATGGGTACACTCTTCAGCATGTTACCCTTGTAACATCTGCACAGTTGAACAAGCAAGCAGGGAGGCAAAACACGGGTCCTAAAGTTATTTACTAAGTTACTTTTCTCAAAGGAAGTGGTATAGATGAAGCAATCCTTGTGGATGTTTCTTCAGAATGTAACCTAACTTCTCAGTCCCTCGACATAAATAAGCAGACTCCACATGAAGTCATCATACCAATTTTTAGTTTCTTCTTTCACAAGGCAATTGAAAACTCTGAGACTGGAGGAAAAACTTACCTCTAATGCCAGCGCAGTCTTGTCATAAGCACAGGGAACTCTCTTTTGGACAGCTTTGGCATAGACTGGTCCATTCTGTGTGGATGGCAGAGGATTGATCACTGCTCCAGGTGTGCTGGATACTGAGGGCAGGGGAGTTGCGGTCTGAGGCTGAGCGTAAGCGTGGGCAGGTTCTGGGATCCCGTAACTGTTGGAATTCCTGTTCCCATGCTTCCCAACAGAAGGTCTGCCCAGCTTTTCTACATAAGGAACAGGAATCATCCCTATCCGACCCTCCTTGTTTCTGGCACTCCACCACTGTTCCTCTGGCTTCTCCACAATTGCCAGCAGCTCTCCCTTTTTAAATGGAAGATCCTCGGCGTCGTTGCCGTGGAAGTCATAGAGAGTCCGAACGTACTCCAGGTTTTCCTCTGCAGTGGACATGGCAGGGGCAGATCCAGATCCCATTGGGGGGCTTGGATACCTGAGGGTTTGGTAAAAGGAACAGCTATTGGTTTGTATTGCCAGTAACAAAGCTAAGTGCCAGGTCTGCAGTAGGAACATCAATAGAGAAGAGTTACTTGGATCTGTAACAAAATCATTGCCTTGGTAGCACTCTGAGGTATTTAATAACTCACACTTCTCAAATAATGACTTAAATACCCAAAGTAGCTTCCCCAGAAGCCAAATATAATCTATCATGGGATGCAGAGAACTGCGAGAAATAATGCAAAATCTTCATCCACCTGTTCTGGATTGTTGTGAAGATCTTAGAGTCAAATTAATTCTATAGCTTAAGTTATGAGAGTAATGATACAGAAAACCAAATTAAGACTGTTTGGGTGATTGAGGTGGAAAGGCAACACATAAAAGTGTAGCTGTGAATCTCTCCAAGAGTCCCCTGCCACCTCCAAAGTCATCCAAATAATTTTAATTTCAGCATCCACTCTAAAGAATTCAGTAAGTAAATGCTAGACTTGAAGCAGTGTAGGGGAAAAAGGGAACAAAAGTAAGATGGTATGACATCTTCATAAAGACTGTAAGAAATACTTGCATCCACTGATAAGAAGGAACTAAGGAAAAAAAAAAGCAACCCTTCTATAAATATTCCTTTGCCTATTAACCATATTATCTATAATTTATTTACATAATTGTTTATTACTATGTCCATCATTTGTCAAATACAGTCACTTTGTTGTCTGTGTTAATATATAAGATTGTCCATCAAATGAGAATGCTTTCACTATTTTCATCATAAATGTTATATATTTTATTCAGAGCAGCTGTCAAAAAGCCTCAGTGGATATAGGCCACAGCAGATACTTATTATCTAAGCTATGAGAGCAAGAATGCATGTCATTAGCCTACTTCAATTCTCTTCTGCTACTTGCAAAAGACGATGGAAGTCAAATCCCTGTGATTTTTGCAAGATATGCCAGAAGCCCTGAAGATAAAGATATTCCATCTTTCAGACACCCTGCTGCAGCCAGAGCAGGGAATCAGGAGCAATTGCTCTGCAGAAGGAAGGCTTCAGGAACATCAGCAAGGATGGTCAGAGCTCACTACCAGAGATGCAAAACAAACAGAAAGTTTAAAATGGTCCATTTAGAACTGTTTTAAAAGTTTAAGATGTCATCCCCAAGATCTAGAAGTACTGAAGAGCTCAATATAGAAACCACCTTTCAGACTGTACTTTGTGAAATTAAAAGAATGAACAGCTTTCAAAAGCACAAGCATCTGTGCCCAGGAAAATGCCAGAGAAATAAGAATTAGCATAACAGTTCTGAAGCACATACCCCTGTTCTAAATCCGGTCCATTAAAAATAAAAACCCCAAAAATCTGGGAATGCTACCTTACATCCTCCCCCTTGCAGCAGGAAGTCTCCTTTGCACAGCATTTAAAATCATCAACCACATAACTGATTTTTCCAAGAGTTTTAACAAAGTCATGCTAAGTAAAAACACCCAGTTGGATGCCATTTGTAGCTCTATAAAAAAGCTTAAAAAGTCAATTCACTGCAGGTTAGGTCCCATTTGTCTCTGTGCTGAGAGAACAATATGCAACCAAAACCTTGAAAATAAGATGGTACTAAAATGCTCACAGAACATATCACACAGGACTCCTCACAAATACCAAGTGTGCAAGTGCAATCAGCTCTAAGTTCTCAAGTGTTTTGAGAAAGCCAAGCCAATCATGGCCATAAATGATTAAGAACAAATTACTGCATCCAGAAGGGTTCAAGAGTACCCAGGCTGGAGAACAGAGGTAAGCATGAAGATTGCTTCAGCCTAGGACTTTTTTGCTTCCCAACTCCCCACAAGTTTAAGCATGCATGCAACACTGGGCAGCTCCATTCCTGCAATGGTGAAAAAGATTTTTTTTTCATCTACCCATCTCTGTAGCCACAATCAGTACCAAAAGGCTGCCAGCAGCTTGAAGGGTTGCTGAAGGTTGTGCTTTCTGTCACATCCTGCCCATCACTTGACAGCTTTCAGAATGACTTTTGAACACTTGAGTTTTTCAACTTGACAAGCTATTGTCAATATTTGACAAGTGACTGTCATTAAGCACTGGCCCATGCCAAGGTTCAATTGTGATTATAAACCTCAAAGTTATTCCTCCCTCTTATGAGCTTGCAAATCTGCAAAACATAATAAAATATTAAAATGCAGAATTCAGAAGTGAACCAATTTGGATTTATTTTTTTAATATGTCACTGGTTTTCTCTTATTTATTTTAATTTCATTCTATCCAGGAAGCCCAAAAGTTTTGACAAAAGATACTGAGAAAGGTTTTATTAATTAAAAGTAAGGAATATATTCTAGGGTTCTTCATAAGCAGTTCACTGATGCATGTTGCAGGTATGTCCCATGCTGGGACCAGGACAAAGAAGGAGCTCATAGCCAAGTCACATTTTCCCATTCTCCTAGAACAGCATTTGTCAGTGAAGTGTATGGTATATGCAGATATAGATGAACAGTGCCATAAGCAAACTGTGAGAAATAAGTGAAATAAGTGTTTTACTTTTTTTTGACACAGAAATGCCACTCTAGAAGTCTGGGAAATGCTGCCCTAGAATGTATTAATGCTGACTTAACAGGGTGAAGCAGTCTAATCACATAAAAGCCAGCTCTATTGTAATCAGTGTGGGTGCAGGGGTAGACAGCAAACTAAGCTCAGAGGCTGTACTTCCATCAGGGAGAGGACTGGTGAACCAGCTTCTCAACCATCCTTGGAACGGAGACAATGCTAGAAGAAAAGGGTAACACAAAAAGGGTGACGTGCGACCACACCCTCTCTCAAAGCAATTACAGCCCGTGCAGAGGTCCATGGTACCTTCACACACAAGGTCATCACAGGCACCGTGGATTATTTGACTGGAAGAGCAACACTTTTAATTGTCGGCGAGGTCCAGAGAGTTAAGAAGGCCCAGTGTTAGAAACGAATTTATTAGTATTTATTCATAGCATCTACATCCAGTGCCAGGCTCCCGGAGCTACTGGGCTGGACTGTGACACCTCTCCAGGTCGCACCTCCTGGCGCCACTCGGGCAGAGGTGGCGGAGGGTGTGGCGGGGGCGGGGGACACTCACCTGGGCGCGGGCTCGATGAGGGTGGTGGTGTCCAGGTAGTGGATCTTATAGAACTCCAGCAGGGCGGGCAGGTGCTCGAACTCCTGGTCGCCGATCTTAAAGCGGCGGTTGGGCAGGGAGTTGATGATGTAGTGGGAAACGCGGGAGTTCTCGGACACCGAGAGCACGTAGTCCCCCGGGCAGGTGGACGAGTCCCGCACCAGGAACATGCCGTGCCGCTGCCCCTGCAGCCGCGTCTGCGCCTCCGCCCGGGACACCGGGCCCACGTACCAGCTGGAGCGGTCCGACGAATCGAAGCGAGCGGCGGAGGACATGGCTCCGGGCGGGGAAGGGGAAGGAAACGGAGGAAGGAAGGTGAGGAGCCCGAAGGCCCAGGCGGAGGAAGAGACCCGGCGGAGGCCTGGGCAGAGAGGCCTGGGAGGTGGAGCGGGCTGGGGGCGAGGGGGAAGCGGCTCGTGCCTAGTCCGGGAGAAAGGAAACCCAGGGAAGGGGGGATCAGGGAGAAGGAAGCTCCGCGCCGCTGGAGGCGAAGGGCCGAGGAGCGGCTGGGGTGGGGCTGGCCAGACGCGGCGCGCAGGGCCCCCGAGTCTCCCTCAGCGGCGCGGTGTGCAGGGCATCCTTCCCGCCTCTCTCAGGCCTGCGGCGGGCCCGGCCAGGCGGGTGACGAAGAGCAGCGGCAGCTGACACGGCCAGGCGGCCCGAGAAGGCGGCGAGCGGAGCCGGCTCGGCTCGGGGCGGGACGGGGAGGCAGAAGCGCCGGGCGCCGCGTCCTCCCGCGGGTTCCTCCCCTCGCGAGCCGAGCTCCAAAATGGCGGCTGCGCCGGGCCGCGCGACCGCTCCGAGACACCGCCCCGCGCACGCGCCATGGCGGCGGCGGCAGCGCGGGGCCGCGCCCGCCTCAGGGGCCGGGCGGAGGCAGGCGGCGGGGCTGGGCCGGGGGTTCGTGCCCCGGTGCCCCTCCCGGGAGCCCGGGGGAGCGGGAGAGCCGCCCCTTCCCGTTTCTCCGCGCGAGTCACTCCGGCCGTCCCTGGCGCACCCCCGGTCGGTGCGGTGAGTGAGGCGGGGGTGACCGCGCGCCTGTAGCATTGAGGGAGCCCTGCCCTGTGAGGGGATGCGGCAGGCGCGCTCTGACACGGGTCACCCCCAGAAAATCCCCAGCCCTTGGCCTTAAGGTATCTGAGGGGGACCCTCCATCTTCTCCCCATCCCTCCTCGGTGCCGCCCAGCCCCGGGCTTTGCTCCCCGGTGCTGCCTCGGGCCGCTCTCACTGCTCCTGGATCTGAGGGGTGCCAGCACCCTGACCCCAGGCGGTTTGCAGACAGACACCACCTCCCCTGAGGTTTTGCTGGTTTTTACTAGTTAATTAATTTTCTTTTAAGGAACAAAACGGCCCGCTGTGATAATCATCTCTGATCTCGAGATAATTTCCTACGTGCTCTAAGGGGCCGTTTCCTGCCTCTTCATAGCCTTGTTCGCAGATAACGGGGTTAAAGCGCAGCGTGGCCCAGGCGGGAGGGAAGATGGTGTCGCAGCCGCTGGAGAGGAAGGAAGCCCCGGAAAGGACTCAGCAGGGCTCGGGGGCAGCGCTTGGCACACGGTGCGGATGAGCTGTTTGAATCTGAGAGGGAGGTTGGCGCCGGGAGCCCAGACAGGCACCGAGCTCTGACTCAGTGCCCGGGGCCTGTCCAGCCGCAGTGGGCAAGGGCGCAACACAATAACTGCACTGCTCCCCGGAGGTGTAGAAACCTCTGCAAATGGTGTGATTTTAGCTCAGTCTTGTGACTTCATTTAATTTGTGCTTTTGGTATTCGTTTTGCTTCAGGGCTGGCAACGTGAAATGAAGCAGCGCTTGAAAGAAAGAAAAAAAAAGCCAGTTCAAATGAGAAATAGATTTAAGATGTCTGTCTTGAAGCTCTTAACTGGACTGTTGTGCAGTGTTATTGCAGCTTTGCTGTCTCTCTTTCATGCTCTGCCTTTTCCAAAAGTTCAGTCATTACACAGTCATTTTTTTCCTCTTTGTTCCTCATCCTGCGTTGGCAGCCAGTGCCAGCTGAGGTGTCTGGATTGGAACATATGGGCTGTGTCTCTGCAGACATTTAGCAGAGTTCAAATCATCTAAAATGGAAGACTTCTCCAGTGTCATGTTGTAGACAAAACCATCCAGGAAAAGTCTCATCATTAAGATGAAAGGATCTTAAAGCAGCCCCTGAATCCATGTGCAGGTATCATTTTACCAGCCGCTGACATCCAGCCATCTCCTGGGTGGAAAACAACAGCTGTTAGTCATGTACAGCAGAACAGTGACCTAGAGATGAATAATTGCATCTGAAAAGTCACATCTATGCAAAAAAAATTTCATCCATTACTAGGAAATCTTACTTGTAGCTATACCTCTGATCCATTCCTCCTGGTTTAAGTGCTTGTATCTGCCAGTAAGAGTCAGTTTTAAACACCTGTAGACAGGCTACAATAGAAAATGAAGGTTATGATGTTTTCTTGTGTCATTTGAACAGATCTGGCTTGCTTTCTGTTTGACCATGGCCAAAATAAATATTAAAAGATAGCAATTGGACTTGCAATAATATGCTGAATAATGTTTAAAAATAATTACAAAAGCTGTAAGTTAGCAGCAGATTTACTAACTCATAGTATATAAAAAGGAAATAAAAATTCCTGCTGCTTCATTTGATTGAATTACAATTTTTGTTAAAATAAAAAACAATAATACATAGTGATTTTGCCTTCATTTTGTACAGATAATACTAGAATCTCAAAATAGTTGTAAGAAGTAAGTAGTATTAATTATAAACCAGTTTTTGTGCAGTACTGCATGGGGCTGGACTGCTGCTGAAGAACCAACACTTCCACCTTCCCATGCAGAGAGGATTCTAAGGCATGGAGAGGTTTTCAGTTTGAATGAACTTTCAAATTAGATGTTCTGAACTTGGATGTATGCAGGCTGTGTGCATCCTTCAAGTAATTCCCTCCTCAGTTCTAGCAACTGTGGTTAAACTGAACCAGATATTCTCGGTAAAAGATCCCACATTCTACATCTATATGAGAAAAAGGTGACTTGTTCATCATTAATGTTTTCTGCTAAGACTGGGCTCCAACTCCCTAGACTGCAGCCAATCATCTCAGGTGTATTACATCCCTACAAATGCATTTGGTTTAGGAAGAATGGATGCATGTCTGGTACCACTTTACCATTTTAGTACATATAAATACCTCTATGCTCTTTGACTTTACCTGTTGGCAGCTGAGCATGGCCAGTTTCAATGCAGTGGAGGAGGTGGGGAGCTGAAAAGTGCATCAGCTGCCCATGAAATAAACCTCAGTTGGCAGAATATTCCCTTGAGAAGGCCCTGCACCTCTTTCCCTGTGCCCAGCTGTTCCTTCTTCCTTTCACCAGAAGCTTTTGATCCCATCAGTTGGGCTGAGTGCCAAATAAATTGTACATGTGGCTCATCCCTAAGTAAGGAGAAGTAAATTTCTGTCAAGGGTACAGAATAAAAATCCTTATTTTGTTTCAAATCAAGTACTGGGTATGCTTCCAATGCAAAATTAACGACCCCAATTTAAACTAGGAGGAAAATGGGAAAGGCTATGTTGGATTTGGAAGTAGACAGCTGGAGAAGAAATACAGTAGTGAAAGCAGTTATGAAACAAAACTGAAGCAATCACAATCACTTCTGCAAATGTGGAAGCCTGAAATACTTCAGGATACAAGTCCACTAATTACAAATCTGGCAAATATGCCTGTACAGCTTTACCTCTGTGCTGGCAGGAAATAGGAAAATAGATCATCAAGGAAGCTAATTACTATTCTTCTGGACTTCCTAAAGTATCAGCAGTTTAAGTGTTGGTATTTTGATCACTCGGTTCGGGAAGAGCTGTTTGATTGTCCTCTCACAGACCAGAAATAACTTAAAGCTTTCTTAGTTCATTGTCCATCTGTCCACAATGTCTTGTTTTACACTGGCTCAGAGAGCTTACTGTAAAAAAAAAAAAGCCTTTTACTGTCAGATACAAGATTGACATATTTAGGACACCAGAGAATTTATAAAATAAAAAGAAATACAGAATCAGCTGGAAATCCCTATGAGTAAATGTTTTTCTTGAGGTAACAGAAAGCTTAAGTGGGCTCATGAAAGTTCAGTTCCTGAAAGGAAAACCAATCAATAATAATTACAGCTCTGTGTATCAACCTGTAATTTTTCCTGCAGAAAGCTGAAAAATCCTCCTGTCAAACCTGAAATCTTTCCTATTTTGTTTATATAGGTAATGGCAGTAAACAAGAAGTGCTTTATGTCTGCTGAGTAAGAGAAAATTGACATTTTTAAAGCAAAGCAATTTTATTATTATTTAGCCTGTGTGTGAGTTCGAAAAAAGGACATGCTGGCCTAAAATGAGCTACTGTTAAAAAATTATTAGGATGCTTTGAGCTAATCTCTGTGGTTTTTTACCTAAATGAAATATATGCAAGTACAATAATGCATACTTAACTTTCAGAAGTCACATTATGCTCAGATGTAAAGAAATTTTGGGGCTGAAAGCAAGAAGTTATATTTTTATCAAATATTACCTGCCCTTAGGGTTAGTTCATGTAACTTAGGGTTATTATACCAGTAAGTAAAAACAAGAGAAAAACAATGTAGTGCTAAGGTAGGTGATCATCTGCTATAATTTCCTTGCAATTGCATTCTGAGCCTTATATTCATTAGCTTTGCAGAGCATCCAACTGCAACATTTAGTGAATAATGCAATCACAAAATAGCACATGCTGATAAATGGAATAATGGATGGGCTCTCTAGAAATCAGTATTCACACACAGAAGGAGTGACAGGGTAGAAGGTGGAAACCCCTCTATCCTAAAGTTTTCTCAAGAAGTTGATTTGGCTCATTAATTAGTCATTAATGTCTTCTATTCTCCTCTGTAATCTAAGAATTAGCCTCTCAGGTTGGTTATTTGTAACAGTGAGTAATACCCTCTAGTGGTACACATAGGAAAAGGAGCTAGACAAAGAATTATTAATTCTTTTTTCATTGTTTTAGAGGCTAAGTAAGGTTTCATCTAAATAACAAAAGTAACCCTGTATCTTTGTATAACACAGGGCATCACTTGTCTGTCTAGAGGTGCTGGTTAAAATGGAAAATGGAAACCAATCACTTTAATAATTTGTTTGCAGAGGAAACAAATTGCCACCTGCAGTCTGGAAGGAATGGTTCTAGTGATACCCAGGTCAGAGAGGGATGTCCTTACATCTGCAGGCTACATTTAATTCCTACACATCACAAGTAACTCTGTAGGCAAAAAAGGAATATTTATCAGTCTCTAATATTGCAGTGTAACAAAGTCTGTATTTCCAGACCCTGTGTGCAGACCAGAGTTCACTATCAAAAAAGTATTTTCTGAAAAAGCTCCTAATCAGGGTTTCCTGCAGTTACCAGGTCTTTTATTTGCTAATTGGCAAAGGTTCAGAGATGGAGGTAAAAATTGACAGTGCTGAAGTCCAACAAATGTCCCTCTTACCAAGAAAAAGCTATTGAACTTATTTAAACAAATGTGCAAATACTCTTTGAGTCTTTTTCCAGCAGCCCAGTCTACTAAAGCAGAGTAATTGAGGTGTGTTTTGAAATCATCTTTGCTTCCATAACCAATCCCCCCAAGTAGGGGGAATGTGCAGGAACTTCCTGCATTTCTCTGAAGTGGCACATCCATGTGCAGTATTTGTCACAAGTGATGACACTTGCCTGGTCCCACGTCATCCTGATTGTCACTGGTTTTGCCTTTCTGCAAGCCTGTTATTGCTATAAGATTTAAAAGCTTTTGGGAGTTTTTCAGGATTTTCTGATGCACTGATTACCCCTCCTAGAGGAAGGATCTCATCGTGTTCAGTATGACACTGGTTCAGACTTTAAATCAGCTTCTAACCTAATGGTAAGCAAGATGGGAGTCAGGAACCAATTATTTTAAGGTCCCATGAAGGAAGGATTTACTGTGCCTTATCTTTCTCAGCTGTAGTTCCTGCATTAGTTCAGCTACTGCAGGGTCTTGGACCAGTGTAATCTTCCATACTTCTTGTTATCTCATTATTTTTTTCTTTTGCTATGGCAAACCAATCTCTGTTCTCTTTATTTTCTTGTAAAGCCTATAATAAAAGAATGAAAAATTTGCCCATCTCTCAGGCTGGAGTAACTTTGCCAATGCTGCTGTAGGATATAATGAAACTTTCAGCCACCACATCACTGTTAATAAAACGGAGACAGCAGTTAAAAAAGTTCTGACAAGAATTTATTAATTTATGGTTGAGAACAGTGAAATGTGTCTGACCATGAAATGATGAGATTGCCATATTCTGTACAGAGAGATTTTTCTAGAAATCTTCTTTCCACTGTGTTGACAGAACTTGCAGTATAGAAGTTCAGGAGTGGGTGTCAGTTCACAGACTCTCAGCCAGATACAAGGATGGCTGCATGCCCAGATGAGATGAAGGTTCAGACTTGCTACTCTTCCTGTTTCTGTATGTTCACTCTTGCTGAAAACCTAATCAAGCTGTCTGACACCTGGCACAGGAGGGCAGCACTAGGTGTTACCTTCCTGTATTAAGCTGGCTAGGAAGTTTTATTACCCAAAAGAAAAGGAAAAAAAAATCTCAAGAAGCTATTTTGAGCTAAAAGCTGGAAGGAAAGAAGCTAGCCAAGCTGAGCCTTCTGTGCTTTTTTTCTGTCCATGCTGAAGGCTGAGAAAAGCCTCCTTCAAAGTGCAAGAACCTCTATACAACTGGGGGGAAATGGCAGTTGTGTGGTTACTGTAAAAACGCTGCTTTCTGGCAGGTGGGCAGTACTGACTGGAAGTGCATTTTGTGCAGGACACTTGCAGATGGGTAGATACTGACTGTGAATGGCATTTTGTGCGAAACACTTATTTTTAAAACCTTTAAATACTTTTATGATATAAGAAAGACATATAAAATCTCTCAAGTACTTTCCCCAAGCCTTCATTTCTTTGTCCACTGGCAAAAAAAAAGGAAAAAAAAAATTAAAGTTTTCTAATCTTCACTTGAGTTGTCAAATTCCTCCCAGTCTGATACACTCATAACTTCTGGTGGAAAGTCAAGATGATGCTTCATTCGGTCTGCGTGCCATTCTGAGAGCCACTTCTCTGTTTCCATTAAAATAGCCCTGGGCAATGTGAGGACACAGGCAGCCATGCCAGAAATGTCATCCTCCAGCTGGGGTCCTTCCTCCCAACAGTCTCTCTCTGCATCATAAATGTGCACATAGTCCATGCGGATTCCCCTGTTGTGGGATCTGCCTCCCAAGACATAAATCCTGTTGTCTAAGACTGCAATGCCTGGCTCTCCATGTCCTGCAGGAAGTGGACAGACGTTTGTCCACTGATCAGTGCTTGGCTTATAGCAGGCAACCTGTAAAACAAAAAAAGAGAGAAGGCAAAACTGGACTTGTATCCTTGGCCATATTTTTATGCTTGGCCAATTCATCCTTGGCCATAAACTTGTAGTATGGCCATAAGGTAAACTATTTAGGAAGGAATATCATCAGTCTTTTGACAGTGTGTTGATAATGGAGACAGCATGTGACTATCTAATACAAGTACAGTGCTCAGCAGAAAATAGTGCACAGTTGCCACATAGCTTTGAAATCACAAGTTCTGACCCTGCTGCTGGAGTAACAGCTATATGTCATTCCAAAAATGTGTACAAAAGTGAAAGGGATGGGAGCACGTGCTAATATAAGCCCAGACATAATTCACCTGTTTGCATTAGAGAAAAAATGCTGGAACATACAAATATGACAAATCTGCTAAGCTGCCTCTGTGCCATATGTCAGGGAGTTTCAGATTTCATTGGGTACCTACTTGGCTAACTGCTTTCATTTGTAGGCACCTTCTTATCATTCAGACACACTCTTCAGCTAGATTTAATTCTGCCATCTCCACTGGCTCTACAAAAACAGTTACTTTTTGTGTCTTCCTTTCAAGTCTCTAGCAGTTCTAGAAGCTGGAATAAGGTTTTCTCCAGATGTCTTTTGCCATACTGTACATTTTAATTGCATTAGACAACTGCCATCCAACACACCCCCAGGTAGGGGGAATATGCAGGAACTTACATCCTTAACAGCTCTGCCCTGCAATTACACATTGGTAATTCAAAAGTTCTCCACTTATAAATAATGAATGTAAAGACAGCATAAAGCAAATTTAACTGATGTTTTGATATGCATGCCAATGAAGTTATCCATCAGAGATGTTTTAAAATTGGTAAGAATTCCAAGTGCTAGAGCTTTAGTGCTTTGTGGGTGAGACAAAGTGTTCAAGATGGACAACAGTAAATAAATCATTGCCGGTTCTGCAGGTGAGTGAGGGAGAGCTCATCTAGCTGAGCAGGCAGTTTCATTTGCATACTTAGTAAGAGAAAGACATTACATCTAAGTGCCATCATCCACAAGAAGCCAAGAAAAGACCCAGGTGCTGTTGTATTGCACTAACAGTTTATGTTATGTCACGTGGATTGTTATTCCCTTCTCCTATCACATGGTCTCTCCCTCGTCCACCCCTGTGCCCTGCACCCCGTGGTGGTCTGGCCCCTGGTTACCCCTCCTCAGTGGTATCCCATTGGCTGTGGTCCTCTTCCCCTGCCCCCATTCCCTCGGGTATAAAAGTGCCCTGCAAGAAGGGAACCCTCTCTTTTCTACCTGGGAGGTCACCAGAGTCTGAGATGTCCCTTCCCAAGCCAATAAACAGGACACTCGTCCCCACGTGGAGAAGAGCATTTCTGGTCTTTTGCTTTGTCCATGTAAGACCGTGTGGACCAGTGTGGGAACCCAGAACATCCCTCTGGCTGTCCAGGACGGCCAGGACCCCTGCCAGGGGGCTCAGAGACCCTGGCACAGAGCCCAAAACACCTGTGGGTTTGATTATGACCCGTGGAGCAAATTACCAACCTTAGATGAAGATCAGCAAGCCACAACAGTTAAAGTAGAATATTAGTGAAGTTATCACGGGGTGGAAAACTAGATTTTAGGGTTTTTGATATGGGGGTTCAGGAGGCAAGATGGAGGGAACTGGGTGTGTCCAGCCTTTCTCCTTCTTCTTCTTGGCCTCCATCTTCTGCTGTGATGCTGGCACTCACAGATTGGTTTAGAGTAGAAGCTCACTGTCTAACATAGGTGATTGGTACTGGGAAGTAATTGTAAACATTGTACTCGTAGTTTTTAGTTTAAAGACATAACACCGCCCTGGGAGCAGGCAGAGTGCCTGGAACTGTCCTGCTGGACCTCGGCAGGGAGGAGAAAATTTTTTATAGATAAGAAACAATAAACAACCTTGAGACTGAGAAATGAAGAGCTCCGATTCACTCTTCAAGCTCCGGGCTGGAAAAAGAGACTTTGAAAAATCTCGGGGTCGCAGCGACCCAGAAAGGCCCCGAGAGGCCGGGGTCCATAGCCAGCCAGAGTGGACTCAAACAACAGCCCAGAGACGTGGATCTTACGAGGTGTCAGCTGCTCTCACCTGGTGCACGTCCCTCCTGTAGCCGGAGTCGTTGTTGCTGCCCCCGATGACGTAGAGCTTGCCCAGCAGCGCGGCCATGCCGTGCCACGCGCGCCGCACGGGGCCGTCTGCCAGCACGTCCCAGCGGTCAGTCCTGGGGTCATAGCACTGCAGCTCCTTCAGGTAATCCTCTCCTCTCCTGCCACACGTGATGTACATCTTCCCATCCAGCGCCGCTCCCGCGTGGGCGTACACCTGCACAGCACAACCATGGCAAAGCAACAGCTTCAGGTCTGCATTTGTGTGTTTATCCCGGTTTGGAAGCAGGGAATAGACATGAAGGCAGTGATATTGGTCATGAGTTATGCAGGGATCAAAAGCAGAAAGGATTTTCTTATGGACAGTTCTTTTTAAGATATTATAATTGTGAATTTCTAAATGAAACACATTAGAATTTCTAAAAGTTCCAGAACTGCAGCATTCTCTGTCTTTATTGTTCCTTCATACTATAACTTTACTCCCTAATCTACTTGGAAGCCTTTTTATTGTCGATTTTTCTTATACAAGCAGTGTTATCAGGAATGCAAGTTATTCTATTTAGTAGCACTCAATTCAGGCTTTTTATATTTTCAGCAGTGACACACATTTATTACTTGTTTTATTAACAGTTTTAAGAATTAACACAATAAAGGTGCAGGCAAAATCAACAAGAAACAGGAAAAATAAGCATTTAACTGGGAAATGTAATTTACATATGCTATTACTTCATTTTCTTGTCATCCATTTATTGCATATACAGAGTTTACTGCTTCCCATCTGAATATCAGCAAATTAAAAGTTACACCTCAGAAAAACATCTAGCAAGCTTAAATCAGGAATAGGGGGACTGTGGTAGTGTGTGTGGCTAATGCACTCCTTACCTCCTTCTTCAGAGGTGTCACATATTCCCAAGTGTTGGTTTTAGGGTCATACCTCTCCACTTCCCTCAGGTCTTCATGGTAATCTCGGCCTGCGACGGCATAAATATAGTTGTCCACGACACAAACACTGAGGTCAGCGTGCTCTTGCTGCAGGGACTGGATCTGGAACCATCTGTTGTGTCGTGGGTCATACCTTGTAAAAGAATGGGATCAAAGAAAGTTATTCCTGCAGCTGCAGAATCACTGCAGGAATAGCAGACAGCTCTGTGGATGTGGGTTACTGCACTGGCTTCAGCTGAGATTGAGCTCATCTCTAAGTGATGTGAAATTTGGCCTTGTCAGCATTTTATTATTAGCAAAGTTGTTTTGTTCTATTTATAGAAGATGTAGTTTGGCTGACATAATCATGCTATCAAAGCCTAGATTTTCCATTATCTTGTACACTGCTGTCAGGTTACATATCACAATCTCTGTTTGCACAAAGCCATCCTACAAGGTAACACAGTCTAAAAATAGCACAAAGACTCAATCTAGATCTTCAAAAATACAAGAATGGCATAAATATGTGGTGGGTTCTTTGATTCTTTTCCCCAAATATCTGCTGCTCAAAGTGAGTCTCATGATTCACTTTCATGTCAAACTATCTCTCTCATCTGGAAATTTTAGTTACAGAGAAAACTGGCTGAGAATTGAAACTATTCATGCCATAAAATAAGAGCAACTCAGCTAATACTTGTAAAACTGAGCACAATATAAAGACAGAAGGGTTTATATCTGTTTTTGCTGTAATGTAATGGGCATGAAGGTCTAAACCTGCTCCTCTCTCCTGCTCTTCCCTGTCACACAGTAATATAAAAGGACTCTGGAATGCTGCTCTTGTGCACACAGATTTTTGAAAATCTGTTGGTAATAGCATTTTATTTAAAATCCTTTTGTATTGGGACAAAAACTGCACATAGAAGACTTCCAGACAATGCTAGTTAGAGAATATCTAGACAGCCTAGAGCTGAGACTCATTACTGCTTCCCACACCTTTAATACTTCCCTCCTCCAACAAGGCAGAAAGAAGCACAAGTAGTACTCTTGAGTGAGTAGCTGTTTCTACACTGTCAGGCTCAGCTCTGTCTCATAAGCACTGCTGGGAGCTTCCTGTTACTATGAAGCTCATTTCTTGTGTTTTCTTCCAGTGAGGCTCCTGCTCAGTTCCTGATCTTTTGGCTGGCAAATGTACTGACTGTCTATTGGCTTACTGACTCAGAAATGGGCAACAGGGTGGCAATAAAATTAATAGCAGGATTATCCTTATCTTACCTCCAACACCTTGACTCTGCTCGAAAACCACTTACATTGTTGTCTCCACCAATTAAATATACAAAATTATTGAGAACAGCAATCCCTTGGTTGGACATTCTGGGGGCCAGTGCAGCTGTAAAGTGCCTCCACTCCCCCAACAAGGGGTTCAGATACTTGGCTTGATCACTGAGGACAATGGATGGAGTAGAATGCATCCCTCCAAATCCCACTACACACTGGAACTCTGATCTCAGCTGTGTCTGGGAGCTCTGAAGCATTGGCTGAAGACATTCATTCTTGTGGTACATTAATGCATCTGCAACTGTATCTTTTAAAGGACATGGACTTAATTTGTCATGAAGTCTTTGCAGGATCTGGGGTTCCATCAGAGGAAAACGAACTGTCTCAAGTAGCTTAAGGGGCTCCATCAGGGAGACCTGATCTGTCTCCAGTTCCTCTGGAGAATAATGATAAAAAAGTGCTCCATCATAAACTTCAAACTCATAGTTAACCTCCAAACGGTTGCTGCTGAGAAGGGAGTAGACCTTCTGCAGGGGCAGCTGTCGGTACACCTGTGTCCTTGAGAAAGCTGTGAAGTTCTTCAGAATGTAGGAGTCCAGCTGCTCACTCAAATGCTTTAAGTCATAGTGGTCAGCTAGTCTGTACACATCAAGGATGTTCTCTTCATCTACCCAGGACATGAGGAAATCACAACAGAACTTAATGACTTCTGGAATCTGCAAGAGAGAGAGGTTTTCATTTCAGACACCACTTGCCCTACACTTGAGAGACAGGGGACTGAAGCCTGGGATGACTGTAAGGAAATTGTCCATGAAATGGCTGCTCTCCTCACAGTCTGAGCACCATGGTCACTTGTGCCTTATTCACCTTTCCCCAGAGAAACAGAACTCAGCATGGGTATGTGGATGAATATAACACAGCTCTCTTAGCCACGCTCTGCTGCAAGGGTAAGTGTGGCTTCAGAAGCAGCAGCAATGTGCCTTCCATTGGGACCCTGGGCACTGCCTGCTCTGCAGTCTGCCTGGGAACAGCCAGGCAAACAGACACAGGACATGGTGATTACAGTCACTCTGTGCTTGTTTTCCCAGAGCACTACAGACATGCTATATCAAAGATTGTATCTGTAACAAATATTTCATTCAAGAGCATAGGAAGCCATTGGAAAGGAAAATGAATATTTAGTATTGTCTTCTGAAAACAATTTGAAGTTGTATCTGGCAGGAGGAACAAAGAACTAATTGCTGTCCAGGAGCCCCTCTGCTAACAAAGTGTGTAAAACCAACCAAAGCAAGCACTCACAAAGTTTAGGATTTAGTACCAAAGCCTTGTGCAGCAGTTAGCTGCAGGGGAAATTAGAGAAAAAACCTTGTCTTAAAAGCACATGAAGCCTGCACTTAGTGCAAACCATGGTGGCAGGATTTCCTGTAGTGGTGGGGTCAGGAGAGGTCATGTGCCTGTGGACTCACCTTGAGCAGCACAATTTCTGAGCAGCAAACCCTATTCCTTACCGTAGGCCAGGGATATTCTATTTCAGGGAAGCTTTCACATACAGATCAGTGAAAATGAATGCTATATAAAATACTCCTCTATATGAAATGAGTAATGTTTTAATGAATTAAACCATTGGCACAAATGAGATGTGTAAGGACCCATTCATTGCTCCTATCCTTCCACAGTTAGTTCCAGTGGATACAGCATCCCAGAAATCCTTCTTATCATGCCCATGCTCCTGCTCATCTCTTAACCCTCTCTCTAACCAGATATCCATGTTTTCTGTCTCTTTCATTGTTGCTTTTTGTTTCTTGTTTCTTTTTTGTCGCATCTCCCAGTACCTCACCTGAAGCTGGCAGGCTGCAGCTAAGGTTTCCTGAACACTGTTCACACTGAGTTCCAGCTCAGAAGTGTAAATGAAGTTCAAGATTTTACACATTGCATTGTAGGAGATGCCATGAATATGAACTTCTTCTTGTTCCATCTCTCTCAATCCTCCTGCAAACATTCCTCTGCAAAACAGACAATGGCACATGCTATGGCAGATTTACATTAAAGCTATTTCCAGTTTGCTCATCTTATGTTGTCCTGGGAACACAAAAATATTTGGAAATACAAAAACAGAGCTAGACACTCTAATGTGATTACCTTTTCTCTAAGTTAAGAGTACAGGCCTTTAGGACCTAAGAAAGTAACACTTCATTGTGCAGGAAAACAGTAGGGGCAACCTAGAAGGTACAGTTCAGGTGAAGAACTTAAATACACACCCAGTACCTATGGGTAGTCAATGGTCAAAGGCAGATACTCTGGGTGTGGGGGAAGAGGAAACACAGAGGAACTCGGGACAGTGGGATTTTTTCCCAAGGTAGAGCAGTTCTTCCTTCAGTTAGAAATTTGTCTGGATTGACTTGGGTGTTTGCTGTATGAAAACAAAGGAACTGCTCATCAAATTGCCTGGGGACTGCCTGGTTTAATGGCCAGTGAGTCACCCTACAGGCACACAGCAGTGATCCAGCTCCAGTGAGTTTTTTTGTGTATTATAAAATGATCACCACCACAGGCAAAGTCTTACAATGCTAAGGATATGTTAAAAGCCACTTAGAGTGCACTTAAGCAGAAGACACCAGTTCAGATAGTCTCTCCTCTTTATAAACCTCCAAGTACCACAGTGAATTTAGTGGAGGTAAGCTCAGTGTGCAGGAACAAGAGCTTTATTTCTGCAGAGAAATAACAGAGAGGTGAATAAAGCCATAGTTAGTATTTTGAAACAGCCTGTCACTCTTGTGCTGAGAATGACACAGGAACAGGCGAGAGGCAGCATTGCAGAAAGAGCAAAGGAAGGCTAAATAATTACTTTATTACACTGTATTACATTATGTTACATTACATCTAAACTGAACCTGCCAAGCACTCAAATGCACAGAACCAGTCCTGACACACACACACACCTGGCCCTGATAGGCCAAGGAAAAAAACCACCATCACTGTGGGCAAACAATCTCCATATTGCATTCTACTATTGCACAACACAGGCACAGCAAATGAGATAAGAATTGTTTTGATCATTCTCTGATGTTCAGAGAAGGTGAATCCCAGAAATGTTCTTGGGAAGATTGCCTTGCTTTTCTCTGTGAGGAGAAACGTGGCTACAACAGCCTCAGCTCCATCTTAGAGGTCTGATTTTCCATTCAGAAGGAGTCTGCCCAGCCAGAAGCTATGGATGTCACAGCTGTGACTAACAGCCAGCTACGTGCCTGTTACTGTGATATTTTATGAAAAAGTCCTTCACCAGTATTTTTTCTCCTGAGAAGCTTCAACTTTTCCATGTTTTGCTACTTTGGAATGTGATTTGGAGAATTGTTTACCCAGCATGTGAATTGTTTTTACTTAATAACCAATCCCAGTCCAGCTGTGTCAAGACTCTCTAGTCAGTCACGAGTTTTTATTATTCATTATTTTCTAGCTGTCTCATGTCTCCTTTCTCTTTCTTTACTATAGTTTTAATATATCATTTTCTTTTAATATAATATCATAAAATAATAAATCAGCCTTCTGAGAACTTGGAGTCAATTCTCATCTCTCACCTCATCCTAAGACCCAGAACAACACCACAACATGTGCCTGTTGCGTGTCCCTCTAGGACACGAAATAAATCGACGCAGACTGTCACGGACATATTTAATGAAAAATCCTTTTGCTAGGATTTTTCTCCTGAGAAGCTGAGAGGCCTCAGAAACAAAATGTAAACAATAATTATCTGCTGCTGTGGAATGCAACAGGTGCATCTTTGATTGGTCTCATGTAGTTGTTTCTAATTAATGGCCAATCACAGCTGGCACGGACTGTCTGAGTCACGAGCTTTTGTTATCATTCCTTTCCTTTCCTTGCTAAACTTCTGATGAAATCCTTTCTTCTATTCTTTTAATAAGTTTTAATATATCATTTTCTTTTAATATAATATATATAATAAAATAATAAATCAACCTTCTGAAACATGAGTCAACATTCTGATCTCTTCCCTTGTCCTAAGGGAGATCAGCGCTGTGGCACTGCAAACACCACCACAGCGGACACTGGACTTTCTAAGGTAAAAAAGAGGGCATTTAATTTCTGACTCCAACATTTATTGATTTCCAAAAGTTTCTTGATTTCCAAAAGTGGATTGGAGGACAACAGTGCCACCTCTCCAATGACCCTGGACAAACCAAGTCTATCAAATTTCTCTTCCTCCATAAAAGAATGCAAACCAATAAGTTATTTACAGGAAGTGCGTGAGAAAGTTCGTTACAAGAATGTAAACATCAGAAAAACTTTAAGAATCGGGGCGACAGCAGTGTACCTGAAGTAGTCACAGGAGGCAGCCAGGAGGATGCGATGAGCCTCAATGGGTTTGTCCTCCACCACCAGCACCACATCGAAGAGGATGCTGCTGTCCCTGAGCGACACCAGCCCGCTGAGCAGCGCCTGCGAGTGCTCCGCGCTGCGGTACGTGCTGCTGCTGCGCTGCTGCACCGGGGGCTCCAGGGCACCTCTGTGGGCCTGAGTCAGCTCCTGCTCCTCAGCCATCCCAGGCACAAATGCTCAGCCACCAGCTGCAGCAGAATGAAATCTGTGAGGCAACAGAATCGGCAAAGGTTTGTGCTTTTTGCTTTACAAACTGTGCTCTGACCCTTGCCCGTCACAGAAAATAAAGCAACTCTTCAGGCAATGGAGAGACAGTTCTGTCCTGGACAAATTATTCCAAATTATACTGCAAGCACAGATGGACATCAGCACATCAAAGTGGTAGAATACAGTTTTCCAAAAACAGTATTCTGACTCCTGGGTTTTCAAACCAACATCAGAGTATATATCAGACAAGTACGTTTTTTATTAGCAAGAATTTCACTTCCAAATCCATGACCAAACCCTCTTGTTTCTTTTGTATTTTTGCATCATCTGCAACAAAAAATGGACCAAAATTTTGTCAAATTCCAAATGGTAATTTTGCCAAATTTCAAACTGGAATATTGCCAAATTCCAATTGCCTGGTATTCTCAAGTAGCTTTCCTGCAATATAAACTGCACCTTCCATCTTTCTCTTAATATTTTACCACAGAATCTCCTCTCTCCTCTCTCTCCCTGTGTTTGCTTTTTGCATTTTCTGTAGCTAAGCAGATTTCCAACCTTAATTGTGCAAAATACTGTACGAAACTGTAGGCTTCAAAGTGAGTTCCTTTATTTTGGCAATTTCAAGCTAGCATGCACAGCTACTTTCCACTTCCCTGTGACTCCCTGCAGAGAGGAGGTATTTCCTCCAGAATGGGCACTGTCCAAGGCTATCCTGTACCTTTTTCTGGGCTGCCACTGACACACTGGGAAGGTCCCCTATGGCACATTGGGAAACACCTGTAAAAAGCTGTCTGCAAGTGATTGTGTTTCATGTCTGTGGTTAAGCAATCAAAATCTCATGAGTCCTCTTCTACCATCCTGTAATTTACCCTGTCCATTGTCTTTGAAGAATGTCAGAAGTTGTAGCAGTCAGGGCTTATAGACTCTATCCAGTTGTCAGCACACATTAAAAAAACATCCCCCATTAGCAAAAGGAAGTAAGTGAGCTGATGTGGCTGCTCACACATTCAGAAGATCCTCTCTTCAGCAGCCTGGGAAATAGCTTAGTGCCACAAGGGATAATCACACGGGGTTAGCAGCAGTCAGGGAAGCAGAAGAGAACAAACCCAGCAAATCCAAAGAGTGAAGAAATGGAACCATTGTTCATTGTGCCAGCCATAGACAGTGAGGGCAGCACTGGAGATCTCAAAACACTGCAGGTATTCTGGTATGGCAGCGAGGAAGGAGCTGCCCAGATGACACCAAGAAATATGAGAATGTTTATTGTTCTGCCTGAGGAAGTTACCCTACACTGCCCAAAACAAAAGGTGAATGGGATGGAAAATACCCTGAGAAGGTGTATTAATGTTTATCTGCTCTTTGCCAGCAAAACCAAGACAGCAGCTCAGAAGAGCAGCTCTGACAAAACAGCCTTCTGGGGAGCACTCAGGTCGATTAGAGAGGGAAAACTATCCATCATCAGCTGCAGAGATGAGTAATGGCTTATTTTTCATGACAGGTTGATGCTTTTCCTAGAAATCAAATGAAAGCAGACAAAACATTAGTGCATCATTGCATTTGCTCCTGGGGAATACTAAGAGTGATGGGTTGAGGCAAGGGAAATAATGGAGTAAGAAAGGCAAGTGAAACAGGGAGTGTTACATGATGTTGATCAGAAATTTCCCATTTCACTACAAGGAAATAAATGCAGCAAAACCAAAGTAGGGTGACATATGGTCCAAATGAGGAACTGATTAAGATTAACTCTGTTAATGTGGTTTAATGTGGTTAAAGCTCCAAAACAGGTTACATCTTTTCCTCTCTTAAGAGAGCTGTATCAAAAGAAGTCTCTATGGAAGTAAAATCACTGTATCAAAAAGCAGAAGTAAAAGCAACAAATTAACTATGTTCTGAATCCAAGGACATTTCAGGATTAGGGGAAACACCATGAACTTTGATAGAATTTTATAATCTATTCTACACTGCAGTCATTGGTGGGAGAGAGGCCAAGGCAAGGTACGTGAGAGATAAAACTACACAGACCACTGAAGCCCTGTAATAAGTGTTAGAAAATAAATGTATTGTAGGAGAAACAGGTTACAGACAGAGATACATGCAGGGTAGAGTGGGAAACCCATATAATAATGCAAGCCTTTATTTATTTAATTTTATTTAACATGACTGTTGATAGTTACTGTTCAGAATATATTCTCTACCTGAATAATCTGAAAAAGTAACAGAAAGAGGATGAAGCTTTCAGCAAGTAAAGCCCCAGAAGAGATCTGATCTTACAAATGTGGTAACTGGAACCAGGAAGATTAAATGGTATTATGAAAGAGAGAAAATAGAAATACATTAAAAGGATAAATTATTTAGTGATTCTGTAGCCAGTATGAGCATTAGTATCTGAATAGCTCTCAGTGACAAGTGGGGACTGTCTTGCAGATCTGCAGGGAGTTTATCTCACACTTCGTTGGAGTAGATACAGACTCCAATTATGCCACAACCATCATCAAGAGCTGAACAAACCAGCTCTGCTGTGACCACCCAGTGTGGTCAAGAAGAGATGCTGGGAGTGCAGCTGAACCATCCTCCACAGCTGATTTTTGGCTGGTTAACAGCTGAACATACAGATTTTTTGCTGTGCTCTCCTTTCTGAATTCTGGCAGTCCTGACCTCCTGTTCCCAACTCCTGTCTCTGGGCTGTACCCAGCTGTCACTGGTGAGCTGGACTGTCCCTCAGGGTGCTCCCTCATGCTTGTACATCATCCTAAGGAACTGCTCCCAGCCTAAAAAATTAAAGGTGAACATTTGGAGTATTAATCTATAAAGTCTGACTGAGAGATGTGGTTAAGTCTTCCTTGAGCCAAAAGCCTCTTAACTCCTGCCCAGGTAGTTTCAGGAGCTGTTAGAAAAGAGGTGTGAGCCCAAGGAGGGCAGAGGACCAGGGGGTGGCTGTGGGGATGTGGCCAGCAGGATTCCCCCAGCTGAGTGTGCTCAGCTCTGCAACAGCTGCCCCAGGAGCAGCTGGGGTAGGCAGGAAGGTGCAAGAGCAGCTGCTGAGGCAGGGTTAGTGGGGTTGTCTTGTGGGCTTCTTTGAAAGAGAATTGGCATTTGGGTTTTCTGGATGAAATGCAGTGTGCTCGCTGAGTTGATTGATCGCTTTGTGTATTTCTTTGGGTATTGTTCTAAATGCTGATTACAAAATTGCTGAGGAGGGATGTTGCTGTTAGCACAGCACCCTGCCTCTCAAACTATGTGGTTTGACCAATGTGCTTTGTGCCTTTGTTGCTGTCTAAAAATCTATTTTGTCTAATCTTTATTTTAAAAAACCCAAAAACAACCCAAAGCTGCCTAAATGTAATGTAAGCAGGACAGTTCTGGACAGAGAGACAGAACAGGTTTGTTCCTCCATCCTGAGCTTCTCTACTCTCAGCTTCTTGCTCTGCTCTCTGATTTCTGTTATTGTGAAAACAGCTCTCTGACTGAGACAAGCTCTTAGAAATTTGAGTAATATGTTGTTTTCTTTCCCGTCCCTTCTTGAGAAAATTTCTCAGTGGTCAGCTGTTAGCAGGGGGCTTTAGTGGCTGAGTACTGCAGAATTAACCCTGCAGGTGGGAAATATGAGGAATTCTGTTCGAGTTCACTGGCTTCTTTAACAGTAGCAAAGATAAGAAGTATTGTCTCATGTGCTGTGGGATGTTGTCTGTAGAAACAGGGAAGTCCTTGTTCTGACCACTTTGAAATTGCAGAGAAAATCAGGCTAGACATTTTCTTTGCTGGCTGCACAATGTATATGAGCCTGCAGTTTTGTTAGTTTGTATTTGTATTTTAGAGGATGTGGGTTGATGTATTGATTAATTTTAAGGTATTACAACTGAGTTTCCAGCACATAAAGAAGAAAGCATATGGGATCAGTAAATGCATGTGTATGTCTGCAGGCAAGTGTAGAAAGATGCTGACTGTTTGGTCACTTTGAATCAAGGAGTTAAAAAAACTACAACATGCAAAAAAATCCCCCGTAAATGGAAAAACCCTCAGGGGTACCTAGAAACACAAGACTGCTCTTTTTCAGTGGACTGAAATCTTCTACATTCTGTGTCTGGATTCCATCTGGGAACCAAGAGAAGGCAGCCATGCCTGCAATGGAGGGGAGCATGAAAGAACTTCAGTACTTTCTTCTCTTTCCTGTATTATACACAAAGTTCACTGTATCACCAGTGGTCCCTGGTAACAAGCTATGGACACAGTGAAAGCTAAATGTCTCAGTGACCTGCAGATAGCTCTGTGGTTGTTTTGTATTCAAATTCTACAACATGCTTCTGCAGATTACTGGCATAGGAAAAGTAGAGGTCAGGCTTCTGATTATTCAACTGCAACAATTAATTAACTACCCATGAAAACCCTGTCATGGTAATTCTAAAAAATAAAATCCCCTCTCTGATCAACAACAGAATACTTGCTTTCATAATACAGGTATGTGGCTTATGACTGAGGAACTTGGCACTGGGACAGGAGGAATTTAGGGAATGCACTGTAGTTCGATCAATGGCAAAATGGTGAGAAACTGGTATGCTGGTTTGTTCTTGTGCTCACAAAAAATCCTTATCCTTTCAAGAACACCAGGTCTAGGAATGGAATAACTCAACTACAAGCAGAGGGGAAGGGAAAAGTTAAAGGGAAGGCAAGATAGATAAGGTGGAGAAGAATGCATTGTCACACATGGTGTTCCTGTGCTGCCATTCCAGCGAACTCAGCCTCTCCTGGTGAGGGATGCTGTGCTCTAACATGGTGTAGATCATTTGCAGTGCTGAAGCTGTTGGTGTGTGTGGTGTGATACACACCTAGCCAGGTATTCACCCCTTGTATGAGCAGCATCCAGCTCACAGAGATGCCCCTAATGTCAGCTGCACGTGTGGCTTTGGGGGTGTCTTTTTGTAAAGTTGTGCTGACAGCCTTGATTCTCTCCTGTAGAGAAATGAAGGATGCAGGAAGGATTAACCAAGTTAGTTTCTATGGAAACTCAAGACATTTTTGTATTCAGGAGCTCATGGCTGTCAGTTACATCACTACAAAGAGGTGTTTTACGCACATAGTGATATTTTCTTGTGCATCAGCTGTGCCCAAAATAAACTCAGGCTTGCTGGTGTCGGGTATCCAAATCTGTTTAGCTCACTGCCATATGGACAGGTGGCTCCAGCTTGGTGGGGGTCCCTTGCTTTCTTAGAAGTGTGGAATCATTTAGACTGAAAAAGAAACTTGGGAGGTCTCTTGTCCAATCTGCTCAAAGCAGGGAAACCTTCAAAATCAGGTCAGGATGTGGAGAGCCTTGTCTAGTCAAGTGCAAAATCTCCATCCTTGTCAGTAGTCAGAAAACTGATTGTTTAACCACCAGGTTTATTTTCTTCTTTAGCTGTGTAAATTTTTGTCTGCAATTTCTGACACTTGCCTCTCATCTCTGGCATGCACAAAGGAGAGTTTGGCTCTACACTGTCCTGTGCCCATTAGGTAGCTTAAAAAATGTCAAGTGGCTCTGCCCTGTAGCTCTTTTTGCCCTGTACTGAACAAAATCCAGTGTTCTTGCCTTGCAGGTTTTGTAAGTGCTCCTGCCCTGTATGGCTCCTCCACTGAATCTTCAGCTTTTCTTTCAGTGGAGCCCTCAAAACTGGGCACAGTATTCCAATTTTTTTGGGATTATGAGTGCTTAACAGAGTGGGAAATAATAATTCACATGACCTACTGGCTGTATTCTTGCTGACCCAGCCCAGAATGAAGCTGGACCCCACTGGAGAAATCACATTCATCTAGCTGCTCATGAGGACCCCCAGGGTCTCTCCTTCCAAAGCTGCCTTGCAGCCAGGCTTGTCTCCTGCCTGCTGTGATATCTGGAGTTCCTCTCACCCAGCATGACTTTGCTTTTGCTGTTAAAAGTGATGTAGTTCCTCTTGGTCCCTCCTTGCAGCCCATATTTATCAGAGCTTTTCCCTGGTACAGAACAGCCAGTCTGGTGTGCTGGTTGGGATCCAAACACATTAGGCACTTAAAAATTTTAATGCATTGGAAGAATTTGAAAATCTGTGCCCTAAGGCTGCCCACACCTTCATCTCTCCCTAGGGAGTAGCAAGGATTAGGATTTAAAGCAGGTTTCAAGCCTGACAAGACAAGCTGCAGGAGCAAAGTGCTGAGCCTAGGGGATCTGCAGGCAGGACCTGGCTGTGGAGCAGAGCTTTGACAGGGCAGAGAACACACAAACACACATCAGCACACTCAGGGAGTGAGCAGCAAGGGAGGCAGCTGGGTGCCTGCCAAAGTAGTTGGGAAAACAAATGTGATGCCACAAACAATGTAAAATGAAAAGCAAAACTATTGTTCATTCTGACCGGAGTGCAAATAGCAGAATAATTCACCGACTGTGTGATAATGTGTAATGGGCACTTGCTACAGAGAAGCCAACTGAGTTCATGTTATGTGTAGATAAAAAGCCAGTTTCAGGGTTTTTCAAGGAAAAGGGAAGGCAGAAGCTTTAATCAGTAATTCTTTCAGAATCCCTCTATGCATTCACAACTGTGCAAAAATAAATATTCTAAAAGACTCTACTTCAGGAACCTTCTACAAATACAAGGAACAACCCAGACACCTCCTTTTGACCAGGTCCCCAGAAAAAGAAAGAAAGGAGGATATCTGGTATTGTATTCTATTATATCTCAGCATTATTTTTGAGCACTCAAATGATGACATGCCTTTGCCTGGTCTGTACACACAGTCCTCCCTTACATCACTAATGGAAATAAGCAGAACACACTCTGAATTGACTTTCTGAGCCATTTTCAGTTTCTAGCATTAGTAGTATACTTGAAGAGTGGGAGGAAGCCAAAGGTGTGGCTTGGGAAACAGCTTTTGCAAATGATGCTGCCTCACAAATGCTGGCATTCATTCCTTTCAGCAAACACCTGGGGGGGTTTGCTTTTTTTTCCCCCCCAAACCCATTACAAGTTATTTCTAAGACATATCCACAATAAAGCACCTCACTTAAAATGTATATGACAACACCACCATGGAGTATATCTATATTTAAATAAATGGATATTTAAAAATATTTTTTCCTCCAGTGAATAATTTTTTTAAATTGAAATATTTTTTCCTCCCTGAAGATACAGATAAGGTAAAACACTCAAATTAGAAAGCCCATGTTCTTTAGGTTGTACTAACATAAAACACAAATTAGAAAGCTCATGTTAGGTTGTACTGACAACCTAAAGAACATGAGCTCTCTAATTTGAGGGTTTTATCTTATCTGTATCTTCAGTGTTGCAACTTACCCACATTCACAGAACTGTAATGTTTTCTGTTGTGCAATTTATATATTAGGCAATCTGCTCAAAGAATTTTGAGAAACTCAGGTAGCTGCCAAGATGGGAACCTGATTTACTGAATTACTTAGATCACATCATGACTTTTTAAGTATTCTAAAAAACAAGGAGGAAAAAAGTTAGAAAGTAATTATTTCTATGCCAAACACAACACTTAAGCGACCTGGAAGAGAGCAAGGGCCTCTTCCAGCATTTCCAGCTCCAGTTTCTCATGAACATGATTTTTTTCATATTATTCACCCCATGAATTTTGTCCTGGCAGGCGTCTGTGGGGTTCTGACCCATGGCTTAGGCATTTCTCAGCAGTGCCAGAGACCAAGCAGCGTTCCCTGCGGGGGAAGGTGACCTGGCACTGCTCACCCCTCCCTGAGGCAGCTGGCCCCGGCCCAGCCCTGAGGAGGAGGAGGAGGAGGAGGTCAAAGCCAGGTCGAGCCCAGTCACGGTTTTACTTTCTCCTACCGGGCTGCTATTGCCCTTGCCGGCTCTGACAGCCGCCGTGGCCGCCCCTCGGTGCGGGCAGCACTGCCGGTACCGGGGCCGGCCTCCCCCTGCTGGGGCTGGGGCTGCCGGGCCCGGGCGGGTCGCGCCGCCGGCTGCAGCCCCCGCCCCGGCAGCGGCTCCGGCCGTGGGGCTCCCTGCCGTGCCCCGGTGCCCGCGGAGAGCAGCCCTGAGGCGGGGGCCGCGGCCTCGGCCGGGGTCGGGCCGGGACACGCTCCCACCGCGGCCCCCGGGAGCGGCAGCGCCGGTGCCGCCGGCAGGGGAGCGGCCCGGCCGGGGCCCGCGCTCCCCCCGCCCCCGCCGCAGCACCTACCGAGAGCGGCGGCGGCGCCTCCGCCTTCATGTGCGACCCGGAACCCACCGGGCGAGGGAGGGGCGGCGGCGGCCGGAACCGGGGCGGGCGGCGTGGGCGGCCCCAGCACCGCCCGGGCAGGTGCCGCTGCTGTGCCCGGTGAGCGCCGGGCCGGTCACGGCCGCGGGGAACGCGGGGCTGCCGCGGCCGCCACCCTCGGGGCCAGCGCGGGGCGCGCCCGGGCCACCACCGCCGTGTAGTGCTCCTGCGCCGGACTACATTTCCCAGCGAGCCTCACACTGAGCAGGCAGATCCCGCGAGAGTTGGCGGGGCTCGCTCCGGGACTCCATTTCCCGCGATCCCTCGCGCGGCGGAAGCGGCGGCGCGGCAGTTCCGCGGCGGAGGCGCAGGGCAGCGGCGGAGGCGGCGGGACGCGCGCCCGGTGGCCGCCATGGACGTGACCGGGCCCGAGACTGACTGGCGCAGCACCAACTTCCGCCAGAAGCTCGTCAGCCAGATGTGAGTGAGAGCCGCGGGCTCGGTGATGCGTAGGCCGCGCTCGGCCCTCAGCTGCTGCCGCCCGCGGGGCCGGGTCCCGGTTCCGCCCGTGTCTCGCCCGTGCCCGCTGCTCTGCGGGGCTTTCCGGGCCTGCCCCGGCTGCCTGGGTTCGTGCCCGCTCCCCGGTGTTTCCTGTCCCAAGCCTGGCCCTCTCCTGAGGGGCCTCGTTGCCAGGATTTGCCCAGGGCCTGTGCGGGGTAACCGGGGCCGGTCTGTGACTTGATTTTCCCCATCCTCCTTCTCTTCCACTTTCCCCTTCCCCAGCAATACCGATTTCCTACCCCGCCTGCCACCGTCCGGTGTAGGGCTGTGATTTTGCCAGTTGAGAAATTTGGCATATTCAGCCCTATGGAAATCCCTGTTATGGGCTTGTGTCGGACGTGTGGGGGCAAATATGAAATAAAAATGCTGGTGGTTTAATGTGAAGTTCAACTTGTTGCCTTTTCAGTTTTCCTTGGTGCTCTGCAGGCTTTATCTGTATTTAAATGTTCTTCTACCCCATGCAAGGTGATGAGCACAGAAGTGCAAGCACAGTTCATTCTTTCTGAAGTAATGCTGGAGTGCTGATTCATATGTTTTGGAAAGCTTGATATTCCCTTGTTGATTTTAGCAATCAACACCTAAAACTGGGCTGGTTTTTTGTGACATAAGAGTAGTGTGAGTGTTTGTGGGTTTCCTACAGTTAGGGTGCTGTTCCAGAATTAAACTGTGGCAGTATTCATTGGAGGAGTGGGATGGTGTTTGTCTGTCAGAACCAGACAGACTTCCTTGGTGCTCACAGCGGATGTTTCACTTTCTAAACTTTCTGTAAAGTCATTCATCTTGTTAGATTCATCCCTTACTTCCTCTCTGTTCTGCTGCTTTGTCGAAACAAGCAAACAGAAGTGCCCTGAATGCTGTGCTTTGAGGAAATAAACGTGAGTAAGCACATGCAAACCCAACACAATCAAACTTGGATTTGTGTTTGCCCTGCCAACTGCAATGTGGTTTCTCTAAGCAGCAAACAGTGCTCAAAAATGTTTCAGTGGAAGTGCACAACAGGGGATTAAAAAATTACTGCTACTGACCAAAAACTCTCTAAGTTTAATACCAAATGAAGGGATGACAGTAATCCTAAACATTTAATACATGCCCTCTGTTTATTCTCTTTTACCCAAGTGCACAGATGTCCCTGTATGATTCATGTGCTTTTTATTAGATGTAGTGACAGCCTTTTTTTGTCACTTCCAGTTTTACAGGGTGGATCAGATATTTGCATTCATGGCCTTGTTTAAAAAGCAAGCAAAACTGTTACTGGGATCACTGGGATGAGTTGTTACAGTGACTGCAGCAGACTTTTTAAAGCAGATATTGTGTGTTAGATATCCAAAACAGCCTGGCCTGCCTCTGTGGGGCCCTTGGGATAAGAAGAATGAGAAATAAAATCAATGCACTTGCTAAAAACTGGAGCTCTCTATGCAACAAATTCCTGTTTCTTCCCAGCAGCTCCCAGCTTTGTCATTAGAGGCTGATGTAGGAGGTGGAAGAGGGAGGTAATTAAACATCTGGTGAATCACCTGAAAGTTTTTATGATCTGTGGGAAGGTTGTTCTGAGCAGTTTGGGAAATGCAGTCTTGCATGTGTGCACATCTTCCAGCTCATCCTGCCAGCAAGAGGTGACACTTGTCAAGATAAATGTTAACACTTGGTCTTGAACATTGAAAGCATGAAACAATCACATAGTTCATTTTGAATTACCTGAATAGTTTTTGAGTTTTGAGGCAGGCTCTTTAGAGCTGCTGGCTCTGGGTGTCTCCACTTGTTGCAATTCCACACGTGGGTTTTCATTCCAACACTGAATTGAAGTTTTCTGGGTTTTGGCTTTGTCTGTCAGGAGTGGTGTTGTGAGTGACCATTTCAGTGTGGGCAGTGAGTATCCTGAGGAATGTCTCAGTGCTCCAGGTGCATGATTTGGTTGTGGACATTTGGGAGAATGGTGCTTTGGATGTCCTGAGTCCAGTGCTGGGTGCTGTGGCACTGCAGGGCTGAGCAGAACTTCCATACTGGAGCACAACTGGGAAAGCCTGAGCTCCCGTGGCTGAGGCTGAGGAGCAGCTCTGGCTTCTCCCAGGGTGTTCCAGGAGTCAGCAGTGCTGTGGGAGTGTGGATAAATACTTCTGCTTGCAGGGCACCACTTTATTCTGGCCCTTACAAAGCTCCAGTACATTCTCCCTTCTAAAGGCCTTTCCTTCAAATGCCTTTAGGTGTTGGTATTGCCTGAAGGACAGGTCTGATCTGGGCTGTAAACTCAGACTCTGGTTGTCCCTGGTTCCTGCCCTGGGCTGCTTGGAGGCTGTGTGAGCAGGGAATTGTTCTCTAATGGTCCCTGGGATGGTTTGGGAGGTGCTGGCCCTGCATCTCCTTGTCCTGGTGTTCCACTGCAGCAGCTGATTCACACAGTCCTGCTGTGCTCTGCCCAGGGAGGGAGCTGGGGCGCTTCTGAAGGAAAACATGTTCTGCAAGATTTTTCTGTTAGACCAGCTAGCCTGAGTGAGAGCTTGCACATATTTGGGCTGGAAAGAAGCTTTGTCAGAGTGGAGGGGGAATTCCTGAAGCTGGTGTTGGTGCTGAATACTGCATCCTGTGAAACCACAGCTCTGAGTGTTCTGCATGAAATCAGATTTTTAGTGCACATCTGCACAATTACTAAGTGCTTACAAAGCAGATGGAGGTTGCATTGGTTGGTACCATCTCATTCCCAGAGTTTTGTACAGTTGGGAGTTCTGCAAGGAATGTGCTCTGTGCTAAAGCTATGACTCTTTTTTAGCTGACTTCCCATGTCTTTTAATGTAACTGTTTTTATGGTGATTGCAGTTAAATATGTGAACAAGGAACAAGTTGTGTGGTTTTGTTTCTTCCCAGTCTAAACCTTTATTGGAATGCTAACAGACAGCACATTTTCAGTAATGCAGATGTAGCCACAATAATACATTTTCCATGTTCTATAATGTCAGGAGGAAATGGTTCATATAAAAGCAGATCATTTCTTTTTTTCAGGTTCCTGATACCATATTGATCACTGTCTCTATCACATCCCCTAAGTGCTACTTACATGTTACTTTCTTTGCTTACCTCTGTGCAATCTTTGTCTTCTCTTTTTGTCTGCTCCATTTTCAGTGCTCTCAACATGAAAGGCATTCTCATTGTACCAGGACTGGAAAGTTGAGGAGGATTCAGGGTAGTGTGGATTTAGAGACAGCCTTCCCAAAAAAGAAAGTGTGAAAAAAAGGAGAATTGGGTACAGCTTCTTCCTCCACAGCAGAGCTCCTTTGCGAGCAGTTCATTTCAAGGCTTGTTTGCCCATGGAGGAATAGTTACTCTGCACTATGTTCAGATGCTGCTGCAGTTTAAGAAAGCTTCATACACAAACAGGATTGTTTTGGTGGCTGCCAGACCCCACAAACAGGTTCCCTTGCAATGTTCCACTGAGTTCTGTGGTAAAGGCTGCAGCAGTGCAGCTGAGGGTTTGCAGGTAAGGGTGTGAGTTGTGGCAGCCTAAGCTCCTGCATTTTAAGGCTGTAGCATCTGCTCTTCTCTTCTGAGACTGTCCAAAGTTTAATAAGATTTTCTTTTTTTTTTGTAAACCCATTTGATTTAATCTTCTTGCAATCTAAGTCTAATTTTCAAAGTTTGCTTTTGCCAAGGCATCCTGTTAGCAAATCTCTTATGTTAACCAGGTCCAAAGTCCATCACCTGTCTTGTGTCCCCCAACATTCCAGCAGTCATTGAGTTGATTCAGAAAGCTGAACCCGTTTACTTCTTGTGCAAGCACCATTCCTGCTGCATGGGAAGTCACAGAAATTCAGGGGAAATAAATCAGTAGTGGCTGAAACTTCCAGGGGTCACTGCCCTGACCTGCATTTAATGTAAGGTAGCTGCTGGTGCAAGGCAGTCACCAAGAAATAACTTTCTGATATGTTAATTATGAAGTGAAAGTATTTCCTGATCACTTGTTTGTGGAATTGAGACTGTAACTGCCAGGCTGCTTTAGGAAAGAACAGGTTTTGCAGGGAAGTTTCTGAGAATGACAGTGCCTAGGGGATTGAACAGGGCTTCTCCTGGCTCTAGTCCTTGTTTTGAGATGTCTTTCTTTGCATATTCCATAGTGGTTGCTGCTCTTTAATGTGCTGAGAATGTCCCTTCTTTTCATGTCCCCTCCCACCCTGCCCATGCTGCAGCTCTGTCCCCAACCCATGCTGCCCCTCGTTGTCCTCACTCACTGGTTAAGCCTCTGTACCTTTAAACAGCCTTTTTTTGTTTTATTCCTCCACCTTATGTTTAGAGAATTCTTTTGGAAAATCCTGATGTTGGGAAGCTCAGTCTCGTTGTTTGCCAAACATGGATTGCATTAATCCTGTCATTCAGTTTTTCTCAAATAAACAAGTGCTGGTATTTTGTCAAAATAATACATCAGGCAGTAAAATAATGATTTGTTTAGCAGTTGGTCTTGAATTTCTGCAAAGAATATTTGTGTTGCCTTTTAGAAATTAGTTGCCTTTTTTCCTCCATTATTTATTTGAAGAAACTTTATAGGGAGGCAGTTTTAAATAATATGTGGTGGTGATTTGGTTTGATTTGGGTTTTTTTTGTGGTGATATTCAAGTTTTGGTTTGTTTTTAATCTATAAAGGAGAGAGGGGTAAAAAGCTGTTTCACAGACCTTTCTAACTACAGGAAGTATTTGTAACACCCTCAATTAAAATCCAGCCTTGATTTTTTCCTTTTTTTTTTTTCAGTGATGAAGCCATGAGGAAAGCTGGTGTTGCCCATAACAAATCTAGCAAAGATATGGAGAGCCATGTGTTTATGAAGGCCAAAACAAGGGTAAAGCTCTATTTGCTTCCAGAAGTTATTGGGTGTCAAAAGAAGTTTGTAATGAATTACAGAAATAGAAAGCCAGTGCACTTAGGAATACAGATTTATGTGAAATTTTGATTTGTATGTGCTGCTGCTTTTACCTTGAGGGGAAGTGAGGAGTTCTGCATCCAACAGATGCATCAGGCTGGCCTCAGTGCCAGGAAGCTTTGCTGATGCTGCAGTGTTCATGCACATGTGGAACCACACTGTTCTTACCTGAATGTCTGTGTGTAGTGAATTACACAGAATTTCCTTTATCTGCAGTGTAGCACCATTCCAGTTTGGTGGTCAGAAAAAAATATCAATGAAAAGGCTCTGTCAAGAGTAACCCCAAGGCAAGAGCTGTGGTCTCTGTGAAAGCCTGGCTGTAATGTACAGTTCTGCACTCTTACCAAATCATCAACTTCTTCCCTGGAGCTGTGTTATGAGAAATTGGGTAGTGTTTTTGTCTCCAAACAAGTTCTGTGTTTGAAATAGAACTTTTCTTGGGGAAAATGTTACAATGCTGATGCCACAAATCTGCACCCACTGTTGGCATCCTCCTGAGGAGTTGTTTCATGGGCAGGAAGGTTTGTCTCAGCCTCTGCAACTTCCTACCAATTATGAAGTACACTAAGAAAATATTTCAGAGAATATTTGTCTTTTCACTTCTGACACTTCTGTCATGTTAGTTTTCCAAGTTATTAATTTACTTGTATTTGTAATATGAATTTAGCTTTAAAAAGAGTTACTGTAGTACAAATGTGACATAATTCAAGGAATTCAATAATTCAGTGTGCAAAGTAAGCAGGTTCTGTCCTTACAAAAATGGAATTATAGTGGATAAGAAGTGGAGAATGTATGTTGGTTTATAAGATTTGCATATTGTGGTGCTGTTAGTGTGGCTGTCAGGGAGGTTCTTTCCTGTGAATTTTGTGGTTTCTTGGTCTTCTTTTACCATCAACCACAATGACGTGTCAGTGAAAATATTCCTGGTTCATAAACAGACTGTTCTTGGAAGTGAACTGCTCTGCAAAGCCCACACACATTGTGGAGTAAAACCCAGTATGTTGAGGAAGAATACTGAAGAACCACAAAGTAATGGTTATTCTGTTTTCATTTCTTATGCTGAAATACTCATTTTTCACCTTTAGGAGGAGTATCTTTCTCTTGTGGCCAGGCTCATTATCCATTTCCGAGATATTCGTAAGTAATTTTTTACTTTTGGTTTTACTTTCTTCTCAGTTGTGGTTTCTCATTGAATCGTTATAAGAGAAAAGTAAATTTTAGGGCTTCTGTGTGTGATTTTGCATGTGATTCTTAAAAAGTTGCTTTAAAAATCTTCCTGTAGTATGCATGCCTAATTTATAAATCCTATTTCTTTTACACATCATCTATAATTGAAAAGTATTTGAGAAATTATTTAAACTTGCTACTTTTCCTCCTTCCTAATTTTTTCTGTATCTTTGCTTTCCTTCCATTTTTTATATAGCATTCTGATTACCAAATTGGTTTAGGTTAATGTATTTTATTAGAGCTACAGTAGATAGTGGGTTTTTAAAATTTATTTTAAAAATTATGTAGAAAGTATATCCAGAAGGTCAATGTGACAATATTAACAAAGATGATTCATCATTTTTTCTTTGCAGACAATAAGAAATCTCAAGCCTCAGTCAGTGGTAAGAGTTCCCTTTTTGTTGTTGTTTTCTTCCTTCCCATACTCTCAATTTCTAAATAGAACAGCTTAGACATCAGGCCTGTGGTTACTAAGAATAAAGCACCTGTGTATTGCCTCGCTGGGATATTAATGTATTAAATGCTGCTGGAGTAAAGGAAGGGGAGCAGGACAGGGTTGGGGTTGTTCAGTGCTGGGGGTGAGAGGCTTGGCCAGTGCTTTGGATGTAACACTGCAGGCTTGTTTGTGCCCCTGTGTGCACTTCTGTTAGCTCACAGCAGTAAGGGTCAGGAAAGCACCAGAGTGATAAATAATCTTGCTGAGCAGCCCAGGTTCCTGCCTGTTGGCTGCTGTGGCTCCTCAGGTGTTGCACCAGAGGTAGAAATATTTGTGGTGCCATTTGGTGAGCTTAGATCTGATCCTGGCTTCTGCCTGTGTGCTCATTCTCACTGCAGTGGATGTTAGGGACATCGTGTGGTGCTGTGCTTTTATCCCTCTGTAGGGCAAATGTGCAGTCTGGGGTTGATGAACATGCAGTCTGGCCTGCTGGAAATGATTTTATAAGTATTCTTAAGAAAGAGGTGGTGTGTGTTCTGTACCCAGTTCATATTGCTTCTGCACCCCGTGTTGTGTTTTGGCCTCTTGAATTGTCCTTCTCTCTTTAACTTCACTTTTCTGTGTGCCCAGGATTCAGATGATGCAAACTGTCTTGAAAGGCACTGAATTTATTCCATGCATAATAACAGTGATGTTAGAGGGAGAACTGTATAGCAAAGTCCATCCTCTGAGCATTGCTTCTTTGACTTGAGGAGGAAGATCCACAGTGGGACTCTCTTGGTTTTTGAAATTAAAAGCTTTATATCCTTATGGAGTTTTGTTGGCAGCTTGGTTTGACTTGTGTATCAAGTTGGAGATGGCTAATAAGTTCTTTTCTCTGAGGTATTTAAAATCTGTGTGGAACTTTACCACACTGGAGCAGTGTGGTGAAGTTAAAATCATCTCTCTGTCTTTACAGAGAGGCAGAGATGTGCCAGAAGCCTCACAGGCAGGGCAGTGAATCTCAGTTTGTCAGGATATTGGGTCTAGTCATGGTCTGAAGTTGTCAGATCAGAGAGTGGATGATGGAGAGCAGGGGATTGTGGAAAATTGCATGGCTGGCTGCATATCAGTGTGTTTCCTTTGCAGATCCAATGAATGCCCTGCAGAATCTAACTGGGGGTCCTGCAGCAGGGGCACCTGGCATGGGCATGGCTTCCCGAGCTCAGGGGGCACCAATGAGTGGCATGACAGGCCTTGGTCCAATGGCACAGCAGATGAGTCTCCCAGGGCAGCAGCAGCCTCCTGGCACCTCAGCAATGGCCCCTCATGGCATGCCTGGTGTCTCCACAGCTACTCAGCAGAGTAAGTGTTCACTGTGCTTCAGCCACTGCAGTTGTTGGATCAGCTTTGCAGTAATAAGGCTTTTCCCCAGGGAAAAGGTGCTGAGGAGATGTCATACTAAATGTCATACTAGATGTCATACTTCTGGCTAAATCAGCCAAGTGAACTCAGAAATAATTGATTTCAGATACTGCTACCTAATTGCATAAATGTCTTAGTATAGCCAATACAGCATAGTTGTTGTATGAGCAAATTCTTTCATCATGTCAGCTTCAGAACATTGTTTTCTTTCATCATGTCAGCTTCAGAACAATGTTTTTTTCAGAACATTGTTTTTGCCTGTGCAAACATGTACCCATGTTTTCCATGGTAAGATGCTTCCTGCTCATGACCTCAGTGCACATTTCTTCCTGCATATTTTTACTCTTTACTTACTATCAATGGAGGGAGAGTGAATTACAAGTTGGTAGTACAAAGTGTAATTAATCCTGCTGTAAATCCGTTTGAGGAAGAAAAGTGTATACTGCTAAGGAAGGACATTAACAAATCTCACATTATTTGGGTATCATATTTTAAGTACTGCCTATCTTCTCTTCAGCCCAGCTTCAGCTTCAGCAGATAGCCCAGCAGCAGCAGCAGCAGCAGCAGTTCCAGCAGCAGCAGGTGGCCCTGCAGCAGCAGCAGTTCCAGGCCCAGCAGTCAGCCATGCAGCAGCAGTTCCAGGTGCAGCAGCAGCAGGCAGCGGCGGCTGCGGTGGCGCAGCAGCAACAGCAGCAGCAGCAGCAGTTGCAGGCTGTGCAGCAGCAGCAGCAGCACATGCTGAAACTGCAGATGCAGCAGCAGCAAAACCAACAGCAGGTGATGACAAACAGCTCTGATGGCAAATGTGGTGATGGGTTTGCTGGTTTGAGAGGGAACCAATAGGAGATCCCAAGTCAGAGCTACAATTTAATGGGGAAATGAAAATAAAATGCAATAGTACAAAACCACTGACAGAGTCAGAAATGACCTGACACCCTTTTGTTCAGGGTGGTGGCACAGCCCCATCCCATGGGGGCTCAGCCCTCCTGCAGTGCCAGCTGTGCTGCTGCTGGAGCAGGGATCCTGCACAACGGGGGAGTTTTCCTCTGCAGCTCCAGGGCTGCTGCAGATGGGCCTGGGCTCCCTCTGGCAATGCAGGGCAGCAGAAAGCTGCTCCTCTGGCAATGCAGTGGGCAAAGGCTGCTGTGCTGCTCCAGGCTCAGATTGGATCCAGGTAGGAATGCTTGGCTCCTCCCCTGGGCGCAGCATCTCCCCATGGGATGCTGGAATTGGATCAGCCCTGCAGGGACACTCAGTGGCCATGGACAGAAGATATCCCCCTGGAAAGAGGGTGGGTCATGGAAGAGATAAAGAGCACTGCCCTACCTGGTTTTAACAGATGGTAATAGAATACAAACATTTGGTTACATCTTGCATTGTAACCTAAGACAATCAGTTACTTGTCAGGTGAGGTTTGGCTTGTGTAGCAGTATCAGCTCTGCCTGTTAGTAACACATTTCCACTTCAGGGTAGGGCTTCAGGTTAGATTGGCAAGTTAATTGACAGCAGTATGTTACATACTAGAGGAAAGGGTTTACCGATGTTTTGTTGCTTTCTTTTGTCATAGAAATAGGGAATTAAAATCTTTGTCTCTTTTTTTTATAATTGTCAGGATAGTCTTTCATTCTGACCGAGAGTGGGAAAGTGCAGCACTTAAATTACTCTAGCAATAGTGGCTATTCTGTCACTGTGTGAATGATGTGTTGCCACTTTAAAAAATATGTGTATATATACACATGTATATATATACATGTATATATCAATCATCCTTAAGTAAAAAAGCAGAGGAGGAAACTTCAGCACTCATATTCTTGTGCAGGTTTTGGTAAGGGGTGATTGCATTTGAAAAACTGTATCTGAGCCCATTTGTACAGGAGAAGCTGATGGACTTCACCTTTGCTTTTAAAAGTTACAGGAAAGCTTGTCATGTGGAAATATGGAAATACAGGCTATTTAACCATTGAGGGTTGAGATACACAAGGGATGAGTGGATAAAAAGGTTAGGCTTTTCTTTGGGCTTAAAACATCAATCTGATGTATTAGGATTCTGTTTACTTTGGTTTATGCTATAAAAGTAAGTCTGCTGTTGCATTGCTGGAAGCTTTAACATGCTGGCTTTTCCTGCTTTTCAGATGCAGCAGCAACAGCAGCAGCAGCAGCTGCAGAGGATTGCTCAAATGCAGCAGCTGCAGGCAGCACAGGTCATGCAGGCACAGCAGCAGCAGCAACAGCAGCAGCAGCTACCACAACAACAGATACAGCAGCAGCCACCTCAGCAAGTCATGCAACAGCAGATGCAACAGATGCAGCAGCAACAACAGCAGCAACAGCAGCAGCAGCAACAGCAGCAACAACAACAGGTTGCTCAGGCACAGCAGTCTCAGCTTCCACCACAGTCCCAGCCTCAGCCCCAGCCCATGGTGTCTCAGCCTCAGGCAATCTCAGGACAAATCCCCGGGCAGGTTATGCCTGTCACTCTCACACCACAGCAGTTAAAAGCCATGCAGGTAAGGGCTAGACCAGCTGATTGTTGATTTGTTATGTCCATCTAAAGAAATAAAACATATATCTGACTTTTGCTAATAATGAAGTAGGAAAACCATAACTTGTTTTGAGTACAGGGCGTTTAAAGGTTTGTATCTGGGCCTACCAGTAGAGAACAGTTTTATACCTAAGAGTAAGAGTTATGGAAATCTGTGAAAACCGTTCATGCAGCTGATATTTAAAAAATAATTTCTTGTCTCACTCTGGAATGGACAAGTGAAAAAACAAAAAAGAAACATACTCTGGTTAAAGAAAAATGACCTCCATGCAGTTTGCTTTTCCAGAACATGAGCAAGTACTTTGGAGTGTTCTAGACTGCAGCCAGTGTTTGCTCTCTGCCATGCTGGCTTTGGTTCTGCTGCCATGTTGGGAGATTTGGTCACAGTTCAATGTGCTGGTTGTTCCTGCCTTGAAGAGAAGGTGGGAAAGACAGTAGTTCTGCTCTGTTGAATCTTGCTGGGTCATCCTCTTAATGGTGCAGCTTTTTGAAGTGTTAGAGTCATTTTTATCTGGGCTGCATAGGTTACTGGTGAGCCACAGCTCAGACCTGTTTTTCTTTGGGCCTCACTGGGGAGGAATGGAGTGTCAGCCACACTTCAGAAATGGATGAGTTGATGTCTCAACTTTGTGCTCCTGCCAGCTGAGCTAGGAGTAGTTAAATGTCATCATTGTCACAGTGACAAATGTAATGAATTTATAAACATTTGCAATGCTGGTCATTGGTAGGCTTGCCAAAAATTTAAGTGCCTATTATTTTTATTTATAAGACCTGATAGTAGAAGTCAGAAGTGCAAGAAGTTGTTGAACTGGATGTGCAGTCTGTGGGAAAACTATTCTAAATGTTTTAAACATGGAAACTTCTTTTCAGAAAAAAAAATCAAAACCTTTGGTTGGTGAGGCTGGTGTTGTCTCCATACCCCTTTTAATGAGCATAGCCAATGCAGTTGAAACAGAAGTGTCATTCCCTGCTCAGGTATGTATGTTTACTTTGGGTTTTGTTCTCATCCCCCAGGTAAGAGCCCAGCTGGTGCAGCAGCAGCAGCAGCAGCAGGCAGCAGCAGCAGCAGTGCAGGCAGCTCAGGCCCAAGCTGCTCAGATGGGAGCCTCAGGGCAGGTAAGGGCCCAGGGCCACAGCTCCCAGCCTGTGCCAGGTGCATGCTAGAGATGAGCATGGAGTGGGGTTCCTGGTGGTTCCTGGTGAGGGGTCTGACATTGCTCATCCCCTCTGTGAAGGGGATGTGGTTCTTCTCTGCTGTTTCTCCTTTGCCTGGAGTCAGAGGCAGGATTTCATTGCCCACCTCTCTGTGCATGCTCTCTGTCCCCAGTAGGTTCGAGTGTTGCCTGTACTGACACAGGAATGCACATGAGTAAGGTGGTCTCCTGTGGGCACACTACAAGTCTGACTGTTGGTACCTGGAGTGTATCACCTCTTCTTTCATTAGACTCTCCTAGGTGACTGCTTTGTTGTGTAAACTGATTTCTGTACTGTGAATCTTTGCCTGCTATCTTTAATCACATGTGATTTACCTTCCATCTTCATGTATTGACTAGAAAAAAATAGTATAGATGATGAAATCTCTCTGCACTCCCCTTTTAGTCCTTTCATCTTTCATTTTCTTCTGAGTGAGATGGGCAGTAGATCTAGATGCTCTTGTTCTGGATGTGAATTGTGAAGAACAAATGGTGTGTGCCACAAGTGCAGAGTTACATGAAAAAAGGAAAAGTGCTGGGTGAAAGCTTGTTGTCTAACATGGTTTTTCTATCCTGCAATACACCTGCAGCCCCAGTGGTTGTTTCTTGATGTGTGTCTGGTATGAAGGAGACATGGGGAAAAAATGGGGAATGGCTTGAGCTGAACCTCTTATCCCATTTTCCACAAGAATATGGAAGTCTTTTGTGGCTTACCTGTGTAGTGTTTCATATTGAGGCATTTTACAGACAAGGGTAAGTACAAATATCACCACTCTGTAGATGAAGAGAGAGGCAGACAGATGAAATGAGGCTGGCTAGGACTAATGGCAGAATTCTTTTTGTATACCCAGCCATTCCATGTTTTTCAAGCACCATTTTCCATTCAGTGCACAAGTCATTTTATAGATTCAGTAAGAAGTTTTTTATGTGGACTGTGATTCTCCAGTGAACATCTCCCAGGCTTGTATCAGGGACAGTGTCTTGTCCCATGGTAACTCTCAGCTGGCCACATCCTTGTTGGTGTGGCCAAGTTCTGTTTCTGAGTTGCTCCTTTGGCTTGTGTCAGTGCAACACAGGATGTAAAAGCTGGGCAGTGGTAAGTACAGTTGGGACAGTGCTGGCAGCAATGCAGAATTCTCTTCCTACAGCTGAAATGTGAATTAAAACTTGTTTGTTTCTTAAACAATTTCCAGGTGGGAGCTGCAGGGACTTAGGTTGACTGGAAGGAGACACTGGCTTGTTTTTCTTGTTACTAACTTTAGTGGTGCTCTTTTCAGCTCTGAACAGATGGATTGTGTTTATGTAGAGTCAACTGAATTTTTGCCCCTTTAGTGACTTCTTGTGCCAGTGGCTTAACAGCACAGTGCATTTGAAAAGCTTTGGGTGATGACATGGTTGACAGCCAGTTTTGTATTGCAGCTTTATCCAGTCCTGTGTGGGGATTGCTCTTTATCTAGCACATGTGGAGTTTGGAATATTCCACACACAGGCTTTACTCCACTGATGTTCATGCCAGTGCAAGATGAGTCTGCTAAAATTCACCTACCACTATGAAGTCCAGTGACTAAATGGGTTTCTTGTACTTGTCTAAATATTTTCTGTATGTAATAGGTTTAAGATTGTGGCTGTATATAATATTACAATGCAGCTTCAGTGTTGAGAGTGTGTAAGGATTTCCTTTATTTTATAAGAAGTCTCTTTTTAAGGCTAGATTTTTGATTTCTATTTAGTACATTTTTCAGTAGCATCAGCATTCTGAATAAATCTGCCTTGATTTCTTTATTTGGTTCAGGGAAGCTTTTTTTAGAAACAAACCCTATCCTAATCTTTGCTTGTTACATTTAAACTTAGTCTTTAATGGCTTTCAAACTGGGAATTTTGCTTGCTATGGCTGCATTTTTCCTTTTCCATAAAGTTTCTGTAAATCCTTTTTACACAAAAGTAAAAGCAGTCCCAGGTTTAAATGTGGATTCATGTGAGAAATTCTTCTCTGAAGTTAAAAAGACCCCACACAGGTCAGTGTTACCCTGCTCCAGTGCTTGTGAGCCCAGGGGAGCTCACAGCAGTGATGTCCTGGCAACATGAGATCTACACAAAATACTTACAGCACCAAGGAAAAATATCTGTAATCAGCTGCAGTTAAGTATGAGTAAAGTTCAAGTTAAATATGAGTAGAACTTTACTCATATTTAACTTGAACTTAAGTTAAATATGAGTAAGGTTAAGTCACTGTTGTGGTGCAATTCCTTCAGGTGCTCAGAATGCAGAGTGGCTGATGCTGACTGAAAATCTGAGCTGCCTTTGCTGCAGGGGCACTGTAATACATGTGCTCACCAGAAGCTGTGTATTTATGGGCTGCTGAATGTTTGGATGTTAAATAAAAGAAAGTTGCAGGTTCTGGATTCTATTTGTTCTATTCCAATTAATTTTTATCACATAATGGGGTTTGTAGCTTACTCTGGAGGGAGATCCTCTTCTTGCTCTCTGATTTATCTCAATTTACAGGGTCTGGAATTTTACCTCTTAAGAAACAATTTCACTTGTGGAGGATGATATGTGTTCAGTTAAAATCTTTCTCAAAAGTACTTAAATATTTCTGGTTGTGGTCTTATTTTATGAGAAGAGTAACTCCTTTATGGACATATTGCTTTGGACCCCCCTTTCCTGACTCCTTTATCAAAGGGTCATGGGATTTGTAAATATAAATGAGCTGAAGAATGGGGGAAAATAGATTGCTTTTGTTAAGAGAGAGGAATTGGTGTCATTTTATATATATATTTCCTTTCCAGAGCACACATTTAAAAAAAAAATACAAAAAACTCTAACCCAAAACTGTAAGCTTGTGCACTCATTTGACCAACCACAATACTACAAACAGCTGAAAACCTTTGAATTGGAGTTTGTCATGCTGGTGCTCAGTGATTTGCCAGACACTTATCCTGTGAATATTCTAATTTCCTTTGCCTCAGTGGAAGTAGTGTAAATCTTCACTTTTTGGTGGTGTGGCTTCAGAAACACGGCCAAGATGGGACATGTGGGTCACCATAACATGCCTGGGATTGCACAGCTCCAGAGATCTGTGTGCATTCACCAGGGTCTGAGATGGGGTGATTGTGCCTGAAAGGATATTCCCCTCCCACCCCAGCAATTCCCCCTTTTTTTTTTGGTTTTGTTAGGGTTATGTTGCTTCACCAGCTCTCATGTTGACACTGTAGCTCTTCACTGCCCTCCCTGGCATCCCCCTGTGCTCTGTGGCACTGCTGGGTTGTTGTGTTTGCTCTGCAGCTGCTGCATGCTGTGTGTGCACGTGTGCATGTGTGTGTGTGGCTGAGGCACCCCCTTTGTTCCCCTTCTGAAATCCTGTCTCTGACCATCCCTCTTTGCCTGGATGGAAAGGGACTGCATTGCTCTGATGTTGTGAACTAACAGCTGTGCTGAATTTGACACTATTTTCTTTATCAGTTATTGCTTTCTTTTTTCAGTCTTGCTATGTTGTATTTAATTTTATTTATTTTTAACAATTGTAAGCACATGCATTCTTTGACTCTCTAGAGATGTGTTGCTGGCTGCTTCAGTCCATTTACATAAACACCCAGCAGGAGTGCCCCAAACCCTTTACAGGAATGAGACTGCATTATCTCTTAGGTCAGTTAGGATTGTGTAGGTTCCTTGGTAACATGTAAACCAGAAAAAAAAGGTAGCCCAGAGAACTTTACTGTGGATCTTTGAAGTCCCAAACAGAAGCTCTTCTACTGATAAGTGAATCTGCCAAAGCTACCTGAATACTACCTCAAATATATGCTGTATTTGTTGTAAATTCTCAGTATGTGGGGTAATATCAAGTAGCAGAGAGCTATACAGATACAAAAAATTAAATCTCTGCGACTCATGCAGGCTGAAAGGTACTTTTAGACACTGCAGAGCAGCATAGTCCTAATCCTATTTTAAAATAAAAATTTATTCTATTACTAACCTTTATCATTTACCCTAAATTATTGTACTTTAGGGTGTGCTGATTCTATACAGCTGGAGAATCAAAAAGCTTGAGGAAGATCATGGACTCAGAAAAATTTAGCACACCTTAGTGGTAGAAGAATATGTATATGTCAAAATGATGGTAATTAAAAAAATATACTTGACTTATTGTATGGGTTACAAAAGGAATGAAATAGATTTTTCAAAGCTGGAAGTCCTTTTAATTATCTCTGGCATTGTTATACTGGCATAGGTTGGGCTGGTGTGAAATTTGCTCACTGTGGGGCAGTGCCCTGGCAGCTGCTGCTGAACCGTCTGACAAAATGTCCTGTGACAGAGGGGACATGGCCAGCACTGCTGGACCCTTGGAGCCCACAGTGGGGAAAGCACATCAGAAACCTGTGACATTATAGAGCTTCTTAGGTGGAGAGTTCCTGACAGCAGAGAGCTTATTTCCAAAGATTGGAGAACTTCAAGATGTTTAAAAACTCAGAAAAGGCCCTTCATGGAAATGACAGGATACTCAACCCCTGACCCATGAATCAGGCTGTACATGGGCTCTGTCAGGACACCAGGAGCTGATGAGGTGCTCTCTGAAGATGGAGAGGAGGAGTACAAAAAGGAGTTGCATTTCCAGGCCAGCAGGTCAGGTTAACCTTTAGAGAACAGCTCACTAACCTTCCCTCCATGCTCCCCCTCCCCAGTTCCCCGAGGCTGCATGTGCTTCTCATCCTGCCAGTGCACTGCATTTCTTGTTTTGCGATTACTTTTGTCTGTTGTCCCTCTGTCCTCAAAGATGATCACCGCACCCCTGGCCCGAGGCGGGATGCAAATCAGACCACGGTTCCCGCCTGCCCCCGCGGTGCCGGCTCCACCTCCAAGCTCCGTGCCCTTGGGCGGACAGCCAATGCCACAGGTATTTACTGGGTCACAGCCATCGTGTGAGCCTCGGGCACAGCTGCCCTGCCCGGCTGCTGCCTCTAGGCAAGGGGAATGTGCACTTGTGCATCAAACTATGAACTTGCTGCTGGTACTCAGCGTGTCGGTGTGGTTTTTTATGGATCCTTTTTTATTTGAAGTACTAGGTTTTCTTGGGATATCAAATGAAGTGTTTTTAAAGTGGGGTAGATCTTTATTTTAACATTTAAAACTTTGCGTGTCGGGACCCAGGACGTTCCTCTGGCTGCCCTGGGTGGTTTGAGACCCTGGCAGGGGGCTCAGGGACCTTGGCACAGAGTCAGAAACACCTGTGCCTTCGATTTTAGCCCATGGAAACAATTACCAACTTTGTGTGAAGATCTACAAGCCACAAGAGTTTGAGTAGAATGATTGTTAATTTGTCACATGGTGAAAAATTAAAATTTTGGGGTTTTTAGCATGGGGGTTCAATAGGCAAGATGGAGGAATCTGGGTGTGTCCTGTCCTTCTTCTTCTTCTCCTTCTTCTTGTCCTCCATCTTCTGCTGGGATGGTGACACTTCTGGATTGGTTTAGAGTAGAGACAGACTGTCTAACATAGATGATAGGTATTGGGAAATTATTGTAAATAAAGTACACGTAGTTCTTAGTATAAAAAGCTAACACCACCCCAAGGGTGATCAGTGTGCCACAACCCAACCTGCTGGACAGATCTCAGCAGGTCAGAGAGAGAATGGAACAGATAAGAGAAAATAAATAACCTTGAAAGCCAGAGCTGAGGAATCTCAACTTCTTCGGTCATGGGGCTGGGAAAAGAGACTTTCTAACGCCTCAGGGGTCATTTCAACCACAGAAACCCAAGATTTGCTGTGTTGTGAATTGATTCAAGACTCAAATTATGGTCCACACTCCATGAGTGTGCATTTCTGGGTGCTGCAGGTCAGCAGTGCAGTGTCCCTGGCTGGGTTGTGCCCAGGACCTTGCTTGGCCTATGTTCATGCTCTGTACAGATGCTTCTTGTGGTATTAAACCTGGCTCGTTCCAGTTTGAGCAGCTTTGGCATGGTGTCAGGGACCCAGAAAGATTTGAGCTGTTCTTTCTTTCATGGCTGTGTAGGAGAAACTGCCAGGAGGATTCCACTTGCACCTGCATCAGAGAAGATGCTGTGTAGGCAGGCTGGCAGCTCCCATGCAGCTGCTGCTGCTGGGAAATGCACCAGGTCAGAGCACTTCATTTCTTCTCAGGAGTTTGCAAAGGCAGTGACAGTGACCAGAAAGATTCTGCAGTCCCAGGCAAACACATCTGTTTGCATTTCTGGTTGAAGATGGATGCTCATTTCAGTCCAGGACAGTGTGGATTTGTTAATTGACACAAACCCCAGCCATAGCTGTGGAGTCAGAGGGGAATTTCTGCTTTGGTCATTGTAGCAGTTAATATTGACTGAGATAATCATCTCCCATTTGAAATATCCACAATATTTGAGGCTTTCTCGTGGATATTTTAGTTTTGCTTCTATTTAATACTTGACTGATAGCAAAAGGCTTCTAGTTACAATATTATATCTAGTTACAAGTTATATCTAGTTACAAGACTTCCACCCACAATATTTGAGGCTTTCTCATGGATATCTAAGTATTAGTTTTGCTTCTGTTGAATACTTGAGTGATAGCAAAAGGCTTCTAGTTCAGGCATTCAGTGATGGGGTGATCTTTGGGCACTGCCACTGTCACTGAGCAGCTTTGCCTCCTGACACCAGTGAGCTGCTCAGCAGAAGTGCTCCCAGTAGCATGGCAGGGAGTGGGAAGGTGATGTAGAAGCTGAACAGCTGGTCAAAGCAGAAAAAGAAGAGAAATGTTTCATGAGCAGTGATTGTAGTGAAAATGGCTCTGAAGCAGGTGCTGGGGTGAGTGAGTGAGTCATGGTTACTGGTGGCTGAAACAGGTTTTGAAGCCTGACCTGCATATACCTGACAGCTCTGGATGAATCTGCATGAATCTCTAGTATTGTCTGCCAAAACATTTTGTTCAGGTTCTAGGTAGATTAGAAATTAGAAGTGTTGTCTTTTACATCTCTTAATCTTATAAAATGCTAAACTGCTGCTGTCTGCTGGGTAGAACTCCCTGGTCATCAGAGCCCTTGCAGCTGTTGACAGCAGGAGTGAAGGGCAGTAGCAGATATGTGCTTATTAATCACTCATTTAAGAGCATCAAAATCCATTTAGATGTGGTATCAAAATCCATTTAGATGTGGTGATAGGTAGTTCAGGGTGTATTTTCTCTTTAGAAAAGAATCTTGGTGTTGCACTGAAGGATGCTTTTCAGCAGAAGGACCAGATATGAAGTCAGTACCTTGTGGCTATTTATTTTTATGCCATATGACAGAACAGTCTGGCCTTTTTTATCACAGTACTCATTAGATTCTCCAGTGGGTTTATTTGTTTGGTTGGGGTTTTTTGCTTCTTACAGTCTTTTCAAACAATACAAAAAATTACTGATATGAGGTTTTATTCCACAATCACCTGGTGTTTTGATTTTCAACATTTGAGTCAGAACTGAGAGCCCTTCCCAGCCTTATCTCCTGAGTGCTGTTTTGTGCCTGAGACTCAGCAAACTGGAGATGGAGCTCACAGCTGGGTTTATCTTCCAGGACAGTGTGCTCTGAGCACCAAGCTTTGGTTTAGTGGATGTAAATGCAAACTTTCATCATGCAAGCCTAAGTACCTTATGGGCAAGACTTCAGAAAATGAGAGTGTGTGTCATGATCAGGTCACTGTAGAGGCACAGAGCAGATTCATGCTCATGGGCTGTAGTAGCTGTCCATGGACATGATTTTATGTGCAGAAATTCACATCCCTCAGTGAAAAAAGATGTACTTGGGTTTCCTTGTGTCTGCTGAAGATGCAGGGTGTACAAATGAGCAGTAACCATGGCCTTACTCTGGAGCTGAATGAATTCAATGGACTTAAAACACTGGAGGAGGTTTTTTTTTGTCTTTTGGGTTCATAGCTATTTTTGTAGTGTGTTTGTTTGTTTTTCTTTATTTTTTAAGCCTTCTTTTTACTCAGAGTCAGCTGCAAAGAGCATTCCCTAGGAGTTGAAATTTCATTAAATGGTTACAATCTTAATCTTTATCCTAAAAACAATGTAGAAACCTAAATCTGAATAATCTTTAAACCTGTTCTGAAATGATGTAGCAAATGAACTGCTGTCAAAGAAAACCAAGTCAGTAAGTTCAGAACTGCACACTTCTGAATGCATGTTTTTGAAAATGTCACAATTTTGGTTACTGTTAGGCATTGGCCTTACTGTTCTGAAATGAAGGTGGCAGAGAGCAAACCTGGAAAGGAGGAAATCTGTTTGCCTGTGCAAGTATTTGGATGAGGAGGAGTAGTGCAAAAATTTCAATTCATCCAGTGCTTATGTGCACAGTAAATGCTGCATATCCTTTTCTTCACTTTTCTGCAGCATTTGTAAATTAATGTAAATAATATCCTTGGTGCTGAATTACACATAGCAACTTAAATCTGGCAGAAAACCTAATGAGATATTTCTCCTTCCTTCCTTCCCAAAACACAAGGATTTAAGTGTTCAGAATTCCTTTTTGTAACCAACTTGGGACACTTAACAGGGGCCTGATTTTCAGGAAGAGATGAACCACTCCAAGTGGTGTTAGTCTGACTTGATGAGAAATGGGTGCAGTATCCACATGGGTAAGTTCTAAATCACTTGCTGTCTGATAGCACATTAAATAGACTTGTGAAGGATCAGGGAATGCTCTTTGCAGTGTCCATCCTTCTTTCCACACATGCAGGAGGCAAACTGTGCCTTTCAACCTCAGAAAGGCTTTTCCAGCTGTTGAGGAGAGATGTGCTGGTAAAGAATCCACCTCCTTTGGAAAACAGAAGCCCAGGCTCTGTGGTTGTTGATTATGGAGAAAAGGAAGATATTTAATTTCAGCCTCACTTGTTCCATGTATTAACTTTGTGTGAGAGGTTGCAGAGGTACTGGGGTGATTGAAGATTGAAAAAAAATCACAGTATGTCAGGCTGCAGTTGGTTTTGAACTATTCTGTAATGGGTGATAAACTGGTATCTTCACAAGGAGTAGCTTTGCACTAAGCTGGGGATTGTTTGTGCCTTTTTGGGGGGGAATTTGACCTTTTGCATGGCTGCAGTGTGAGGTACCAAGCACAGCAGTTCCTGTTGCACTCAGTGTGTCCATGCAGCAGACAATGCAGTATTTTTCAGTGTGCTAAATATCATGTCCTCTGCATACAGCTGGGTTATTAGATGGATATTTAACGAGAGAGTGAAGGGCAACACCAATTTGCAGTGCCTGTGATGTGCCTGAGACTTGTGGATTTACTGGAACCTTCCCTTAAAAATGGTTTAGACTGAGGGAAGGAGTTGTTAATTCAAAGATGTTCATCAGTGATTTACAGAATGGACACATGGGTTAATGAGCCACAGTCTATGGCCTCTGCAGGCTAATTCCATTTATCTTTGTATGTCCTTATTTATAGCCTCAAGTCTAAGAACTCTCTGCATGTTCCTTACACAAATGTGATCACTCAGTATCTGCATTACTGTCCCATGCCTCTGCCATTGCACAGGTTTTCTTGTTTGGTTTTAAGTGATTAAGGGGAAAAATGTGAATTAGAACAAATGTGAGCAGTTGCTCAAATTTTAGTGTTCATCTGGCTCTGGCACTGTAGAGTGTACAGAATAAACTTGGTTGTTTGGTGCTGTTCTGGAATGCTCTTACTTGCCTTTTTGTCCTTTAGGCACACCTCATCATTCCCCAAAGGTCAGAAAGGTACTTCTTTTTTTTCACCCAGCTGTTCAGTTTGGAGTTTCTATCTCTACCCAGATTTTCAGAACTCAATATTTAAGATGCTGGTGATTTGGCTTACCTAATTTTTTTTCTTCCTAAAGAAAACCAGTTGGGAAGCTGCAGCTGAGTCTGACAGACCTTTGAAGACTGTAATTAAAATGTCTAAATAAGGAGGGGTTTTTGACTCTTAATTATCAAATGGGAAATGTCTTTTCTTCCTGCTCTTCTTTAGTTCTAATAAAGTACAGGTTTTTCACATTGCATTTCTGACATTTTAATTGCAACATGATGGTTTGGGCAGTGAAAAATAATTATTATGCTGTTAATTCAAGTTATGTGCAGCTTTAATGGTCATTTCTACTGAAGCTGATAAGATTTACTGCCCTGAGAGCTTCAAGAGTGATCCAGGTGGGAGTGTCCTTGTGGGGGAGAAAGGAAACTAATGCTTTCATTTCTTGTAGGCCTGAGGAACACTTCTCTCCACAGGTCAAGCCTTTTAGTTAGGTTCCCCTGCTCTGCTCCCCTTTGTTGTTATTGATGGTGTCTTTTCCCACCCTGCAGGTCAGCCAGAGCAACATCACCATGATGTCATCCCCATCTCCTGTGCAGCAGGCTCAGACTCCCCAGTCCATGCCTCCACCACCACAGCCCCAGCCTTCCCCTCAGCCAGGCCAGCCAACTTCTCAGCCAAACTCAAATGTCAGGTGAGCCCCACTGCAACTTCTGAGCACTTCTGGTAATGCCACAGGTGGAGGTTTTCAGAAACATTCAATAACCTTACTCTGCTTCCACTGAAGAGGATGAATGTTAATGCCAGCTCCACTGGGAGCACAGGTGAGACTGTGCTGAGTCCCCTCTGAAAAGTCACATTTCACATAAAGAATCTGTGTATGAAATCTCACCAGGGCAGAACTATAGACTGCCATAATGATGCTTACTAAAATCTTATCTGCTTACAGGCTGAGGGTCCTTCCTTATCAGGTTCTGGCAGGGTTTTTTTTAATTATTTTTATTTTTAATATTAATATTATTTGTTTTTATTTTTTATTATTTTATGTTTATTTTCCAGCTCTGGCCCTGCTCCATCACCCAGCAGTTTTCTCCCCAGTCCCTCTCCACAGCCATCACAGAGCCCAGCAGCTGCACGAACTCCTCAGAACTTCAGTGTCCCATCCCCAGGTCCTCTCAACACTCCAGGTAAATGATCTGAGAGCTGTGCTGCACACCAGGGGTTGGGCTGTGTTTTGGGAACTGTGATCATTCCTGTTCTTTCTGGCACAGTGTGAACTTCCAAGAGCTCTAGGTAGCAGCTGGCATTGCAGGTAGTGAACAGGTCACCCACACCACATAACACAACTGCTTGGATTCCCAAATCAAAATCAACTGAAACCTCTTTTCTCATCACTGAACTATCTAATGGGTTTTTCTTACTTCCCCAGTCTTTGAAAAGAAGAATGATAATGTAATGGAGCAAGTTTATAGAGGCATAATGATTCCTTAGTTCCAGCAGGAGGGAACCCTTAGTGGCACTGTGCAGGTGTAAAGGACATAACCACTTCATCCCAGGCAGCAGTTAATGCCAGGCAGGAGGCTGCTTTGCTCCAGAACACCTTCCCAGGTGTACTCTGGCACTTGGCACTTCCCTCCCAGCCAGAATAAGCAGTTTGTCACCTCTGTTCATAGTATCACAGACTGGCTCCTTCTCCTACCACTGTTGTGTGCTTTGCAGATAGGAGAGGACCCACTTAACAAAAACTGCTGTGAATTCATTTTGTTTATTTTGTGTTTAAAGCATTAGAGTGAAGGCAAAATAAAGACCTAGAAAATGGGTATGTGGAACTTTGGAACTTTGCACGAAAGCATGTATTAAGTGGGAATTGCTGTTCTGCCCATAGAACATGTTATTTCCATACAAAAACTAGAGGGTTGGGCAAGCACTTAAACTATGGAGGGCATCCAGTTGTGGAGTTGGATATTTGACATGAGCTACCCTTTGAGAGTGCCACATTTCAGATCAAGATTAATTAAGAATAATGCTCTGCAGTATCTTTTATCATCCTGTGACATGCAGTCTTCCTTTTTGCCAGGAAATCCAAATTCTGTCATGAGTCCAGCCAGTTCTGGTCAGTCAGAGGAGCAACAGTACCTGGAAAAACTCAAACAACTTTCAAAATACATTGAGCCACTCCGGAGGATGATCAATAAAATAGATAAAAATGAAGGTGAGGTTTCCTGAATTTGGCCATGCATTTACCTGTGACAGCTCTCTTATCTGCTGGAAGAAGCAATACTTTGTCTTTTGTGGAGACTTCTTTTCCAGGGATTAAAAATGTCAGAGCTGTTCTTTCTTGCTTCTAACTAAAGACTTTAGTGTGAGGAATGGGCAAAACTCTTATCCTTAAATTCTCATCAGTTTTTTTTTACTTCTGATGGTTTTGAAACATGTAGAGTTCATGCTTTGGATATCCTTAGGATTAGATGAAAGATCTTTAATCCTCACTACTTTCTTTAGTATTGGCTCATGTTTTCATTTTGACTGTATCTCTGTCTGCAAGAATGGAAGCTTTTCTTGTAGTCAGTGTTTGTTTCTCACACTGTTTCAGACAGGAAGAAGGACCTGAGTAAAATGAAGAGTCTCTTGGATATCCTGACAGACCCTTCTAAGCGGTAACTTTTCCTGTCTCTGGGGCTGTCTCCAGCTGAGGTGCCTGTTTGGTGGTGTTTTGGTGGCTAATGTGGATGAAATTTCTCCCACAGGTGCCCCCTGAAGACGCTGCAGAAATGTGAAATTGCTCTGGAGAAGCTGAAAAATGATATGGCTGTGGTATGTAATGCTTTGTGCCAGCAGAGATAAGCAACTCATTCCAAAAGGTCTTAAGACTTGACAGGATCATTTTTACCGTTTTTATTACTCATGGTGTTAAAACTTCAAGTGAGGTTGGACAAAATAAGAAAAAAGTGGGCAAGCATTTACTTCATGTAAGTCACCTGTGTGTATCTTTTAACTGAATTTCAATTTTTTGTGCTTTGTGCCAAGACTTGAATTTGGACTGTGGCTAATTTCAGGACAGCCTTCCTAAACTAAAACTGAGGGGTTTTTTTTGGTTTTTTTTGCTTTACTTCCTCTCTTAATGTTACTATGTACAGTTTTGAGAATCATTTGCATGGGAAGTTTACTGCTGTAAAATTTTTCAGACTCAACAGTAAATATTTCTATTTTTGGTGATGATTAAAACTTCTGTTGTGTTTCAGCCAACTCCACCACCTCCCCCAGTGCCCCCCACCAAGCAGCAGTACCTGTGCCAGCCCCTCCTGGATGCTGTTCTGGCCAACATCCGTTCCCCAGTGTTCAACCACTCCCTGTACCGCACCTTCATGCCGGCCATGACGGCCATCCACGGGCAGCCCATCACGTACGTACCCAGCTGCTCCGAGTGTCAGGAGAAATCCCTCTGCAGGAATCATTCAAACAACAGATGGGTTTATGGATTCCTTTTTTGGAATGTTTAATGAGTCCTTTTGTGGGCTGTGTTGTTGTACACAGGGCCCCTGTTGCTTCCCCTCGGAAGCGGAAATATGAAGAGGATGAAAGACAGACCATCCCAAATGTCCTACAAGGAGAAGTTGCAAGATTAAATCCTAAATTCCTGGTGAACCTGGACCCTTCACACTGCAGTAATAATGGCACAGTTCATCTCATATGCAAGCTAGGTAAGAAGAAAGCTGATTCCTTTCCAGTCTGGTTCCTCCTTGGCGTTCACAGGCTAGAAATCAAGCTCAGTTATGCACTACAAGCCTCCTGTCTGGCAAGAAATTCTGCTCTGATGGAAGTGTGTTTGCCTTTCAGATGACAAGAATCTTCCAAATGTCCCACCACTCCAGCTCAGTGTTCCAGCAGACTATCCAGATCAGAGCCCTCTGTGGATAAAGAACCCCAGGCAGTATGGTATGACATTTGTTGGGCACGTGTATGTGCCAGTAGTGGGGAAGTGTGAACACTTCTTTTATTTTAGTGTTTTACTGTGATTTTTATAACAACCTCCTTTATCTGTTACCTCCTTTTCCTCCAGCAGCCAATCCCTTTTTGCAGTCAGTGTACAGATACATGACTTCCAAACTCTTGCAGCTGCCAGACAAGCATTCAGTCACAGCTCTCCTGAACACCTGGGCACAGAGCATCCGTCAGGCCTGTCTCTCTGCTGCATAACAGCTCCTGCAGCATGCAGCCAGGAAGGAACCCTCAACAGCTGGCCAGGATCTTCCACATGCCACTGCAAAACCACAGCATGGGGAGGTTACTTCAGAAGAAAGAAGCCTTATGTTGTTTTGTTCCTAGGTTGGCAGGTTCAGTAGACAACCTGATGTTAGACTTAGCTTTCATGCTTTCTATCTTCTGCCTCTGTGGACTTCTGCCAGCATTTTCAGATATACAAAATGTGTATATATGGTTCTCAAGACTGTATTTAGGATGAGTTTTTTATTGTCTTCTTAGAGAAGAAATTATTTGTGGACTTCCATCAGGGAGTCTGGTATAAGAGGGGGTAGGGAAAAATGTCCTAATTTGCTTCAGAATTTGCTCAGTGCCAGTATTTCTTCCACACTGTATGTTTTGTGACCTGACACTGCCCCAGAAATAAATGAGCTGCAACTCAAATGTGCTTGCAAACTTGCCAGTGGGTGCAAGAAATCTTTGTGACTATTAGCTTTGCCAGAGATGGGATAAATTACACCTTTTTAAGGCATCCCTCAAATATGTGAGATAAATCTGCGTAATTATACTTGGGGGTGGGAAGGTGAACCAAACAGAGCAAAAAAGGTTTCATTTTATAAAACCTTTTGTAGCTTATTTTAAATGCAACTTTGTATAAATGGTTTTTGGTTAGCATGGACCAGGTTTCTCACCCCAGCTGAGTAAGGTTGATGAGAAATAAGAGATCCTGATGTGCACACTGAGTTCCTCTGTACATTCACTAAATGTGTACATAAAGATGGGGGGGAACCAACAGTATAAAGGCCAAGTAACACAGATCACTCCAGCAGGTTTGTAGCTACATCTCTTATTTTCAGAGTCCTTCTGAGGCACCTGGCTTCCAGTGGGAGTTAATGCAGTGCACTGAAAGTGTTTCTATACTACATCAGTTTGTTTAAACAAAAAAGGCAAAAAACAACCTCTCAGGAGTAGAACTGATGATTAATCCATTGTGCCTTCAACAGTGATGGGCACTCAGATCAGTCAGCAGCTTGCCTTAGTGTTGGCACTTTGGATGAAAACATTTACCACAAGTAACTCTAATTTACTGCATTTTTCATACTTCCCCATGTGTCTAAGTTGCTCCTTCTTGAGTTCCTGAGGTGCAGGAGAATTGCAGATATCAGATGTTCCAATTAGATCTTGCCCCATCTCTCTGTATGGTGCAGCAAACCTTAAAGAGTAGCTGGGCTCTCTTACAGTAGTGTCAAGAGATTGCTGTGACCTCTGTAAATCCATGTGGTGTCATCAGTTTTAGGATGTTTTTAAATGTGGGTCCTTAGTAAGCACTGACTGAGGCAGCAGAATGCTGTCAGTATTTTGTACATGAGCTAATGCATTATCTGTTTGTTTCTACTGTAATAAATTTATTATTATTCCTGTGTTGGATGCTAACATTGTACTGCTCCTCCCCTGCCAGGGTACCATGGGATGAGGGTTTCTGTGTTCTGTGGGAAGTGAAAACTCACAGGCTGTGAAGGTTAGGGGACAAAATCACAAATGGCTCTGTGTCTCATGCACCACATCCTGGCCTCAGTGAACTGGAAGAACTGGTCAAGAGGTCAGTGATGGGATGCACCTGTGGCATGACTGCAGTTTTATAAACTCATTCTTCTCCCCTCAAAAAAAAAACCCAAACAACATATTCACTCGAGGCTACAGGAAGACTTTTATAAAAATAAAATTTACATTGATTATCTCTACAAGGCCATGTCAATGTTTATAAAACTCCATTAACTTTAGCATTAAAAATATTTTAGGAAGAGCTGATATAATTAAAACATTTTAGTCATGGAATCTTAGGCTCATCCTTAAAACATTTATTTCTAGAAGCCAGGAAGAGGAAACTAGTGTTCATGTGGTTTCCATGCTTCGAAGAAAAAAGTCATTATTACAGCATAAAGAAAATATCCAGTTAGGATAATGAATGTGCAGCCAACTGGCCCAACATAAAACCAGGATGCAAGGAAGTAGATCATCAGCAAAGAGATCAGAGTCCTGTAGCTGGCCAGAAACCTCAGGCTGATCCTGGGTCCCCAGTTCTGGCTCGTTCTGCCCCTCACCACGGGGCTGTACCTGATTTTCTGTATGAGCTGGGGGTTGGTCAGGTGATAGCGACACAGTCTGCCAACAAAATCATCCCTGGAGCAAAGCACTTCCATCTGATCTGCAAACTGACAGAAGAGGCATTTAAAAGTTAGTGTCCTCCTGCAAATGCTGTCATAAAGTAACTTATTTTATGATTTTCTTCATAGAGAGAGTGAGGGTTATAGGGATCAAACTGCACTTGTAAACAGCAGAAATGGCTTAGGTGTGAAAACACAAGGCAAGTCTGCACTAAGAAAAGAATTTGCTTTTCCTGTTTAGAAGCATTCACTCTGCATGTTACTCCCCTGTTCATCAACCATGTGTCCCTTAATAAATGACAGTGCAATGCTTTGTGTAGGAAAAGCAGAATGACAGGTAGAGAAGCAGGCTAATACTACTGGAAAATACCCATCTAGACCACAGTGAAGAAGATGGAGTAAGAACAAACCACGTGTCCCACAGGTACAGCTGGGGCAGAACAGGAATGTGCAGGGGGAAGCCCAGGAGGAGGAGGAGGAGGAGGAAGAGGGGCAGTGCTGTGCTCACCCTCTCGTTGAGCGCCGAGGACAGGCGGAACAGGAGCCGCACCAGAGCCGCGTTCTCGTAGCTGCGGATGGGCTGGAGCTCAGTGTCCCCCTGGTACTGCAGCTCGAACCTTCTTAAGCCATTTATGATCTAGAAATGGGAAAAGAAACACCTCATCTTGCAGCTCCCACCTGAAACAGCTTTTGACTGGCACCTCTCTTACCCCCAGGTAAGTTGCATTTCTCTTGTTTTGTCAAGAACAGCCCCAGCAGTGATAAGGAACTGTTTTTCTCTCACCTGGTACCTGCCAAGGGGTGTGAGGATGAGGCCATTCTCACTGGCAATGCAGTCTGGAAGTTGTTTTTTTCCATTCTCATCTTGAGCTGTCCCACACTTCATCATCATCTGGGTCAGCTGGGCTTCACTCAGCTATGCAAGAATAAATAACACAGTTCTAAAGCAGGTGATTGATCCAACCCCTATTGAATTTATTTGTCACTTCAAAAACTCATTAGCCTTGGAAGTCTTTGACAGCCAATTCAGATACCAAGAACTGCTTAAGAGCACCTCAGTTAGACATTAAAATGAGATAAACCTCTCCAGATTTGCTTGGTCTTGTCCAATTCTAGATTGGTGCTCTGGTTTCTATCTCCCTTAGCTCCCAAGGAGTATCAAAGAGCTGTCTCCTGGGGCACTTCTGTACAAGGGAGTGTGGCTGCAGAGAAATTAATCTGTTATTTTTAAGTTTAACAGTTCATCCATAGCTGCAGTTGTATTTTTATAGCTCTACATTTAGAAGATACAGGACTTGGCCTGTTTGGAAACAAGAGGACAGCCTTGGTATAAACAGGTTTGGTACAAATTATACAGTCCAAAAGAGTCATCACTTAAACAAAGTAGGTTTGATACTTAAAAATTCATAACACCTAATTCCATCTACATTGAAAATGGGTTTTGAAGCAGGCAAAGTTGAGAAGATGTTAGAATTTACTAGCAAGGTCTCTGGACAGCTTTGTGACCCCACACAGTATAAGAGACACAGATGTACATTTGACGAATCCTGACTCTTGTTCTTGCTGCCAAGTTCTTAGAAAGATGCCACTTACCTTAAAGATCTGGCACAAATATTCCAGTGCCTTCTCTAAATATTCATCTGTTTTTTTGATGCTGTCCTGCCCAATTTCATCAAGGTCATTGCCTGTGTAGGAACCATTTGCCTCAGATGGTGTGAATCTAAACCACGAGAAGAAGGACTGGCTGGCCATGGTCTCTGCAGAATGGTCTGATATGGACTTTGCTGTCTGCTGTGCCTGACAAATTAACTGGGCCAGTTTTAACACCTAAAACAGAAAACAAAAATTGTGTGGGACAAAGATAAAGGAGTACTAAGCATCAATACATGGATAAAACTGTGCCTTGATAGCTGCAAGTGAGAGCAATCCCAGCAAACTCACTCCCTTAGTGCACACGGATTTGTGCTGACTGTTAGCTGGATTTCCAATAGGGCAGAGGCAGTTCTGTTGGAGCATTTAAGAAACCTCAGAGCTGCTTAGGTTCTTCAGCTGCTTTTTTAATTTTTCCTACTGCCTTTCTCTGAGTTGCTGGTAGGTACTGGTGACCCAGAAGATGACAAGTAAGCATGTTTGAGAGGAAACACCATATAGTGCTCCAAGGCATTGGAGCGTACATTAACTTAATATTTATCAAAGAGAATTATTTGGACATTGGAGGCATACATTAACTTATTATTTATCAGTAAGTTAATGTATTAACTTATTGAAGAGAAGCAGATTTTTACAGCTGTGCTGGACTGAGACCCCTCAGAGTCCAAAAGTCCAAAAACAAACTAAATTATTCAGTAATTGAATTCAGTGTGTGAAGTTTTCTACTTTTAACTTCTGGTATGGATGCTCAGCACAGAGGAACATCTGTCACAAGAGAAAGACAGGTGCAAAGGAGCTTGTTGCTTACCAAATTCCTGACTTCTGTGCCAAACATCTGTTTATACTGGAAGTCCTGTCCTTCCAGGCTGTAAACATGACTCTTCACCTTAAATGAGGCATCTGTAACAGCTGGAGACCGTGATGACAAAAAACTCCCACCAAGAGTGGGGCTCATAAAAAGTCGGTGTTGACGGTGGGGAATCACAAGTTCTGGCTCCAGGAATAACTGTTCTCCTGGAATTTGAAAAAAGAACTGAAGATGGTTACATAACACTGGTCTTGCTGGGGAAGGAGGCCTTAATTAGTGTTCATTATTTACTTCTCTCTGCCCAGAGCAGGAAATGTCAGCATGCATTTAATGCAGATCATACAAAGCAGCATTTTAAATTTGTAACATTTTTCAACAAAAGACAGTGGAAAAACATACTTCAGACATTGATACTTGTCAAATCTCACCACTCCCAAATTCACTATATCCTAATTATCCTGAAATGCATGCATGACTCTTTTACTAAGTATAAAAACTTTCAGAGATATATAAAGTTTAAATCCTGAAGTACATAATGAAGTAATACAAGAGTAAGAAAAACTGAAAATTGTAATTGGGTTCTTCATCCTTTAAAGAAAAATTGTGAAATGCAATCTATGGTGATTAGAAGAGAACTATAGAATTACTAAACCAATTGACAAATATTAGGGAAGACAGACTTTTGAATGGCAAAACAGCATGAAAAATGGGAGAGAAGTGCACCTCAGTGCTAATGAGATGAGATGTAACTATTGTGAAGAAAGATTGAGACAGGACAACACAAGATGTCAAAATATCCTTTTACCTTTGAGGATCATTTCAGCTAGATTGGGCTGAGCAAAGACCTTAGCTACTCGGAACACCATGAAGGCATTTTTTGGACTGACCAAGTCTGTCCGAAGAGCTCTGTTGAGAAATCCCACAAACAGCTTGGTGTACATGAGCAGGTTCTCTTGAATGAAGGCAGCCCTGTCAAAGTGAGTACAGGATTTGTGAGTACAGCTATTTGAAGAAGTGTTATTTTGTCTACAACCAAAAAAGCCACTAAGGGAATGTTTTATACTGTCTCTGGAAAGATGGTCAATTTACACTGAGACAAAAGAATACTCTCAAAACAAAAACTAGTGTTCTAAGAAATCATTCTCTAGTCTTATATAGGAATTTAACTCAGGTTGGTGCCTAGCTCCTGAAATCCTGCTGTTTTGCTCAGGATCTCCTAGAGGTTTGGCTCAGATCAGTCCCAGCTGCTCCCCTCCTCACCATTTCTCTGAGACACTGCGAGGCAAAGGCTCTGTGCTCTGTGGGGGCTTCTCGGGCGCGTACCTCCAGGGCTGCAGGTAACTCAGCCACATCTCAAGAACCTGGGCAAAGTCACACATAAACCCACATGAGTGCCAGGACTTTATTGGAAAGGAAGGTAGGAAGAGTTTTTTGTTAATTTTTTATTTGTTATAGGAAGAATTCTACTGGTCTAGAAAAGAGAGATGTAAAGACCAAGAAACAGCTGCTGAAGAGCAATAACTAATAACTTAGTTATTAGTTAATAAATAATAGTTCTAGTAACTTAGTTAATAGTTCTAGTAACTAATAGCTAATTCTGTTTAGTACAGACTAAGTGGAGAAGCAAGTACATACTGCTCTGAAGGAGGCATCCAGAGGCCAGTGGCCAAAACAGTGCTGCAAAAAGATATAAAGCTTCTCCTGGACAAACCGAGGAATCACAACCCTGCAAAGAGATTCAAAGACAGTCATGTGTATAAACTGGCAGCAAATTTTAAAAACTAAACACCCAACCCTACCAACCAACAACCCAACACACTTTCAAAAATGCAAATAACGAAAGAACTGAGCAAAATTTGCTCTTTTTTACCTGAAACTACTTCAAGCCATTGAACTTCAACTCAAATTATTAAATAATACTAAACTAACTTTGGCCAGAATCTTCTGGTAGCATTTTATTTTCTCTATAGACTGGTGCAATAGCTGCTGCTGAAGATGCCCTCCCTCAGAGGATGTGAGAAACATAATCCATTAGCTCTCATATACTTTTATTAATGTACTTCTGTATTTAGCATCAAAACAGCCTAATTCAACCTCTCAAGGGAAGCTGAGATTTTTCACGGACAAAGCTCAGCTTTTCAGTTCTGTACATTCATAGACATGCTCATGTACCAACCTTTTAAACTCCTCCAGTGGGCTGGCTGTGTGGGAGTGGGCTGAAGGGGAGAGAGGCTCTGGTTTCAGGCTGTTGCTGAAAGCATGCAGATGTTTCACAAGCAGTCTTACCACTAGCACGTGCTCCTCAGTGGGCTTGAATGACTCCTAGATTCAAAGCAAAAGAGAGGCACCTAATGAGTGTCATTTGCTATATGTCCAGGGAATTCAGGAAAATTATACTCTCAGATCAAAATACAGGAAATGCTCTTTTCCTTCTAGGTTCTTCACCATAGTTTGGTGCCACCTGATTTTGGACAGGTTTGCTCCCCAGGACAAGCTGCATCAATCTTCTGCCATCAGTTCACTACGAAACAGCAGCAAATTTGGATTGTAAGGAAAGTTCTCTACAGTACTCTAATGCACTGAATTTTGGGCTAGCTTTAAAGAACAGAATAACTTGTAGATTTTGACTTACCCTTTCCTGAAAAAAGAATATTCAGCCTTTCATTACGGCTACAAGTTCCTTGCTGCAGAAGCACAGCAGGTCCTTTGCTTATACTCATGGCTGGCTGTACTGAGTTCTCCTTCCTATGCTGGTATCATCGGCCTTACAGGAGAGAACAATCCTAGACAGTTACAGTAAGAACAGGAACTGGTTTGAGTCCTGTGAGATCCTGTTGGTTCCAACACCCTCGGGGGGAGAACAGCCTGGGTGGGAGCAGCACCAGGAGTGATGGTGAGCCACAGTGATGTTACTCATGAGAAGGGAGTGTGTGACAGAGCAGGGAGGCGCACGAGGCACAGAAGTGCTGCTTCAAAGCACAAACTCCTTTGCTACTAAGAGTAGTGAACTAATACCAATCCACCACTGAAGGCAGATTTTGAGGTTTGTATTCTGCTCCACAAAAGTTGAGAAGAATAATGTACATGAAATGTAAGTTACAGCTGCAAATATAATGGAAAGTGCTGGAAAGGTGTACTGGATTAGCTGCAAGAAGTTTCCAGTGCTTGAGACAGGGAGGGAGTGTCTGTGTCTGTGTTTATGTCCTTTCTCAGCAATGCCTGAGGCACAGCAGATGCCTTTTTACACTCTCTGAGACTCTGAATACCCTGTGACATTCACTCCAGGCTCCATGACAGACACAGCCCTGCAGTGCAGCCAGGCCTGGGACTCTCCTAAGGGGGGGTTAAACCTTTACCAGTTCTAATGAAGGCTGGGCTTGTTTTTGACAGCTCTAACTTGTATCAGCACATTTTCCACAGTCCTGATGAGTTTATGCAAGAAGGTAGAACTCCAAGAACTTGTGTGGTCCTTGGAGTTTTGGACCAGGATCTCCACAGCAATTAGAGAGGCTGAGTACTCTGCTACAGGCCTTGAAAGGTGCAATTTTAAAAACCCCAAGCCCCTCCAAAGGTACCTTTGGAATTTACAAAACCACCCTATTTCAATACATCATTTTGGGAGATGTTAGTTGTTTCTCCACATAGCAGTTCTTACATTTCCTCTTAGCCTGGATCACCACCATTGTGAATATCACTGGTTTAAAAACTACTTTTCCCCACAAGTGTTTTTGTTGTCAAACCTTTTTGCACAGTATGGATGTGTGCCACTGTTAATTCTTAATACAGTAATTAAATTAATATAACAGTAAAAAAGATTTAAAGTAGTACTTTCTATGTTCCTTTCTAAACAGCACCTTGACATATCATAGCACTTAATTAAAACAAAATAAAACAAAAAAAGGATTGAAGAGCAGGGAAATGCCATGTAGCGCTAAAGAGCTTTACAGTACATAAGCTCAACCCTCCCCATTCCCAAAATGAAGACCCAATGAATAAAGGGCTGAAGTAGGAAAAGAGGAATCAGCAATCTGTTCCAACAGGAATGTTTTTGCATGCACATTTCCTGAACAATCTGCAAATGTACCACTTGTGCTTTTGCAAAAGTGGACAGTCAAATTGACATTGCCACCACAAATTTAGTATTATCCAATGACATTTCCTTGGCTAAAAACCCCCAGATGTTACCTACCTTAATCTGGGTGACAGCCATGCAAATTCTGATCTTTTCTTCCACGCAAGGTTTGCTTAAATGACTACTGAGTGAGGCAGAAATCTGCCATTGGTGGAGACAGCTTTGGTGCCAAAAAACAGCATAGCTGGTAAGTCTTACATTGCAAGAATGCATCTCTAAAAATACAGTTTCCAATCAGTCCTCATAACATGCTAGAGTTTAATTCTTTTCTCCATCACCTTTGCTAACATCTCTCAGTATCTGTCTCACTGAACAATTTGGTGAATTTCAATGCAATGTTCTCAAATTATAAAACCACACCTTGGCAGAAGGAGCTGCTGTACAGCCAGCACCAATACACTTGGCAGATTATATGATGGAACAAGATTCTTAAAAAGGAAACCAAATGAAAAGATGGTAATACTTGGTATGCGTGGAGGGCCTGGTAGCTGGATTGGGCAGGACTACCGTGGTGTTTACTGGAGATACTGAGTCGGTAGTGGAGAACCTCCAGCTGAGACAACAGAAACAAAAAGGAAGGGGGGAGGGAAAAAAGGAGAGAAGAGAGCAAGAGAAAAAAAAAGTGAGAATGAGCCCAAGGAAGAACGGTGGGGGGAAAAATGAACATCACAAATACAGTCAGGGACAACATATCACAATAACAACTGCAGCCACAGTATCCTCTTTTTTCTGGTGTTCAGTAGATTGATTCCATAGTATTTCTTATCCACTTGGAAATACAACTGGGAGCAGGTGTCAAAAAATTGGCTGTTCTCTTTGCTGAGCTCAGAGCAAGGACTAGTGGGGGATATGGAGCTTTTGCCAAATAAATTCCCCATTTCACAAGTGAATTGAACTGCAGCAACAAGGATTTACACACTGTTTGTTAAAAATGGAGTAAGAGAGCAATATTCTGCAAGCCTTTTTACATTGGTTTTGAAAACTTTGTCATTTCTTCCTGCTCTGCTGGAGAAGCACAGTTGGTATGTAGAAGAAGCTCAAATTGGACTTTCCTGTCCAGAGAAATCCTGTGTCTTCTCTCTACTTAAAGGCTTTTTGAGAAGGCTGCAGTTCTTGTGAATTTCCTCAAACAAGGATATTACTTTTGCTGTGAGGGAAACATTACAAATCTAAAAAGGCAAAGACATACCTAGCACAAGTATGCTGATGCAAAAGGCACCTTGCCATAACACTGAAGTCTCTGCAAGCCTCAGCCAGATCCCTTTTTGAAGGAACAATCTGATCAGTATTTTCTGACTATGACAGTGAAGAGGATACTGTAGCAACAGCGACACACATGTATGAAATTAATGAAAAAACATAAAACAAAAAATGTACACTACACAGACCCCAATGACTGTTGTCAGGCATCTAAACTAACTCTCCAGATCACACCTCTGCTGTCTTTAAACAGCCTCTACCCCATCTCCTCTGCTGTCAGTTTGGCAGCTTTTGGTTCCACACCCTTGGAGTGGCAGGATTGTTCCTGCAGGCTCCCCAAGAGCTTGGGCAGATTGTCTGCTTTCCCCTGCCACAGGAACCTGCAACCCCCTGGATTTTCATGGGTGTTCCACATGCAGTGCTGGGGGCTGAACACCTGGCATTGGAAGGTCAGGAAGCATTACATAAAGTTTGATCAAACTACTTCTTTTAAGTGTTTCTTGTGGTAACAGCAGAAGGGAATAGGAAAAAAGCTGCTGCACACTTGGACTCTAGATCATCAGAGAGAGAAAAAACAAACAGACAAAAGAATTGGAAAATAGTTGAATTAAAAGGGAAAACAATGACAGCATAGCAAATAGCATCAACCTCAGGTTCACAGCAGACCCAAGAAGAATTCAAAGCTGTTATGTGTATCTTCTCAAAAGAAACTGTTTACTATTCATTCCCATTCCACTGCCTTCTACTTATAAAGGGAAGTCTGTGATGACATTACCAAGGCTTAAGGAAAAATCTATGACTCTCCTTCTCAAGAAAGTTACTTATCTGAGATCTGTTTGGCCCATGAAAGCAAACAAATCTGGCTGCTGGACAGAGTGAGCAAGTTCTGCAGAACCTCACCCCACCTTCCAAAACAGAACTGCAGCCATTTCATATCAGTGATGGCCAAACAGCTCTAGATCCAGCACTGAATGTCACTAATTGCTCTCCCTCCCAAACACACAGAAGGCTAAATGCAAACAAGTGAACCTGCAGAATTATCAATCATTTTAAGAATAAGGTATAGGGCCATCTTGGGTTTCCAGTCAAAGTCTTTAATGCTTGTGTTAAAACAGAACTTCCACTTCTGGATGTTCTACTTCCTCATCTGAGGAACTACAAGGCAGACTGCTCTCCCTCAGCCCACCCAATCTACAAAGTTCAGTTTAAGCATCACAGGCTAATGAACAGTCCTGCCCCAACTGATCTGGAACCTTTCCTCAGTCCTGCAGGAGAGATCCTTCATCCATTCATGTATCTCATGGGGAATTCCAGTCCCCCATTCCACTGCTCCACCCCCCAAAGAGGAAGACTTCCTATTTTACATGTTCATGATTACTTCCCATCAAAAATGACACTAGAATACCATTAGGGAGTTATGGCCTCAGGCTGTGGCTCAACACACCTTGTGGAGGATCCTGAAGTGCTGATTTCAGAGAACTGTAAGCTCTACCTAGGCCCTACTCCACCATAACGTGCAGAGTCATTGTCTGCAACTGCTGCTCCCTAGTGCTAGAAGAAAGCATCTGAAATACAGAGGGTGAACAGAGGAGAGAAGTTTAAAGCAATCATCATTTCTGGCCTAAGCACAGCGCTTGATGCACAGAGACTGGACAGACAGACAGACCAAAGGTACTTCAAGCAAAGCCTTTCCATCACAGGTGCACAGCCATGCTGCTGGGAGTCCCAAGTGGAGACTTTGCAACATTAGTGAGTTTGCATTTTGACCTCAACTTTGAGAATAAAAGACAAAACCCATCACATTTCAGCTCTCCAATGTTTTTCCCTAGCAAAATATAAATATGTTTTATTTCATATCCTGTGGAGTGAAGGATTAGAATTTTTCAGTCAACTCCCATATTGCACTTCCACACAGGAATAAACCCTGAGTAGCTTTTATTATTTCTCTCCCCTTCTATGAAAGTCCCACTGTGACCCAGAGGGAATTCAGAGGATCAATATTTTCTCCTTCAAATTCCCTTTACATTTATAATGCCTTCAATCTTAGCCTCCCCAACACTTACTTACTTCTTACATGCAGTAGTTTGTTACTGAACAGGCCACCACAAACTGCTTACAACAGTGGATTATCTGAGCAAGAGCTTGTCAGATAATCCAAATTCTGCAGCTACAGAACTGCTTCTGACACCATTATGGTGAAAAGCATATTTTGGAACATGAAACAATAAAAATAGCAGTTTAGAAAGACTTTTTAAAATTTGGATTTAGGCTAAAAATGGTTATGGATGTTAGAAATTACTAATTGGTATTTCAGTAACAGTTGCTATCTCTGCTGGAAATCAATTTTGGCTATTTTTAGCAGTCATGTTGCCCCAGTGGGATTTAACACAATGCTTTTATAGTGGCATCTTCTCAATCATTAGTACTTTGATATCGATGTTCAGATTGTTGTGACCATCCCACAAACTCATCTTGAACAAAAAAAAAAGAAACAAAAACCAGAACAAAACTAACACAACTTCTGCAATGAAGGCAAATCTGGATGACACACTTATTCACAACATTCTTTGTAACTGGATTATCAACTCTGGCACACTTATGTAGATACTCTGGTAAGTTATTTCTTTCCTTTGGACCAATACACAAAAATAAATTGTGCACAGAACAGGAGATTTACCCCAAGGTAAGAGCTCAACCACCAGGTGATGTTCATGAGTGCAGTACACACTATTACCTTGACATGAGGGGACTGCATTTTCTGATACATTTCCAGTGAGTAATGATGAAGCCACATTTCAACAAAGATCTGCAAAATAAGTATTTTATCAGCTAGGGAAAGAGAAGTAATCCCACACTGTCAGTCAGAAGACAACATAAGGAAGACCACAGTATATAAGTTGAAAACTAAGCTGTACTGGTAAATAGGCAGCACCTATTCAAGATGTTCCAGGTTATGTCAGTGGCTGAGATGACAAACTCTTAGCACCTGGCCAGGCATCAATTTGTCAGCCCAGCAACATGACAGGAACTTGTTTCAGAACAACTGCTAAATCCAGCTTTTCCTTCCCTTGATAATGAACAAAACCAACTTGGCTGTGTTTAACCTTTGCTTTTGCATAGAGCATAGAATTGGTGTAAGATTTTAAAAAGAAAATCAGATGCAGAAACATTTCCAGAAAAAATACTCAAATGCCCGAGATCAGTTGTTAGATCCTTAGTCTAAGAAAAGGTATTAAGTGCCTTTCCAAGCTACAACTTAACAGCCTCACAGTGGTTCCTTGTTGCATTAACAGGAAGCAACAGCTGCACTGCTCAATTCCAAAACCAAGCCAAAGCAAACTGGCCTATCTGCCTCTGCTTTAACAAGAAGAGATCCCTCAGTGAGCAGGGCATTTCCTTCCTTAAATGCCAGGTACCTGAAGCAGTGTTTCTGATCTCCAGATCTCCTGGGAGGCTGGGTCAGCGTTCACAGAGGGCTGGTGGGCAATGTGCCTCTTCAGCAGGCTGGTGTGGTGCATGCCATAGGAGGAGAAAGGCACTGCTGGGGACCTGGAGGACAAATGCATGGAATGACACAAGTCAGGAGGGCTTGGTGCAGCACAGGGGGATGGAGGGATGTATCATTGCTCTTAATCAGTATTTCATACACTTTGAAACAGTCTTTCAAACTGCATAATTGATTACACATTTCAAACTTCTGCAACTTCCTTTAATTACTAATCACTTCAACTATAACCAAACACTGCACCACTGCTCCCATGTAATAAGTCCACACAGATCAAGTGTGGAGGTGTTTTCTGTTGTTTGATTTTGTTTCAACAAGCCATATTTTGCCTGCACTGTTCCCACAATTTGCCCGACACTGGAGCCATTACCTGGGAGTAGGGGAAGGGATGGCTCCCCCAGGGTTTGAGGAAGGTGGGGGAAGGACACTTCCTTCTGTGGGCAGGAAACACTTGAGGTACGTGTCCACCAGGATGAAATAAGCACTGTTGGAAGGGCTGACATGATGGGTCACAGGTGAGTTCTGCAAGAGACACACAGATGTATCTGGGGTTAAACTGCTTTAAACCAGTGCTGGGTGTGATGTCAGACCCCCTCAGCATAAAAAAGCAGAAGCCCAGTGTTAGATAGGGTGAACTGGCAGCAAAGACCCCTGGGAGCAAAGGAAAATGAGCTGTGAGAGAAGAGCTGCTGCAGCAATGACAGCAAGAAGAGAGGCAACAACAGGCAGAGGAACCAAACAACCACAGCCCACAGCACCAAGCTGTGGTTCTGACTGTAGAGAAACCCTCACTGGGTACAGGGGAAGAGAAACCATTTGGAACCCACTGCCTGCTCCTTGCTGCCATGACTGCTTACTGGTGAATCCAAGGTGGGGATTTTGTTTATTATCCTGTCTTGGATCACCAAGTGAACCAAAGCAATAACAAATTCCAACAGAACAGATGGAACTGTTGTTAATTTAGCTACACAGCACCCCAGCAGGCTCTCAGAGTATTATGGAGAAAGGCCAATACTATTTTAAGGGAAAAAATGTGAAAGGTACTTACCTTCTGTGTAATCAAACTGATTGCAAAGTAAAACATGTAATATTCAAATGGATCTGGAAGAAGAGAGTTAAGGATCACATAATAAAAAGCTGTTGGATATTGGGAGATGCTGAATAGACACAACATTTGTACTTTGTCAATGCTAATGTACCTTGCTAGAGCTTTTGAGCAAATTCAGCCTTGGCTTCTTGCTCTCCAGCTGCCTGAAACATTGGTGATTGAGGTGTTCTCTGTGTGACAAAGTGTTCTGTGCTACTCTTGGCACATCTGACTACTTCAAACTGAAACCAGCTCAGCTACAGCTACACTGCTTCCAAAAGTACTCCAGCTGCAAAGTGAACGTGCCCTTTCCTACCATATTGCATAAACTACAAGCAGTTACAAAAACAAAAATTGTGAAATACAGGCTCTGCTGAGAAACACTGGGAATTTTGTTGTTGACTTCATTAAGGCCAGAAATTCCTCCAAGAAGGGGTTATAAGAGGACACGTTTATCTTAAATTGTAATCTAAACATTTCTAATCAGCCCAAACTCTTCAGCGTGACCATGATTTACCCCACATAGATAAGAAATGTTTAACAGAAACACTCATGATCTCTCAGTCTTAGATATTTTTAAAAAAATTGGACACTCAACAATTAAAAGGATACTAAGAGCCAAATTCAAACCTAAACCACCAGATGAAGGAAACTGGACTTTGTTGTGGTATAAAGAGCACTCTGGTAGAACTTGCTCTTGTATTGAAGCCTTCACAGGGCCCTGAAAGACAGAGTAATGAAATATTAATCATTTCATTACAGAGCAATGGAATATTAATCTGGCTACTCAGCATATTGCAAAATATGTTTTCAGACAGTGAGATTGTGCATTCCAGCACTCTGGGGTGATCTCTACATTCAGCTCAGTGATTTTATTGCATTGCAGGGGTTCTGTGTCCAAATGCAGCGTCTTTAGAGAACTCTCAGCTTTCTCTCTGAAAATGAGTATTCAGTATTTTTTAAATTTAAATTCAGTATTTTCTTAAAAAGCCTTTACAGCAACTTTCCCAGTTGGAGTGGGAGCAGCAGAGTATTGGTGTTTGGCTGCTGGTTTTGTCCAGGTAACTGAGCTGTGGACCAGCAATTACCATATATTTAAATGAGGTCTCCTTTTGTCAAAGCCTGTAGGACTATCTGAACCCATTTCTAGACAGCAGGTAGGTGGCAGCAATAGAAGAAACACAGCAAAACAACCCTGCAGATGAACACTTTTGCTGGAAATGTGACACTTCACATCCAGGAGAGCAGACTTCAAACACACAGGCAGGGAAGGCACTGCTCTGTGATAAACTCAGAAAACTACTTTCAATCCTGCAACTACCAATAACCACACAACTCTCTCTGGGGACAGAGTAAGAATGACAGTGCAGCTTTCCTGGCTGAACACACACATCCAGCTGCTGAGAACAACAACCTCCTGGAGATTTTATGGCTGGGAACTCTCCTCCTCCACTCAAGAGCCATTTCAAGAAATGGGTCTGCTCCTAACCTGGAGCACTGAGGCTACACCTTGGCCTACACTGAAATGTAGGTACAAAGTGCATCCAAAGTTCCAACAGCTGCCACAACAACTACATTCCCTTCTTACAAACTATTCAGTTACTCACTGGAAGATATGAGACTGGGAAATCATATCTGTACTCTTCTGCTTGGAGTTTGTAAACCAGCTTCATCATTGGGCCACTGCAAACAAGCATCAGAAAGTGAATCTCATGGTAAAAATCCCTCTGCTGTCTCACTTCTGTGAGCTTAGCTTTGCACAATGGAAAAAGGCCAAACACTGGTCATTTGTTCACCAATCCATTTCCTAATCTGTGCTGAAGTGCATGAGCTCACCTGGGATCCAGGAAATCCAAAGCCACAGAATATTCATTAGGGTTTGTTCTTCCCTGCAGGCAGCGGAGGTTCCAGCCCACGATGATGCCATCCAGGCTGCCAAAAATGCTCTCCACCAGCCACGGGAAGATGCCATGTAGTTCCTGCAGGGAAAACAGACACAAAGAAATGTCAGCCATTTATTTATGTCTGTTTCTGGGTTATCACAGGGCAGATCATCCATTCAAAACATTGCACTATAACATGGCAATCGTGGCAAAGCTATCCTGATTTCTGATCCTACTGAAGTTACAACAATGCTCATCAGCACCACTTGCAGTTATTTGCCACATTTTATAAACAAGTTTTCTTTGTAAACTGAGGCTGAAAGGAATTAATGAAGGGCGGTGAAATGAAACAACCCCTTAATGACTAGAAAAGGTTCTTAATTCTTGGCAACATTGCATTCCCACTGTTTCACTGGAGGTCCCCAAAACCCAGAATCACAGAATCAGTTAGATGGAAAAGAGCTGAGACCATCGAGTCCATCCTGTGACCAGACACCACCGAGTCAACCAGACCGTGGCACTGAGTGCCAATTCCCTGAGCACCTCCCTGGGCAGCCCGTTCCAGTCAGATTGTCTTGATAAGACAAAGAGGAACAATCTAATCAGTAATACAAAAACCAGTTTCCCTGAATCACGCCAAGGAGGGAGGTTCCGGAGAGGCAGAGGCTGCTCACCTTGGCAGGCAGCTCCTCGATGACCGTCTCCAGATCGCGGCACCTCTGCGCGAACGGTTTGTTGACACAATCCGCCTTCAGCGTGGCCTGGTACAAACCACAAGGGAAATGCGATCACGGCTGCCGGGCAGGGCAGGACAGCACAGCACCTACCGCGGCCATGACCGCCACAATCCCCCCTCAGCATTCCCTCAGGGCAGCACTCACCGCGGCCATGACCGCCACAATCCCCCCTCAGCATTCCCCTCAGGACAGCACTCACCGCGGCCATGACCGCCACAATCCCCCCTCAGCATTCCCTCAGGACAGCACTCACCGCGGCCATGACCGCCACAATCCCCCCCTCAGCATTCCCTCAGGACAGCACTCACCGCGGCCATGACCGCCACAATCCCCCCTCAGCATTCCCTCAGGACAGCACTCACCGCGGCCATGACCGCCACAATCCCCCCTCAGCATTCCCGCCACACCCGGGGCTGCAGCGGCCGGGACAGCAGCACCGTGCACCGAGACACCGCTGAGTGCCCGCCCGGCCCGGCCCGTTCCCGGTGCATTCCCCCGGCAGGAGGAGGAGGCCGTGTCCCCGCACCCACCAGCAGGAAGCTGGGCTGCTGCAGGTGCGGCCCGGCCATGCCGCCGCTCCGCTCCGCTCTACTCCCGTCCCGGGCCTCAGCGCGGACCCCGCTCACTCCCCGCGCCCGCGCGGCCCTTGCGCGTCACGGCCCGCGCGGATGACGTCACGGCGGCGTTGCCATGGAGACGGCCCGCGCTGAGGGCGGGCAGGGCCGCGGCCACGGCAGGGCCGGGGAATGACCCGAGCTGGGAGCGCCGCTCAGGGATCACCGAGGGCACCCAGCAATCCCACCCTGTGCCTGCCTGCCTGCCTGAGGGCCTTATCCAAACACTCCTTGAACTATGCCAGGTTTGCCCTGGGGAGCCTCTTCCAGTGCTCAGCCACCCTCTGGATAAGAACCTTTTCCCGGTATCCAGCCTAAACCCAGACTCAGCTTTGTGCCATTTCCTCGAGTTCTGTCCCTGGTCACCAGAGATGAGATCAGTGCCTGCCCCTGTAATGCCCCTGTGAAGGTGTTTGTGAAAAACGCTAATCACGTTTTTAAAATTTTAAAAGTTTAATAGTAATAAAATGGTTATAAAGATAGTGATACAATTAGAGTAATAATAATTTGGACAATTTGAATTAGGACAATATGAGACAATAGAGACAAAGAGTTATGGATTTTCTGGGCAAAATAAGCCTGAAAAAGGACACCTGTTAACAAAGCATTAACCCTTAAAAGCAATAGCCTGTTGCATATTCGTACACCTCATACGTGATGCATAAATTCCATTCAAACACAGGATTCTGTCTGGTTATTGTTAACTTCTCCTCTGAATCTTAACACCGCCTTAGAGGCAGGAAACAATTAATTTCTTCTGATAATGGAGCAATAAATTCTTTTTCTCTGAAAGATTCAGGTGTCTTGTGGCTGCTATCTCACTGCGAGTCCTTTCTTTTAAAAAAAGTATCCTGCATACCATAGTTTCTATTTTAACATTTTTTATAACCTAAAACTATATTTAACACACTACTTAAGAGAATTAATACAGCATTACTTTCTAACGCAACACATACAATATTCATTTTAATATTTGCGAAAAGCCAATCATAAAATAGGCATTTTTCACGCGTGTCCTGGTGGCATTGCTGCCGTGTCCTACCCGTCCCTTTGCAGACATAGACTGGCTGTGAGGGAACGCTGCTCCTCCCGGGGTCTGTCCGTCCTCCAGGTGGGGATAACGAGCTGCTTCTGCTCCAGAACAAGCTGCTGGGACTTGATGGCAAGGATTCTGCCCTGTGTTTACTTGGCTGTGAAAGTTGTATGTGTCAGGAATTAAGGAAACGTAGAGCTTGTGGTGTTTTCAGTGGGTGATGATAGTAAAACAGGGAATCTCCGATGTGGGGAATGATTGGTATCTGATTCTATTGATTCAGAAGGCTGAACAATTGCTTCATTAAACTATACTATACTATATTAAAGAGATGTTATACTACAAAGAATACTAAACAATACTAAAAGATATTAAAGAAAACTCGTGACTGTCTCCAGATGGCCAGGACACAGCTTTGAGTGATTGGCCAAGGAAACAAAACAATCCTCAGCAGAATCCAACTGACAAATCCCTTTAGGTAAACAATCTTCCTAGCACATTCTACATGTGCAAAACAACAGGAGCAGCAGGTAGAGATAAGAATTGTTTTTCTCTTCTTCTCTCTGTGCTTCTCCAGGAAAAAACCCTGAGAGAGAATTATGTCTCTCATTTCAGAGAATGTGAATGCCACAGATGATAGGATTGGAGAAAGAATGCAAGAGGAAATAAAGGATTGGGTGAAAATGTGGAAACACAGCACTGGAGGTGAGGTCAGTGATGCCTGTTCAAACAGACAGCTGCATGGGAGAAATGTATCCAATTATTTGAAGCACTAATGGGACTGCTGAGAGCTGTGGAAGGACAGTTTGGTGTGCTCTGGAGCCTGCTGAAATCGATGCTCTGGGTTCATTATCCCTCTTCCACAGAGCATTTTCACATGTATATATCAAGACTGCAGATGTATTTTCCCCCCATTTTGCAGATGCAAAGACCAAAGTCCAGAAAAGTCACCTTACCTAGGTTTCCTCTGATATGCCACTTATCTAGGTTTCCTTTTTCCCTTCCTCCCAGATTTTAGCTACCTTGAAGCCACAGCAACAAGAAAGGCTTTTTTCTGTTGTTGGTATGTTTTTCCTGAGAGAAGTATCCCTGAGGGAGTTGGAGGCTGAGCTGGTTTCTACAAGTATGGATTCTGTGGTTTTGGGCTCGTTTTATATTTTTATCATTCATTGTCAGAGGTTTCTGACAGGCAAAGTGACTAACCAGCCATACCAAGAGCTCTCCTGGGTAGCCTCGCATTTTGTCACCTTGGTGTAATCACTAGAGCATCAATCAAACTGTACAGAGGTAATTGGGTTAATGTAATTGTCATAAAGATGAATAACTCAATTTGTGCATAGAATATTTGAGCTAATGCAACACCCAGTTGCCAGAAAATCCATGAAGAAAAGAGAGTTTCTAAATCTTGCAGTGCCAGCTTGCACTGTTGCTGATGCTCAGGTTAAACATTTGGGACAAGAACCAGACTGTGTGGTTCTGGTGCTCACAGTGCTGGCTCTGGAGCTCACACAGCCTTTTTTTCTGAAAGCAGTACTAAAAACCTTTGAATTAATCCATATGGGGCACCCACTGCACCATCCACAGGCATTGATGGGAAGTTTGGGTTCAGGAGTGTTATATCAAGGCTTTAGGAGGTGACTTTTCCCCTTCAAAATGAAGCGTTTGTAGTGAGTGATGCCATCTTTTATAGAGCTGGTGGACATCAGAGGGAGAAACAGGAGCTTTGGGACACTCCAGCTTCTCTTGAAGTCTGACTCAGGTGCAGCAAACAAGTCCAAGCTGGGAATGTGTGACTGTAACTGTAACCTGATTTTGCTGATTAATGAAAGGAAAAGGCAAATTAGAAATAATCTAATTTAGAGAAGTAGCACAGGCATCAGATAACATAATCAGACCTTGTTGCTTTTGCAGGATTAATTTAGTCTCTTCCTGTAAGTACAGGTTAGAGTGTTCTAACTGTGGAGATCTGTCAAATGTTTTCTTTTGGCTGGAGAGTTGTTTGGGTGTTGATATGTCAGGGATGGGTAAAATGATTAGAAAATATCCAGTCTGTTCAGCTGTGATGGGAACAAAACCAGACTACCAGTTAATGAGAAACCATCTGGAACAGGGCCTGGATTCATATAGGTGGGGAGAAAAGGGGAATTTTCAGAACTGTCATTATGTTTCTAGCCCAATCAAAGTAACTTCTGCCTCCAAAGCTGTTCAGTTCATGCAGACATCAACTTTATGCTGTCCCTGATGTGCACAGGCCTGCTAAGGCTGTCAGTCAGAGTTCCACATGGCTGGAGATGAGACTTCATGTGTAGTCTGGGAAAACATTAACTCACCCAGTGCCTGTGATGGCTTCTCCTGTGAAGGAAATGTTAGCAGCATTGAACCACTGCAGGATGAGGCATCCCCATCTCCACCCAGTTTGAATGTGTGCAGCTCTTTGGGCATCCATTGTCATTTTTCCTAATGATTTCTACAAATTTGTTGTATTTTTGCCTGGTTTCTGCAGGCAGAAATTGCTTAAGATATTGCATGACAGCATGGTATCAGGAGTTCCAGCTCCAGCTTGCCTCCCACAGTCTTGAGAGCACCTTAAGAATAGTCTGATTTAATAAGCAGTGTATTTTGTGACTGTTTATGGGTACTTGGAGTTTTGAAATTTTGGCAGTCCCATTTTGAAGATTTTATTCTCCATATGAAGCGCTAGAAATTTGGTTTTCATTAAAATTGGATTTCTTGCATAATCACATGAATCCAGGAGCTTGAGGCATAAGTAATCTCAGTATTTCAACACTTGGGATAAAATATGAGTTCTGGTGGCAGAGTGTGTGAACATAATGCATTATGCAGGGGGATAAAGCAACTCTTGGATCAAGAGTCTGAGGAAGCTGCATATGGTGACCATTACTGAGTTTTGCTTTTTTATTATAGAGGTTGAGGTCTGGGATTGAGCTTTGAAAAGTAAAGCCACACTTAAGGTTCCATTTTCCATTCTAGTTGCTGGTGGTCCATGATCTGTTTTTAAGTAAGATTGGCCTGGGCAAGAAAACTCTTTGTGCCATTTGTGAGAAGCTTTTCCTGTTGATTTTGAAGGAAATAGTGCTTCAAGCTGATAACTGCTTTCATGTCCAGAAGTTTCCCTGTTTCTTAAACAAGATCTTGTGCAGTAAGATAAGCATGAATTGCTCAGCTTTAACTAACACTTGAAGCACGCAGTAGGAGCTCTGCTTGCTATTTTTACTTTGCCAAATTGATGTTCCTGTTTCTCAGTTCCCCAGGTTTCTGCAAAGTGCCACTGACAGCAAAGTCACCTTCTCCTGATGGGCTGCAGTTCTGCCCCTGGGGCTGTAGAACAGGGCACTGTGCAGGAGGGGCTGCACCTGCATCCTGCCCTGGGTGTGCACAGTGCTACCCACAGCCTGAGGGGAGGAGTGGGCTCCTGATTAAATGTTCTTCTGCCTCTGGAATTTGCTACAGAGCCCTGAATCAGCCTCTAAATCCTGTGCATTTCCAGCTGTGCAATCTGGGCCTTCCAGAGAGAATCTTTATTTGTCAGGTAATTGCTGTTCTCACTTAGAACACAGACCTCTTTGTGTTCTGACACATTTCCAAGTGTTTTCCCAACTGCAGGATATCCACCAGTGTGGTGGAGAAGCATCTGTCCAGCTGCAGAGGGGCAGTGACAGTCCTTGCTCCACAGTGCTGGGTACCTGTGAGCATGGTCACTCTTTCTGTGTCCCTGAGAGGCAGCTTCTCCAGCTACAAGATTTGTGTTAGGTGAATATTCCCAAGGAACCTGCTGAGCCATCACCATGGCAAGATGTCCTTGGATTAGTTTGGCATCCAGGTCCTTTTACAACCCCTGTACTCAAAAAAACCCAAGTAAACTCTAAGCTGCTTAATAAAATGAAATATAATAAAGAAGAAATAATAGCCTTAGGAAGGGAGGCAGTTCAGAGCTATAATATGAATGGAATAAGCTGTAGCTGGTTGGTTTTGTAACTGATACAATATTTCATGTTATTTTTATCCTTCCAGTTAAAACCAGATACTGCCATCCTTAAAGAGCATGGAATCAATTTAATGATACCTTTAATAATCTTTGCTTTCCTTTTGATAGCCATATTTTGGAAGCAGAATGTCTCTCCCACTAATGGCTGTCTGCCAACTGGCTTTCATCTTTATCCTTTCTGATTCTGCAGCCTTCTACCCATGTGAATAATTTGCTCTCAGATCATGTTGTTTTTAGCTCCTGGCAGTCAAGAAGAGAGAAATCAATGTAGATTTCTGGGGTGAGTGACCAGGAGGTGAAACTTGAAAGCCTTGAATATTGGCTGCTTCAGCCTGACAAGCATAATGAAGTGTGCATGAATGGGGAACTGCATGGAGCCATGGAGGAGGATCAGCACAGGACCTCAGAAAAGACTATAGAAAAGAACAAATACATAAGATCTCCTGAGGCAGAAAGTAGGGACTAATGTAAGAAACTTTTGTGGATACTGAACAACTTCTGGTGTAGATTCACCTTTCAAATCTTTTACTCACATTTATTGTCCCCTTTCTTTTTTAATTTGGCTTAACAATGTGGGAGGCCACAGGTTTTCATGAAGATGCTTACAGACATGGTATTGACTTTTGTATTTAGTCAAACACACTTTTAAATATATTTTGGATTTACATGACTTTTAACTTCTCAGAAGCTGGCACTTTCTTGTTCCTTGAAGATGGAAGGTGGATTTGTTTCCTTGCAGTACAAGAGCTGAAATTGCTTTTCTAATGTAACACCATTTTGAATGTAACAGATATGCCATGAATCATTATTTGCTTCTTTAATTTTATTTCTCATTCCAAGTGGCCAATTCTGTAACCAAACTTGTCATGATAAAATGGCCCAGTGATACAGGAGATGGAATTAAGTGTGGAATCAAGAGTTTCTGCTTTGGATGCTGAGCCAAGCGTTCAAGAGCGTTTGAAATGTTGAAATGAAAGAAACTGTCTTGAACAGCCTGTTCTTATCCTGAACCAGATTTCTTGGTGTATTTACAGCAGTACTGAACAGAACTGAGAAATGGGCCCAGAATTAAAATTTGGGACCCAGCAGGACAGGCCCTATTGCTTTTCTCCCTGGGGTTTTAGAGCCAACCTAAAACAAACTGTGTGCAGGGGCTCCAGGCTCATGGCTGCTATGTGTGATAGCAGGACACAGAGCAGATAGATTACCAACCAACAATTCATCCTATGCATGTGAAATTCTCAGTTGCCAGATTTCCTGGGTTGAAGTTTATTTTGTATCATGAGACTGGATTTAAAATAAACCCTACAGTAGTACATAAGGGCTTACAGGAATACCATAAAAAACAGAACATCACATTGTTCTGTTCTCCAAAATAATAAAACTTTATAATCTTGCTTCTAAATATGAAATATTGAATAGTGAATGTCACAGTAGGTGCCTGTAAATCATGCAAGTTTGGAGAGTAAGTAAAACATTTGACTGAGGGGAAATATAAATTTTTATTGCTGCCGTGTGGGAAATGAATGTGATTTGTAGGATTGCTGTTGGTTAAAATGAAATACAGTTTATTGCACAAAGAGGAAGGGATTCAGACAAGTGCCATGTGTGGGGTTATTTCTGTTGTGCTGTATAAGTATATGGCTTAACTATCAACAGCTCCTGTTCTAGGGAGCTCAGAGACTGACTGAGAGTAGGAATCGTGCCTGGGCTGGGCTGTCATTCGAGGATAGAGTTCAGATTGTGTGGCAGGTAGCTTATGCCTCCATATCCTGTTCCTATGTCCTTCAAGTTCAGAAGTTTAGGAGTTGCTGAACAAGCCACAACAGAGGAGAAAAAGAGATTGGCAACTTTATGGTATCTAAGGTGATGTTTGCTGAAAGTTATTGAAATGCATAAGCAGAAAACCCCAGAAATTTCTGACTATTTGTCAGCTCCAGGGTTAAAAAATCACATCTATCAATGCCAGCAGAGCCATTGCTGAACCTGGAGCCCTGTCAGTCATCTTTTCCAGATCTATCAGCTGTTTTTTGCAGCACAAAACATGATGTCATGTCAAGACTGTTATTGAAGCAATGCTTCAGGAACAGCCTGGGGAAGATACTTTTTCCTGTAGGTGTCCTCATCTCTCAATCTATTCACCGAATTGTGTATTAGTTTCCAAATGCCCTGAGGCACTGATGGATCCTGCACAGATGTTTGTTAAAATACAGCCCACCTGATGGGACAGTGTTCTCATCAAAGCATCACTGGAGAACAGCGGTAGCTCTGCCACTGGGCACAGTTGGGTCTATTCCCACCTAAACCTTCCCATGTTTTGCAGTGAATCCCAAGGTGTAAGTCTCAGTACAGACACGGAGTTAGAGTTAGAAACTAAAGAAAGAGAAATCTCCATGAGGAGTGAGACGGACGCTTGAGAGGAGTTGTCAAAACAGTTGATAGGGTTCACCCTGTGCCCTGGAGTGTGGCTGTTGTCCTGGCTTAGAGCCCAGTCAAGGTTCAGAGTCAAGATTATGGCTCTGACAAGGAGAAATTCAGGCATATGGCAGGATGGGAGTTCAGAGTTGATACCACAATAAACTGAGGGCTTTTACTTGAGTGGTCCTTTGACTGGGGACTGGAGTGCCCCATGGATAAGGGACATCTTAGGGGTGGGTGAGGGATGGGGTCTAGTGGCTCTTAGGCAGACACAGAGAGGTCATAGAGTCATATAAGTGGAAAAGGCTTTTAAAATCATCAAGTCCGACCATTAACCCAGCACTGCCTTCTCAGCCAGAGCCTTGTTCCCCTCTGCCTCTGTCTGAGCTGTATTTGATGGGCTCAGTGGGGTGTGCCCACACCAGCGCCATCCAGGCACTGCATCTCACCAGGAGGGAACAGAACCAGAGGTTCTGCAATCAGCCCTCAGCAGGGATCCACCCATGTGAAAGCACTGGGGCTGTCACTGCCAAAGAGGAAAAGAACCATGCCATGAATTTTTCCTTAGCATAGCCAGGGTTAACACAATCACCCTCAACTCACACTTATTTTTCTTGGGACACAGCTACTCTCCTATGTAAATAAAGATTAAGTTCATTGAATCCTTCTAAAGGACCTACTATCAAACTGTGTTTAGAATTGCACAGAGATCTGGGCAGAGGGCAGAGTTCCCAGCTTCACTAATGAACTTTGTTTCCAAGCCTGTGTCTTTTTTTAAAAAAAACTCTTCTGTATTTCCCAGAAATGTGTTGAGCTTTTTGACCCTTAGAATTCATATCTCATATTTCTAGCATGTTGAGACTTCCTTATTTCCTGTCCCCGATAGTTTAACCTCTGGGCATTCACATTGCTTCCCCACCATCACTGAGCTGCAGCTGTGCAACTCCTTGCCTATTGCTGTCCATTTCATACTGCTCTCTTGCTGTTCTCTGAGTGTTTGGATTTGACATTCCTGTTACTTCTAGTAAAAGGAAATGACTAAACACCAACTTTTACATCTTTTTACTGTTACCAACATTATATGGCTGATCAGAAATGCCAAATCACAGCCTCAAGAAGAACAAAACTTTGATTCTCTTCCATGAGCTGTATTTGCAGGATGAGGATTCATGCTGTGCTGTCACAAAGGAGCAGGCATCAGCTTGGAGCAAGGAGGTGCCTGAGGGCTGCTTCCAACATCCAGCCTTGTTATTGACAGTGACAGTGACAGTGGGGTACTATTAGTTTCAGAAATGTAGACACCTGTCCTCTGCAGCAAGTAGTCACCATTAATGCTCACTTTGCTGAGCCACTGGGGAACCACCAATGGAACTGCTGAGACTCAAAAGCAAGTTTCATCTTTAATTTCTTGTGGAAACTGGCTATTATGGAGAAGAGGTCTTAACTGTTGTCTGATGTAAGTATTACTCTCTGTCATGTTCTCTGTTGGAAATTATTTCCAGTCTATCACATGTTCTCAGAGAGTTGTTACTGCCTGTGTTGTGGTTGTTGCCTTGAGAGTTAAACCTTGAATCTCAGGTGACTTCATGTGTCAGCATAAATACAACCAGGATAGGAACTTGCTTTTGGGTTTATAATTTGTAAGCTATGATTTGAGATGGTTTTGGGTGTATCTTGAACTCCTCTGTCACAACGTATTTGCATTTATCACAAGATCCTATTTAACTGTCCAACACATCCATGAGGCATGAGCTAAACATTGGCTGTTGGGTGCAGGGTTGTGGCTAAATTGATAAAGCCTGTGGTTTTTTAAAGAGTAAGAAGTTACTTGAATCTCCCTTTTTCTTTCTTGTTGTGAATCCCTTTATAGTTCACATTCTAGGACTCCTGCTGGGCTGTGACTCTACTTCAGCCTGTTTTTCAGAAAAGCCCTGAGAAGTTGGCTCAGTTGCCCAAGGGGTCAGAGGACAGGCAGCTCTCTCAGACTCAGACTCAGTGGGTTTCTTTCTCTCTGATTGCTCATTTAGGGTAATGTTCCCAAAGCCTTTATTCTGGCTTGTTGCATGTATTCCTGCAACTTCATGGCTCGAGGTGCTGCCGTCAGGAGGGTGGCAGAGGGGACACGATTCACAGTAGGTTTCAGAAGCTGCTGCTTGGAGAGTGGCTCTTTCCAGGTCACCTCAGTGCTCTGGGCTCACTGGAGGGGCACTGAGTCCTCTCCAGTGGTGCAGTGACAGTGTTTCCTTGGGTCAGGTAGAGCTGCTCTGGCAAGTCCTGTTTTTCTAAAGCAGAAACTCACCACTGTTATTGCACTGCTGGAGTTGCAGCAGTCTGGGGGATTGAGAGTGATGAGCCTGAAGGGAAGCAGCACAGTGAAGATGTGTTTTGCTCTGAAAACTTTTATCATCCTGTAAATCAGAAGCTGGATGATATTGGAAAAATCCATTAAACTAAATTATCAAGGGGTACCAGATATAAAGAGGCACTTGTGGCTCAGGAAGTTTCTGAATTTCAAGTATTTGGAGGCTGAGAGATCATTTAGGGAAGAATCACTACACATTTATTGTTGTACTCTTCCTGCTGTAGTCTTCCTTGGGCACCCAGTGTTGGCTGCTGTCAGAGACAGGAGCTGTGGAGTTCTCAGTTTTACCCACCTGCCTGGATTTTTTTTGTTCTAATATAAATATAGTCAACATCTAAGCCTATTGTTTAGAAAGGATGGAAATGTAAGCAAATGAGACAAATTTTCTTTAGATGAAACAATATCTGTGACCATGAAACCAGGACAGATTTGTGCTGTAGACATTATTACAGGCATATTATATGTATAGATGTTATATATATACAGACATTATATATATATATACACACACACAGACGATATATATATATATACAGACATTATATAGACATATTATTTATATAGTCATTATATATATACAGACATTATATAGACATATATTACATTTGAACATTGAACTGTTTTAGGAGGTTTTAGAATTTTTTTTCTCTTTCTAAACAATATATGGAGAATAGAAACATTTTCTCAATATAAACACTTTTGTATTTACTGTGTTTATGTTTTCAAAATGGCTATTTGGTTAGTCTTGAATAAACAAGCCTCCAAAATATGGTGTTGGGCAATCTTGGCCAGTGATGTGTGTGTGAGGAGTGTGTTTATGTGTGTGTCCAACTCCATTCAGACTGACTGAATTTCATGTCAGGCAAGGTAATATAAAACCTGTACAGTGTGCTGAGAGTCCAGGCTTGGCAGCTTTCTGGAATCCAGCACAGATCTGCCCTTCATTGTGCAGCAATTCAGATTTTGGGAGGAAGCTGAAGAGGGAAAGTCCAAGCTGGCTCCAAAACTGAGATGTGGCACCATTTTAGCATGGGACATGAAATAGAGCCTGACATTCAGGAGCTGGGTTTCACTTGTCCCAGGCAGTGGGAAATAGGAATAGGCAAAGGAAGGGAAAAGTGCTGGTTCCTTTTGGCAGGGGCACAGGGTTGAGTCCAGAATTGTTTCTTTGGGCCTTGGTGATAGCTGCCTGATTTAAAGGACAAGGCTTTCCCATTCCAGGAGGTGATAGATGCTGGGCAGAGCTGCTGAAAGGAAAGAATTGTCCTTGTGGTGCAGGCATGGCCATGTCAGGAGGGAACTGCCAGGGAGAGAGCAGCCCCAGGCACCAACTGTCCCAGAAAGGACAGAGACGAAGTTTTAATAATAAGGCACTGTCCATGCTCTTGGGCAGCTCAAAGGATCTCTGTGATTGATTATAAATTCCACATGGTTTGGGTGTGGAATGCTTTTATGGCTGTGCAGCACTGAAGGGGCTGCACCAGGAATTTCAGCTGGGAAAGCTGTGTGCACAAGAAGCAGATCTCAGAGAAGAAAGCAGCAGGCAGGAGGATAGATGCTGATGGGATAATGTGATGGAATCACCTGGTAGGAGAGCTGTGGATTTCTGTAACTCATCCAGGGGTCTGAAGTGACAGAAAGTTTGGTCACTGCTCGTGTACAGCATCCAAAAGACTCTGCCTGAACGGGGCAGTGAAAGTGGAAGCGCATGAAAATTGCTTGTTCAGACAGAAAGGAGAAGAGAGCCAGAAGGCAAGCCAAGATGCCATCAGCCTCATGGAGCTGGGTTTTGGTTTCCTGAATTTCAGAGATGATGTGTGTGGCTGAAGGACCATTTTCCATCCTGCCTGCTAGCATGGAGCTCTGGAGATGCACATTGTGATCCAGATTCTGTGTTCCAAAGGCTTTCAAATTAATTTAATTTTCATTAAACTAGGACACGCTGTCCAGTCACTGCTGGAAGTCCTTTAATCTGTTGCAGACAAACCCCAGATGTTTCTGTGTGCATTATTTATTTTGTCCTTTCTACATTGACCCTGGTGTGCCATGTAGAAATTGTTTCTTTTTGTTAAATGCTGCTGCTTCCATCTGCCCTTTGGTGTGGAGACCAGCAGCTCTGCTTTTTTGGAAAAATCACAAAAACCAAAAAAACCCCAAAACAAAACAAAATAACCCCAAATCAAAACAAACAATTCCCCCCCAAAAATACAAACAAACAAACAAACAACTTAAATAAAAAACCCAAACCCAACCCCAAACAACCCCCCACAAACCCTCAAGGTTTTCTTAAGTCCTTTTTCCTCATGCAACTGCCTCTCTATTGATGGTTTCTGTGGAAGTCACTGTACTGGCTTAGGGTTTGAATCCAGAGGAGGTTTGTGAAATGTTGTGTGCTGGTACAGCTGCTGCCACATGGTCTGGAAAGGACCACGTTGTGGCTGAGAACTACAATGCATTGCTGCCAATAACTTACTTGCATTTTCCAATCTGATAAGCTGAAAATGTCTCACTTCAATGTGATAAGAAACTTAACCAGCTGTTGTACAAAGAAAGGTCCTAAAATTAAATATGCAAGGTAGAAAAGAAGGAGAGGATATGCACGAAATTCTGAAAACAGCTTATTTTCTGTTGAAATAAAAAGATGTACTACTCAGGCATCTCAGCTCAGGTGTTCTTGCACTATGTATTTAACACTGATGAAGATGAGTATTCAAATTCTGAATGTGGGAAAGCAGGGATTTTTTCCATTCCCATTGCTCATGCTCATGTATGATCAAAATTTGACTTCTTGCATTTTCTACCCTGTGTTCCAGCTGAGTAAATTTTGGGACTATAATATCAGCATGTCCCTAGAGGAAAGAGTGTAAAATTTTGAAGGAGACATTTACAATGATCACAGTGTGGGAAAGTGGCTAATGAGAAGTGATACAACAGCTCCAAAGGGAATTGTGCAACAGCCTGGAATTTGAATACCAGGGAATTTCCAAAGTAAAACAGCGGTGAAAGATAACCAGGGAAAAAGAAAAGTATAGAAAACAAACACTACAAGACTGATCTTCTCTTTTCCTGCATGCTGCTCGCCCACTTTCTAGGGAAGAAAGCAAACAGTTTCTTGTGCTCTTGCACAAGGAAAGGGTTACCTCCCAGGAGCTCCCAGGGCCATTCCGGAGGAAAGGAAGTTATTGTGAAGCAATGCTGTTATCCCTGGAACCCAGACAGAGCTAGGAGCCTACATCTGTAGTTGCACAGTACCAATGACCTTCATTTTTTTGCACCAGGAGATGGCAAGGGCTGTTTATGGAGCTGGGGCTTATGCTTCTGTCAGCCTCTCTGAGGCTTGCTTTGCTTGTGTGAAAAGTGCATATTATATGGCTCTGTGCAGATATTTACCATATGTATTTTGATGTATTGATTAGTAGTGCTGTATTAACGTTTCAATAATATGATAAATGTAGTCTTGTAGTTAAAAGGTAACTTTTATAGTTAAAATAAGAACTATGTAAGTGGGATACTTTTTTAAGAACGGAATGAGGCACTCGCACCAGATAGCAGCCCCAGGACACCTAAATCTTTCAGAGAAAAAGAATTTATTGCTCCATTATCAGAAGAAATGAACTTCTTCCCACCTCGAAGGCACTGTTAGGATTAAGAGGAAGAAGTTAACAATAACCAGACAGAATCCTGTGTTTGAATGGAATTTATGCATCATGTATGAAGTGTATGAATATGCAACAGGCTGTTGCTTTTAAGGGTTGATGCTTTGTTAACAGGTGTCCTTTTTCAGGCTTATTTTGCCCAGAAAAGGTACCCCGACGTCCATAACTCTTTGTCTCTATTGTCTCATATTGTCCTAATTCAAATTGTCCAAGTTCTTATTACTCTAATTGTATCACTATCTTTATAACCATTTTATTACTATTAAACTTTTAAAATTTTAAAAACAAGTGATTGGCGTTTTTCACAGTTGTGAAGTGCATGAGGATCATAAGGCAGTAAAGAACCTGCTCTCCCCCCATTCCATTGCAGTGAAGCTCAGCTTGCTCTGGTTTTCCCTAAGTGCTGGCTCCCTTACTGACCTGCAGCACTCACACATCTGGAATTTATCCTTCCCAAAGAGCTGGAGGTGCAGCAGGGAGAGGGCAGTGGTGCAGAGTTCTTAGGCTGGTGTTTAAGGTGTTTAAGCTGGGATTCATGAGGGCAGAGTCTGAGGCAGGTGTGAGGGAATCTCTTCAGCAGCTTGTGGCTTCCCAGAGGCAAATCCTGCTCCCTTCCCATCCCTCCTGCACCAGCTGCACATGTCCTCCCTTGCTCTCCCTCTCAGCACTCTGATGCTGATGGATGTCACTGGATTCCAGTGAAATGGAGAAGTGCAGGACTCCAGTGGGGTGCTGTGTGGGTGCTTTCATTTCTCAGGAAGGGCTGCAGGGATAGGCAGAGGTGGGGCCTGCTGGCTTCACAGGAAAGTACAATCTGTCTTGTTCCATTTCAGCAGTGCTGCTCATTTTGGAGGGGAGATGAAATCCAGATGCTAGTCCTGGTCTTGATTCCTGACTCAGAAATTGCAGTGTGATTAAGCACTTTGGAAAGCCTCTCTCTGTGCGCAGCAGTGCAGCTCTGTCATTTACCTGGGAATCCCACAAAAGCCTCAGTTCTCATTTAGGGGAATTTTTAGAAAATATTTCCCATCCTTGATCCTTTTTCTGAGAGGATGAGGTTGTTTTCAGACGATCTCTTAAGATAAAAGTCCCTATTGTTTTTATATACCCTTAACACCAGGAAGTTAAAAAAAAAAAGTAAAAAGTGAAAAGAAAAATGTTGTAGCAGCTGCACAAAGAGCCTAATGCAGACATCACATCCCCACTGCCTGGGGCTCAGTATGTGCAGCCCATGGAGAATTTGCCCTCATCTCCTGCATGGTGTGAGCTTGCATTGACTGACTGTGTGGGGCCAGAACATGGACCAGGGACCCAGAGTGCGGGATGGCAGGGGAGGGAGAAGTGGGATTGCTCGGTGGGGGATGGTCCCTGCTTTGTGGAGTTGGGAACCAGGGTGTTAGAGGCTGGAGAAGCATGTGGAGGGCTTGGAAGAGAACACACAGTCAGTCAAGCTTGTGGGTTTTGCCAGCATTTCAATAGCCATTTACCTGGATCCCTCTCCAACATGGAGAGCAGCCCACATTGGAGAGAGCCTGTGCTGAGCACCTCACTCTGCCTGTGTGCAGACCTCTGTCCTGACCTGTACCAAAATTAATGAGGTTTCTGTTCAAGTTCAGCAAGGCCCCTGTGGGTGATGCTCTGCTCCTTGTCAGCCATTCCCCTTGATTTTAATCCAAGCCAGAGATTTGCTGGTGTTGCATTTTCATCCTCGTTGATTCCCTTTTTGACTTCCAAATTGTATTTCAACAGCACTCCTTTTTCTGAACATCTCTCTAAGGCTTTTGGTATTAAAGAGTTCAGGATTTGAGTATATTACTTCTCTCTGTGAAAATCCCTGGCGAAAATCCCTCCTCAGTTTCCTCAGCTGATGTGCCTCCCTTGTGTGTTCAGAGTGGCTCTTGTTGCCCTGTGCTGGGCCCTGGGGAGACCAAGGGAGCTCCAGCCTGCAGAGGACTCAGTGAGCAAAACTGATCCAGGCAGCTCCTGAATGAGCAGGGCAGTGAACCAGCACTGCCTGGGGCTCACTGAGCTCATACAAACATGTGATGGCAGCTGTATAGGTACTTACATATAGATACACACACACTATACTATAAATATATTATATTTAGTACTTCCATGTGGGTTAAAACCCTCCACAGATATCCTTTGGGGTCACTAATGTAATACTCCAACCTATTTTAGACAGCACAGGGTTCAGGCAGAGTTTGCTGGTGGTGTCTTTGGATGCACACAAAGCTCCCTTTTGTTTTCTCCTGCCAATATTTTCAGCTGTTACAGTAATTGTACTAATGAGGTTTAGTCTTTAAGAAAACTGCTGGATTTGGTCCAGAAGGGCACTCAAGAGTTAAAGACTGAATCAGAAGGTTTCACTGTTATTCTAATATTGAGCATAGCTGCAGCGTTACAGAAAGAATAAAGTGCTGATGTTTGCAGCAAACTGTGCCTGGATATCCTCCTTGAATAAAGCAAATGGAGAAGAGTTTCCCTTGGGCAATGGTTTGGGCCACGTGTCCCCTGAGTCGAGCTGTGCAAAAGTTGACTTTCACTGGGCCAATGTCACTGTGAAATAGAGATTGTTCTGGTTTGGGTTCCACAGAGCATTTCCAACAGGCATTACATTTAACCAGCAGGAAAGGAAGAAGGAGGCAGCAGCTCTGCCTTTGACCTTGGAAAATTCAACAAAGACAGAGGAGTCCCTGACATTCTGCAGGTCCCTTTAGGCTTTCAGTGGTGTGAGAAATGGTGTGTGTCCTGTGATGTCCCATTCAGGTGCTTTCCCTTTGCTCATGCTTACTGCCCACAAAGAGACATTCTTTAAGTGGGAAACTGAAGGACAGTGTGGTTGAGGAAAATAGTGCCAGAGTAGTATTGAACTGTTGATACTTGCTGTCCTCAAGATGTAGGTTTGTCCTCTCCAGTCATCTGTCTCTGCCCTGCTGCTGTGCTTCTAAAACATGGAATGCTTGTGATCAGCCTCCAACCCTTCAAGGCTTTGTTGGATGAATCTGTTTAGCCCTTACACTGGAGCCAGAAGTGTGTTTGCAAGACTTGAGATGAGGTACTGCCAAGTTTCTCAGCTAAAAGTGTGAGAGTTATTCCCTAGTGTGCTTTCCAATTAAAAGGAAAACAAAAAAACCCCTTGATTCAGAAGGTACTTAAATGTTAATCTCAGCAAAGTGTAAACCTATGAGTAAATTAGGAACATATTTCCCTTTTTGATTTCAGTAACAAAAGAAGGATCATTTGGCTTTCCTGAATCAGGGCGGTTTATGGGTTTAACTATTATCCTTAATTCTGAGGAATTACAGAAGGAAGAGAAATATGAATAAGAAATTCTTGAGTATCAGAATTTCCTGATTCCAAGTATCTGTTTCTCCAGATGCCTGAACACTTGATTTTTGTGGGAGCAGACCCATGACCCTCAATGAAGTAAACTTGTTTGTGGGCAAAGAAAAACAATGTGCAAAGTTTAGTGTGTAGCAGTTTCTGACAACAAATGGACTTGAGCACTGAGACAAATGGATCACAAGCACCAACTGTGGAACTCACAGCCATGTCCCTCAGAAAATCTGGACAATAAACTCCCTGAACATTGCCTATTAATGGGTTATTTGATTTTCATATAGAATTAATTGATATTCCTGGGTTATAAATAAACATGACTGAAGCAGGGGACAAACAGTGCATGAAGTACATCCAATTTGGCTTTTGGTTGCAAGATCTTGGAAGCTTTCTTAGACTCTTGTCCAATGGTTAAAACCTAGTTTAGAGCTGGGAAATATAAAATGCATTTCTTATTTATTACAGTAAGAGCTTGGTGACTGTAGGCAATGCTCTGCAAATGAATTCCAGCAGAAAGAGGCATCCCCCTGAGTATGTTGCAAAATAATTTGGAGAGTGTAGAGACCAAGGCAAATGAGGTTATTATTTAGGACACTAGTGTGAGAATGGCTCATGAGTTTGGTGTGCATTTAGGGTTCTTTAAATATATATTTTTAAAAGATGAGATGAAGAGTGATCAACTCAGTGTCAACATCTTAGCTTTTCTGTATTGAGTACAAATGCATGACTTTCTATCTGTTCTTTACTTTTCCTCAGTCAATGGAAAGCAGCACTAAAAAAAAGGAGGCAAAATGCAATGCTTGAAATGTCATTCATGCCACAAACCTACTCTTTTGCTGCACACAAAGCTGCAGCCTCTTTTTACTTTGTCTGACCAGCTTTACTCTCAGAGCAGCCGCGATTACAGATGGCAGCTCTGTGTGTCAAGACGTGTTGGGGCTTGAGGTGAAATGACATTGGCTTAGTGCAATACACAAGCCAAGGTGCACAACATCCCCAGCAAGGCTGAAGGAGAAGCTCCTGGTGCCTCCAAAGCCTGCCCTGGTCCCTTTGGTCAGTAGATAATTCCCTGTACTCTCCCCACCAACTCAGCCCGATGGCTGAGACTCTTCAACCTCTCTGTAATAACCTGAGAGGAAAATTGGGAAAGAAATCTGAGGATTTACACCTCTTGATAATTTCTTACCCTCTGAAAGGCATCTGTGGTCTTCACTCAACCTTAGCAATGACTGTACTCCAAATATTACATAATACCCAAATTTGATCTCTTGATTGAAGATTTGGACAAAGATGTAGCAGGATCCCAACAATGTAAAGGACAATTTAAAGATACTCTGCCTTTTTATAAGGTAATGAATAATGATTCTGTTAATAATTAAAATTCTAGTTAAAATTTCCCTGAGTGTATCTTGGCCTGTAAGGGTCTTTAAATACCTGAGTCCCCTTTCAAGCAGCATACAAAGCCCTTCATGCTGGCAGCAGAAGACCAGAGAGTGCAGGCTATGTATGGAGATTTCTGCCAAGGCAAACTGTGCTCCCAGACAATTATGGCAAATGTGAAAGTTTTGACAAACAAACAAACAAACAGAAAAATAGAGGTCAAAGTCCTGAACCCCAGCATGTGAACTGCTAAGCCTCTTCTGACATGGGAGGGTCAGTGCAGAGCTTGTAGTATCATGTAGTTGAAGTTGAACGTTGCACCAAGACCGTAAAGGCTACAACGTGAAAGAGACAAAGAGGCTCAGTCTTCATTTCCATACAAAAAGAAAAATGGGTTTTCCTGTGAGAGGCGGCGGTTGGTTGGGATAGTCATAAGTATGTCTTGGCCTTCCCAGGCCATCCTTGGCCTCTCCCTTGGTCTGGGAGATGGCACTCTCCTTTACCTCTCTTGCCTCTTCCAGGTCTCCTCATTGACTGCGCAATGATAATTTTCCAGATGCAGAGGTTTGATGTGCTGAGTTAAAACCCAAATCTGGAAACTGGGAGAAATTGGAGAGACTACAGTTGAATTCTCCACAGCGTTTGTTGAAAGGGAATAGGCAAAATCCACTTGTCTTATTGGTACTGAGTGGTCAGCCCTGCTATGAGTTTAAAGGGAAGAGCTTTTCCAGAAACAGCAGGATGATGATTCTTTAAGTGTGATACTGTAATTTGCCAAAAATGAAACATCAAAGTCATGTAGGGATTGAGAAACTCTACAAAGTCAATGTTTTGCAATGGAGTGAAGAGTCACATTAGAGCTGAGGAGGCTTGTTTGCACATGCCAACTTTTTCTTGAACTATTTTCAGTTCTCATAAGGTTGTAACCTCATGAGAAGATACAACCACAAAAAAAGACATTTTAGCCTATCAAATCCATTTACTGAGACATGACATGTGAAATAGTATTGCTTAGTTATAAGTTTAGTGGGACAAGTTCAAAATCTGCTCTGAAATACATGTGTAAATCTGCCCAGGTGAATTCCCTTCTCCCAAATCTAGCAGGGAAAGGATCACAGGTAACATCTTTTCGAAAGACAGCTGGCAGATGTGGAGCCCTATCTTTAACTTATTGAATGCAAGGAGAACTGTATAATTTAGAGGCTGTTTGGGCAGCAATTCCTGCTGCTCATCACTGCTCTGTGAGGGATCAGGTCTGTCCCAGTGAGCATCGTGCACAGGCTGGACCCCAGAGCTCTTGGTGCTCTGGGCACCAATGTTTGCAAAGTGCTGCTTTATTCTAATTGTTCTCTTGTGCTCATTTACAGAAGATGTATACTGTCCACACTGGCAAGATGTACATATGAAAAAAGATCACTAAGATTATAACAACCTTATTATTATTATAACCTATTATAACAACATAAGGTAAACTAATAGTATATATGAAGGTTCTAGCTTTGTACAGTTGAAGGTTCTAGCTTTGTACAGTGTGTTCAGCTTTTACTTCTGTGAGTAGTTTTAGAAGAATGAAACACCCCAAGTTTGCAGTGTAGGGCTGAGGTAATTTCCCCAGTGATTCACACTTTTGTTAGGCAATTTGTGCGTCAAGAATGGGAAGGCAGAGAGGCTGTGAGAAACGAGGAGCAGTGTGGAGAGCGAACACATTCAGGAGTGAATGTGTTAAATGTTTTCATCAGAGAGACACACAAAAAAAAAGGCGTATTGTGGATCTGCAAGACAGCATACAGTTCGCTTTTTAGCGGCTTTTAATGTTCGAAAGAATGTGATCGCTAGGGGCAGAACCCACTGCAGCGGGACCTCCCTCACAGCCCGGGATAAATTCACTTCCCCCGAGCAGGGCAGGCGCCTCCTCGCCGGGACAGAGCCCTGCGGCTGCTGGGGCACAGAACAGCCATGTCCGCGGGGAAGATCTGCTGCCTGGTGCTGCTGACCCTGGCCGTGCTGGCGGGGGCCGTGACGCTCGTGGTCATCCTGAGCCAGCCCAGGTGCGCTGCCCAGCAGTACCTGCACGGGGCCGTGGCTGCCGACACCGAGCGCTGCTCCCTCATCGGCCGGTAGGTGCGCGGAGCTCCGAGGCGTGGGGCTCCCTCATCGGCCGGGCTCCGAGGCGTGGGGCTCCCTCATCGGCCGGTAGGTGCACGGCTCCGAGGTGTGGGGCTCACGGACGGGACCCGCACTCACCCCGGTCCCAGCCCCGCTCCGGCCCCGCTCCCGGGCTCACGGACGGGACCCGCACCCCCCGTCCACCCGCCGCCCCGCTCCCACGACGCCGCCCACCCCGGTCCCAGCGCCGCCCCGGTGCTGCTCCAGCCGGGAGAGCAGACGCAGCCTCTGCCTCCGCGGATGATGCTGTCATTGCAGTGTCCCAAAAATCTGCAAACCCTTGGCCTTTTGGAAGGTATAAATATTTGTAGTATACAAGTATAGTGCTGGTTTTAAGTGGGGAAGGAAGACATTTACTTTTTGTGGCGTGGTAGATCTGTTGGATAAGGGACCTAGAGGAGCTTGCAGAGAGCTGCAGCCGGGCTTCAACTGAGACAAGGAAAGAAAGGCAGGGAAAGGGGGACTGGTATCTCTGCCTTTTGGGGCTCTGTTTCTGGACTGAAGCCTGCACCAAGTGTGTCTGCTATGAAGAAAAAGCAAAGAGCAGATTTAGATTTAGCAGATTTTCTACAGCCAATACAGTAGAAGTATAAAAGACACATTTACACCACTTGGAAAGAAAGATGTAGGTTAAAAAAGTTCTCAAGATGTCCATGTTGTGCACCTTCAGTTTGTGTAAAACTTGTCTCAAACATTTTGACTCCCATGTGATTATTTTACTGTTCTTTCAATTATTAAATGCCTGTATCCATGAAAGCAGAAGGATGAAAGTTTACATGTGATGCTGGATGCTCCAGTCATGGATGCTGGAGCTGTGTGCTCTGCCTCCTGGCTGGGGGAGTGAAACGAGACATGGTGCCATTATGCCACACTTTGCCATGTCCCACCTCTGATTCTGGCACAGCATTTGTGAGCAGATGGAGGAAATATACAGTGGCTGCACGTCTGTCAAGCAGTGAGATGGGGTTTTTAGGTGAAGCCACATGTTCTTCAGAAAGCAGAAGTATTTTTAAAATCACTATTAATGGAAAAAGAAGAAAATACATAATTGGATTGCCCAAAGAATCTGCTGGGGAAAACCACTGCATTTGTTTTTGCAGCTATTGTAAACTTTAACTTGATGTAGTGTGTAATCAGCTGGAAGATGTTGAAGTGAGAGGCACAGAAATCTGTGGCCAGTGAACAACTGAGCAGCTTTGTTCCATTGGCTACTCTGCTGCTGGGCTCTCCCTCGTTTCCTTCCCTTCTCTCAACAAGAAGCTCCCCAGGCTTCCCCAGCCTCCACCACTGCTGCAGCTCCAGCACACTTGCTGACAGGTCTGTGCCGTCCCTCCAGTCCAATGGACCAACTTAAATTTCCTACAAATGGTCTGCCAATGATCCCCAAAAATCCTACCCTTGCTCCACCTTCCCAGCTCATTTTCCCTTCCTTTTGCCCATCCTGGGGCAGCTGCACATCAGGTCCTGCTCTCTCCTCCAGCCCTGCCAAGCCTCTGGGACCTTCCCAGCCCCTTTGCCTGGGCTCTGCACTGCTCACCCTGTGCTGCTGCTTTTCCTGGTATCCTTTGCCTCCAGCCATTCTTGGAAATCTTTGTGCTCATTTCATGCTGTCCTCAGACTCGGAACGAGACAAACTCATGTGTTGTTCTCCCAGCTTCTTCTGTGCATGTCCTTGTCAAAGATTATAATACAAGTGAAATTGTTTATAAAAATGTCCCTCTTCAAGAGAGCTTGGGACCAGAAGCTTTGTATTATATTTGCCATTTTCCTTGTTGTCATATTTCTTTCTCTGTCCCACTGGCCCACAGTGGTGGCTTCATTTTTCTCTCTAGGAAGCTCATTGCATGTTCTGTACTGCATGTGATCCTGTTCATTTTCTCCCAGACATTTCTGTGCTGTCATACCTGTATGTCACTTTTTAACCTCTTAGCACATGATGCTCTTTAGTGCTCTTAGCGCTAAATTAGACTCAAACTTCACCTCCAACTCTGAACTCTTGTTCCCTCCTGGAAGAGGCTCTTTTCATCAAGCATGCAAAAAAGCTCTATATTCCCTACCAGTGTGCTGCTTGAGCTCTGTCATCCACTGCTCTCCATTCCTTTGCTTCCCAAATGGCAGAAGCAAGAGCCAGCATAAGATCAGGGACACATTTAGGAAAAATGCTCATTCCCAGTGGTGGGATTCACTGCAGAAGGCCTGGCCCAGCAGCCATCTCTGATCCCACTTCTCCAGTGTAGCCTAGCACAAACCCTGGGAACCAACCTTTGAAATCAGCCCCCTCTGGGGGGACAGGGTGTGGGGAGGGTGAGAATGGTGAGACTTTAACACTCAGAAAACGCCTGCAGCCCTGGGAAGCTCAGTTCTAACCAGAGAATCTGATGCAAAAAAATCCTTTTCAGTGATGGCCCAGCAGATTTCTGAAGAATGTTTACATCCCAAAGGATTTGGTTTTCCTTCTTGTACATTTTAAATTTGGTCTTCGTGTACATTTTAAATTTGGTAACTGGCCCTTTTTTACAGAAGCAGTTGTTGTTTTTGCTCTTCATAAATCCTAAGGAGGCAGCTGCTGTAAAATGGGTGGTCTCCCAGTCCCCAGCCTTCTTCAGCAGAAAAAAAGTCAATACAATTTAATACATTAGCATTTCCAGTGTGTTTAAAGGGGCTTCAGGCTTCCCCCTAGCCTAGGGCAGAGCAGAGGTCTTGGTCTGCAGCCCAGCACAGCCCATCTTTGCTGTGAGCAAAGTGCCATCACTCGCCCTTTCCAGCGAAGGTGAATCCCTGTTTGCTGCTGCTGGAATGGGACTTGGTTGTTAACACCCTCTTCTGCTCCTTATCATAAGGAAACCCCATTAATGACTAAACCTCAACGCTAATTGGCAGGAAGGATATGGGACAAAACACCGTTATCAGATCTTGTCAGCTGCAGCGCTCTGGGGTATCTCTGGGGAGACCCGCTGAGGTGCCACAGCTTGATTAAGGATTTTGCATTATAACTAAGCTCATTGCAGCAGAGATCCATCTAAAGGGAGCCAAGTAATGGGACATGAATCCAGATGTGGTTTTGCTATATGTAATGACCCTAAATTCCCCAGGCATCGCTCCCAGGGTCTGTGACTGGAAATGAGCGAGCCATGCGCAGGGAGTCACATGTGACACGCCAAGAGCCAGCTCAGTGTATTTATTTTCTGTTGAATTCCAGTCTCTGGAGAGGCTGGAGGGAAAGGCATCAAGGCTGGAGGCCAGTGTGAATGTGCTGTGAATTTGGGTGAGAATGGTGCTTTTCAGGCTTTGGGAAATGTGCCTGATGTTCCATGCTAAGGTCTTAATACTGAGGCAGAGCGGAAATTTTCTAGGGTAGAAATCTATTTTTGATTTAGGTGGAATGTACATCTTTAACTATGTAGCTTGCTGTGTAGCCTGACTGCAAAAGCTTAAGCTCAGAGAAACTGCTTCAGTGAAGGACAGAGATAAGGGGGGAGAGAGAGACAGAAAGTGATAGAGAGACTGCTGTGGGAGCAGGTCAACCTGACCTAGGAATTCTTTCTGATAAAGAAGAACTAGCGGCAAATGTCACCAAAATTCGTAAAAATGAATATGTATGAACCTATTGTGAAATTGTATGCATATGTATTTGAGAGGGGGATCAAAAGGGACCTGAAGTTCCCAGAGGGACGCGTATCATTTTAAGAGAAAGATTGCGTCCAGCGCTGTAATAAACATACCGGCTTTACAACTTCCACAAAAGTTGTAGAGTTTTGTTTATCTCCACAAAACAATACAGTGCATTGAAATGTTCACTACACCATCTCCAAGTTTCTTTTCAAAGCTGTTTTTCCCTGTCAGAACCATGCCTTTCCTGCCAGAACCATGCCTTTCCTGCCAGAACCATGCCTTTTCCTGTGAGAACCATGCCTTTTCCTGTGAGAACCATGCCTTTCCCTGTCACCAGGCTTCGTACATGTGTTCCCTCACAGCCCACACTCCAGGGGCTCTGGGGAGCACTGTCTCAGGTCAGTGTAACAGTCCTGCTTTCCTCTTTTTCCCTAAATTTTCTAATTTTTTCTCAACTTTCTAGCACTTTCTGGCTCTTCTGCAGAGGTGACTGAGTTTTTTAGGAAGCCCTCGTGTCAGCAATTGTTGAAGATTGCAAGGCAAGGTGTTTTCAATTACCATCTGTATGGCAGATTATCTTTTGTCAAGTGGGCAGTTTGCCTTATCTCTCTCTGTGAGTGATCACAACCACTCCTCCCCTGGGAGGGGACACCTGCTGATAACAGCCATGGAATGTCCCTGCATGGCTGATAAGAACTACAGCATCCCACTGGGAGATGTGAGCCCAGAGGGAGGAGCCAAGTATTGCTACCTGGATATAATCTGGAGATTCTGGAACACCAGCACGGCTTCCCCACCGGATTTCCCAGAGGAACAGCAGCTGCCTCTTCTTCCACTGGATTTTCAGAGGAAGAATACATCCTTCTCTACACCAACAGAACCTTGCTCCAACAGAACCACCCTGACACTGGCAGGAGGGCTGAGCCACAATTCCAATGGGACTGCTGCCAACACCCTGACCCACAGGGTGTCAGGTTGAGTTCTGACTCTGGCAGTGTTGTTCTAGTGTACTGCATTGTTTATTTTATAATTTTATTTTTTTCCTTCCCTATTAAAGAACTGTTATTTCCTGCTCCCATATTTTTGCCCGAGAGCCCCTTAATTTAAAATTTATAGCAATTTGGAGGGGTGGGGAGGGTTTACATTCTCCATTTCAGGGGAGGCTCCTGCCTTCCTTAGCAGACTCCTGTCTTTCCAAACCAAGACAGCAATTAACAGCTTGGGTTTCAGACAAGCAGCTCCCAGGGACATTGGTGTGGTGAGTCCATCCCCTGCTGCAGGGGGTTGATGAGTGAGCCTGAGCCTCAGTCTCCGTGTTCAGATGCTTTTTTTACAGCCATGTAAACTTCCATCCTTCTGCTTTCATGGATACAGGCATTTAATAATTGAAAGAACAGTAAAATAATCACATGGCAGTCAAAATGTCTGAGAGACAAGTTTTACACAAACTGAAGGTGTACAACCTGGACATCTTGAGAACTTTTTTAATCTACATCTTTCTTTCCAAGTGGTGTAAATATGTCTTTTATACTTCTACTGTCTTGACTGAATTTCAATTAAATCTGCTCTTTGCTTTTTTACAGCCAGGGAGCTCCCAGGAGGCCAAAAGCCATGCAGAAACAGAAAGCCTCATATTCCCTACTATTTCTTTTGTTCCCACTCATCCACATGTCATTTCCTTACAGGCAGTGGTTCCGAGGCACTTGGGGAAACAAAGGAAAGGCACATCAGTGTGCCTGCTGGCAGCATCCTGTTCCTGAGCCAGCAGGTCCCAGCCGTGGCTGTGGATGGAAAATAAACACCAGTCCCTGTGTGTGCTCTGTGTTCCCATGCAAACTCTGGGATCAGCTGCACTGCAGCCACTGAACTGCTCCAGTCTCCCCTCTGGCTTTGCCTTATCTGAGCAATGACCCAATGAAGCAATTAGGAACCTTCCTAGCAAATCCCAGTGCTGGCTGTGCAGGAAATGCCATCCCATTTGCCCTGCAAGGAAATGATGGCTTGCAGATGTTCTTGAGGAAGCATTTGTTGAGACAGTTTCTCTAACAGAACCTCATTGCTGTCAGCACCAAGAGGCTGCCTTAATGCCTGTGCCTTGGTAGAAGCAGTCGAGGGTTTGTTTCCTGTTTGGTTTTTTGTTTGTTTGTTTTGTTTTTTGGGGTTTTTTAAAATTTTGTTTGGTTTTTTGCGTTTTTGTTTGTTTGTTTGTTTGTTTGGGTTTGGTTTTTTTTTTCCTGGCTTGTCTTTGGGAATGCAGGGGGCAGGCTGGGCCATTTTTGTGCTAATAAGCCCAGGAAGTCACATTGTGGGAACAATTAAACTTATTGACACATTTTCTCAGGGGTTTGCTTCACATGGACCCACTGTTCCCACTTCAGTGCTCCTGTCCAGTTGACCACCATATGCCTTTATTAGGAATGGCATGTGGGAAGCTTGAGATCAGTTGGTTGGTTCCTAGGACCAAGATCAAGCCAGGAAAGCCTCTCCTGAGCTCAGAGCATCCTTCTCCATGTCTTGGGACTCTCTGCTGTCCCTTTCAGTCCACAGCATTTGTGAGCAGCTGCAGTTCTCTCTTTGCCCAGAGCAAGTCCAGCCTCCCACAGGTCTGGCCCTGGCCGCCCTTTCCTCCTGTGGACCCTCCTTTCTTTCCCTCTAATTGTTCCTTCTCACTCCAGCAGAGGAAGGTGCCCCTCACACCCCGCACTGCTGCCACTGCATTTCTCCAGCTGCTCTCCTCTGGTTGCAGGGTGTTGTATTGCAGGGGTCCCAAGGAGGCATTTTCATGTGGTTCCTCCATCCTGACATTCCTGGATTTTAACAGAGTCTTTTTTCTTCCCTTCCCACCACAGGGACATCCTGAAAAGTGGAGGCACAGCTGTGGATGCTGCCATTGCTGGCTTGATCTGCACCTCAGTGATGAATCCCCAGAGTTCAGGCCTGGGTGGTGGGGTCATATTTACCATCTATAATGCCAGCACAGGTATGGCCTCTCCGTGGTGCCTTGTCCCTCTGCAGACACACACCTGCTGTGGACAAATCAGAATCCTGCCTGTTCTCTCAGAGCAATATTTTGAATGTAAAAGCTACATCACAAAGCACACTGGTGCTCTTAATCCAAAGCATCCAGCGCAGGGAGCTGTGATTGTCATTTCACAGCAAGAGCATGTGTGTGGAGGAAAGAGCTTTGATAGAAAATGAGCTGAGTTTGCCTCTCCTTCCCCCTCCAAAGCAATCCCAAAGTACATTCCAGAGGCACACAGCTGGCTGCAGCCAGGTGTGAGTGGCTGAGAGGAGCAGGCAGGAGGGAAGTGCTGGCAGCATTGGGCTGGCAGTGCCAGCTGAGCCCTTGGGGTGGCACCTGAGGGGTTTGTGCTGCCCCAGCAGTTCTGGCAGTGCCTGCTGGCCCTGGGGCTCTCACACTGCTGGCACCAGTGCTGCTGTGACTCCCCAGTGCAGTGGTGACACTTCCTGTCCCAGGAGATGCATCTCCACTTCAGAAATCTAAACCTGTTCAGTGTCTGCTGGGGAGCTTTCTGTGTTTGGCCTAAACTCTACTGTTGTTTTGTTGCTTTTATGTCTTCAATGTGGGAATTTCTAAGTCTTGGCTTCCAAAAGCCCCCAGAGCTTATATATCTAATAGTAATATCAACAATGAGCACTGTAACAATATAATAGTTTTAAAATCCCTGCCAAGTAGTTTCACCGAGTCACAAATCTGGAACTGTTTGGGTGTATCTTATGCAAGAGCCTAATTTGGCAGACCACCTATGTTTTTCTTCTTTTTTCCTTTTGGCAGACCACCTATATTTTTCTTCTTTTTTCCTTCTGGCAGAGCCATGGAACTTTGTTTCCCGACAAAAATCCTCCTCTGCTACCTGAGTTATGCTGCTGCACAGAGCTCAGGCTCTGGGTACACCAGGGAGCACTGTGGGCTCCTGCAGCACAGCTGGCTCTGTGACTGTGACAGGACACATAAATACGAGGCAGAGAAGGAGTAAAATGATAGACTAGACCTGAAAAATGAGTGTGTGCAAGTGGGGATTTGGGTTTGGGTTTGGTTTTGTCCTTTCAAACTCCCTGATACATAGAGGGCTTCAAATATGATGGACTTGCCTCACCATCATTTGGTAAATGGCCCTCCCAGGAGCATGAGGCTCACATTATGCCTCTGCCATGTCCCATCTGTAGCAGAAGGGCAGGAACCTGCAGGTGTGAGGCAGCATATCCCAGCCATGATCCCTGGGGGGAACCTTTGCTGCCTGGAGACAAGCCCTGGCCTTCTCCCTGTACTTTCACTACCTTTAGATGGACACTGCTTGGTTTGCTCTAAATTAAAGCACAGGAATCAAGGACAAGTTGTGCTGACACCTGACCCTGCAGGTGCACTGGGCACACCTGGCAAAAGGCTCCAGAGCAGCTCTGGGCCAGCAGCACGTGCAGTGCTGCAGCTGCCTGAAGGGTGATGTTCACCTGCTTCAGGAAGAAATCATGATGCATTTCCTTCTTCTTTCCAGGAGCTGTGGAGGTGATCAACGCCCGTGAGACAGCCCCACGAGTGTTTCCCCACAACTTGCTGTCTGGCTGTGGTGCTGGTTTCCCCATTGGTAAGGACAGAGCTCTGTGCCCTCCTGGTGTGCACAGAGCTCAGGGTGGGGAACTGAGCACCTCACTGGCTTGATCTGGAGTTCTATTTAGTTTAGCACCCTCTACCTGGATTGTTTTTTGCAGAAGTAACTAAAAAGACTAGGTCCATAAACATAAAAATTCCTGTTTGGTAATAACACTGGCAATCGAGGCAATGGGGAGCCAGCATGAGGAGAAATCACAATGTAACTTCTCTCTGTAGGAAGTCTGCAGTTCAGGACTGGATTTCCCAAAGCTCTCATTCTCCAGAACTTCTTACAGAGAACAATAAGATCAGTAGCTTTTGGGCAAAAAAGAAATCAATCTCGTGTGCTTGTCATGTCCACAGGTTGGGGAAGCACGCTGGCACAGCAGGGCTTGGGTTGCTGGGCTCAGGCACTCCTGCTTTAGCAGCACATCTTGGATCTTTCCACATTTCTTGCTGTGTTCATTCTCCTTCCCTAGAACGTTATCTTTTGGGGTGTGTCCTAGATTCTGGAGATGTTCTTATCCTTGGAAGAGCCTGAAAAGGAATCAGGAGCACCTCTGGTTGGAAGGGACAGCTGGAGTTCTGCTCAGAGCAGGGTGATGTCAGGTGTTGCTCAGGCTGCCCAGGGTCTTGTCCTGTCACATTTTTTAATTTCTCCAGGGATGGAGAATTTCACTGCTTCCCTTGTTCTGGTGTTTGCCCAGGCCCCACGAGTGCCATTTCTCCAGTGTCCAGCTGCCACCTCCCTTGCTGCAGCACTTGCCTGTTGCCTGTTACGTTTTCAGCACACCTCAGGCCTGGCTCCAGCCTCTCCACACCCTGCTGCTCAGTATCAGGGAAATACATGAACAGGGAAGGGCAATAAACAAACCCAGCCTGCTTTTAGAAGCCTTGGTTGCCTCTACCAGCTCAGACTTTGACTGGAGAGCTTTCAGAGAGGTGGCACCCCCAAGGCAGTGCTGTGGGGGTGTGACAGTGCTGCTGTGCTCCCCAGGTCCCCGCTGGATTGGCGTGCCTGGAGAGCTCCGTGGCTATGAGGAAGCCCACAAGCGCCACGGCCGCCTACCATGGAAAGCCCTGTTTGAACCAACCATCAAGCTGCTTTCAGAGCCACTGGTCATTTCTCCAGTTCTGGAAAAAATTCTCCATCACCCAGCCTTCTCTGAACCAGGGAAAAGACTGTGGTAAGACCCATGAATGGCACTGCAAGGCGAGGGCTGCTGTTCCCTCAGCTTCAGACCCTTTCTCTGACATTGGAAAGTACACAGCAGACATAATCCAGATCAGCTCCTGGTAGGAAAAAACATCATTGACCTTGGGCAAGAACAAGCTCATGGTGTAAAACTGACGAATGTTCTTCTTGAACAGCCCGCTGCTGTGTGGTGGTGGCAGATTTCTGAAGCTTGGCGAGATCTTCCGGTGGCCAGCGCTGCAGCGAACGCTGCGAGCCGTGGCGGAACACGGAGCTGCAGCCTTCTATGAGGGGGACATAGGGAGGGCCCTGGTGGAGGACATCAGCAAGGCTGGTGAGTAACAGCTACAGGCAGTCCTGACACACAGAAAAACTGGCCTTTCTCCCAGCCATCGGCTCACAGTGAGCCTGGACCAGGGGAAAGCCAACTCGTGCCATTTGCTTGTCACTTGGGGTGGTGCCTGACATGGGAAGAGGCCACCTGTCCCCAATTCCTGTAACTTAGGCCCAGAAGCAGGGCTGAGAGCACCCCCTGCTCTGGCCTTTGCCCACTGTGCTTGCCCCTCTGACTCCTTTAGGCTTTGTGACATCCTGGGTTTGGCAGCACATGAGGATGTGTGAGGGCAGTGCTGTGCTGGGTGGGAGGAATTTGGGCTCTTCACAAGCTTTACCAAGGCTCTGATGCAGGCAGATCTGAGTTGCTGTGCTAATGGCAGCTCCTGGGTCTCTGTTGAAGGGTCCAGTCTCTCACTGGAGGACCTTCGGGCGTACAAAGCAGAGGTGTCCTCAGCTCTGAACATCACCCTGAACAACCACACCAAAGTATTTGCTCCAGGACCACCCATGGGAGGTGCAGTGCTCATGTTCATCCTCAAGGTATTGGAAGGTAAATTCCTAATGGAAAGAGGTTTTCAGAGAGTGTTGCTCCAGAGTGATAAAACGCAATGGGCAGAAATGGAGGTTTTGAGCCAGAATGGGGCCCAAAGCAGCAGTGTGACCATGCTATGCAGCAGGAGGATGAACTGGTTCACTTGTACAGTGGGTCAGCATCACCACAGCTGCTGCTAAGGCCAAAGGATGCAAGGCTTTCTCAATGCTTCAAAAGAAATTAAAGTCACAGTGGAAATTAGTACTTCGTTGTTTCTGCATCCACATCCTGCTAAAGCAGAGGGGAAACCTGGTAGGAATTGGGGTGGGAAAAGGAAAAACAATACCTCTGGTCTATTAACAAAATTATGTCATCCTGCTCCACAGAGTATAAATTCCATAAAGCATCACTGGCAACACCTGAGGAGAAGGTAGAAACCTATCACTACATTGCAGAGGCCCTAAAGTTTGGCAACATGCTAAGACCCCACATGAGTGACCCAGCCTTCTCTGAAGCTCAGGTGAGCTCCATGGTGTGTGGGTACAGTGCTACAGCACAGAGCAATGCTCTGACATGGTCCTTCTTTGCAGCCTGGAAGGAAAGAAAACACTTAGAGCTGCTGCTGAAGAGCAGTGCAGCCGAGTTGGCCAAGGCAGGGCAGGATCGGGCTGTTACTCTGCAGCTTCAGCTGCAGGCTGGCACTCGCTTGCCTGACAAAGGCTGTGCACATGCTGAGGTGCCTTGGTGCTGAGCTTGGTCCATTTTCTGGAATGAGTGGCCTGAGGCTGAATGCTGCCACCCCAAGCTCTGACTTGGGGCTCAGTTCCTGAGCTGGTCACCAAAGGCCTGTGCTTTAGTGACCAGCTCAGTGTCCTTGCTGTGCTGGCAGGTGCCTTTGAGGACCCTGCTGTCCGACCAGTTTGCTGAGTTTGCCAGGCAGAGGATAGATGCTCGTGGTGACCACCAGCCGAGCCACTACAGCCTGCTGGGGTCCCTCCGCAAGGAGCAGCACAGGAGCTTTGGCACGAGCCACATCTCAGTGCTGGCTGCCGACGGCAGCGCCGTGTCGGCCACCAGCACCATCAACTACCCGTGAGTAACTGGGCTGGGGACAGATCCACACGGCAGCTGGGACGGCTGGCTGCCAGCAAAGCAAAACCCCTGGGTTTCACAGGTTTAGGCAGAGCTGGGAGTGTTTTGTGGAGATAACCAAAAACTCCACAACTTTGTGAAAGTTGTAAAGCCGGTATGTTTGTTACAGCGCCGGACACGTGTGGAGATTGCTCTCCTTAAAAGACTGTGTACCTCTGGGAACTTCAGGTCCCTTTTATCCCCCTCTCAAATACATATGCATGCAATTTCATAATAGGTTCATACATATTCATTTTTATGAATTTCGTGTGACATTTGCTGCTAGTTCTTCTTTATCAGAAAGAATTCCTAGGTCAGGCTGACCTGCTCCCACAGCAGTCTCTGTCTCTCTCTATCACCCTCTGTCTCTCTCCCCCCTTATCTCTGTCCTTCACTGAATCAGTTTCCCTGAGCCTAGGCTTTGCAGTCAGGCTACATAACTATGTTTCCTTTTCTAACCACAGACACAAAGATGTACATTTCACCTAAATCAAAATGGATTTCTACTCTGGAGAATTTCTGCTCTGTCTCAGGAGTGCCTTTTCCATGTGACAGCCAAGATCCGTGAGCATCAACTCCAAGGGCTGTCATAGTTCAGGAGGATGCAGGAACTTGCTGAGGCTCTTGCCGAGTTTCTGTGGCACCAGTAACAGGGAACTTATGTCTGTCACCAGCAGCAGCACAAATTCCTTTTGGACACCCTCAGTGGGACACTTGCAGGCTGGGAGGAGACAGAAGTTACTCACAGGGTGCCATGTGCAGTAAATGTCATCCACAACAGGAGAACCCTGGGCACTAAAAGGCTTCGTCTTTCCTCCCTGCAGGTTTGGCTCCTTTGTGTATTCTAACCAAACTGGGATCATTTTAAATAATGAACTTGCTGACTTCTGCATATCAAACAGAAGCATTAAACCAGGTGAGCATCCTCATCCTCAGAATAAAGCACAGGGCCAGGGGATGGATACACAGCCTGTGTACAAGTGGGCAGGTGTCACAGACATGGTTTATGAAAAATCCTTTCCTTAGGATTTTTTCTCCTGAGAAGCTGAGAGGCCTCAGGAACAAAATGTAAACATTGATTATCTGCTGCTGTGGAATGCAACAGGTGCATCTGTGATTGGTCTCATGTGGTTGTCTCTAATTAGTGGCCAATCACAGTCCAGCTGTCTCGGACTGTCTGAGAGTCACAAGATTTTATTATCATTTCCATTTCCTTTCCTTTGCTTTCAAGCCTTCTGATGAAATCCTTTCCTCTATTCTTTTAGCATAGTTTTTATATATAATTTTAATATAATATATTGTAAAATAATAAATCAAGCCTTCTGAAACATGGAGTCAGATCCTCATCTCTTCCCTCATCCTGGGACCCCTGTGAACACCACCACAGGCAGGGATAACCTGTAAGCTTACACCTGTAAGTTTACACTCTTTCCTTTCCTAGATCTGGATGAGAGCCAGTTTATTTCAGACTAAAAGAGGATAAAGCCCTATAGTGTGTTTTTGTCTACTCACATATCTCCTTGTATGGAAATACAGGAGTTTTGGTTTCTAACCAGAGAAATCAGAGGTTAAAAAAATGCTGAAGCTGATCACTGGCTGATGGGAAGGGGAGGGAAGAAGTGGAGAAACTACTGCTAAGACCAGCCTGGTGATATTTTAGGCTCATGTCTGATTCTGAGTATAGAGCTGTACAGGCTTGCACCGAGCTCTGTGAGCTCTGTTGGTGCAGACATGGCTCTGTGCCATCAGCTGTCCCTGCTGGGAGAGGACACCAGTGCTGCTGGGGCAGGATTTCTGCTGAGGGTTCCTCATCTGGTTGGATGAGCTGCAGCAAGTCCCAAATACTTGTAGGATGCCCTGTCCTGCATCAAGGGAAGCTCGTTTAGCTTGTGCCAGAAAGGTCCCAGTTTCTTGGGAGATGGGCTTTCAGTACAAGGAAAATTTTCTGGAAGTTTTGAGCATTTTGAGGAAAGAGCAGCTTTTTTCTGTGGGAGACCAAAGAAAGGCAAGGTAGATGAACTGTGTTCTTCCCACCCTGTTTAGAGCCATATGGAAAGGATAATATCTCTGCTTCTGCTCTAGGAGAGAAGCCTCCCTCAGCAATGGTGCCTTCCATCCTCATCTCCAAGTCAGGAGACATGCTGGTGATTGGAGGAGCTGGCGGGGGCCGGATCATCAGTGCTACCACCATGGTAAGTCAAACCCACAGCAAGTTGCCAATTTTCCAGCCCTCCCAAATTTCTAACCATGGTCAGTCCCTACTCACCTCTCTTGGATCTTGACTCCTCGGTGCTTTTGTTAATTTGCAATTTAGAAGTCCCTGAAGGCTGAGACTTTAGGCCAGGGAAAGCATTCTGGGAAGTATTACATGCTCATCCTATTCTTTTGCTTGCCCCAAGCATCATTGGTCACCACAAAAGCAGGACACCAGGCTGGCAGGAGTGTGGGTCTGGCTCAGTGCAGCCTGGGGTGGACAGCCCAGGTTTCATGTCCAGTTGGGCAGTGTGGGATTTGTTTTATTTTATTGCAGGCAATTATAAACAAGCTGTGGTTTGGTTATGACTTGGAACACGCCATTTCAGCTCCTGTCATGCACACCCAGGGGGCCAGTGTCCTGTTTGAGGAGTCTTTCAGCGAGGTGAGTGACCTTGGTGGGGAGCAGATTGCTTCTGTAACTCTCCTGGGTAATCTTTATTTTGCCTCTGGCTCATCTCCTTCTTGTTTAAACCTCAATTCCTCAACCAGGCCCCACACACACATCCTACTGTTTCACACCTGGCAATGCTGAGATCTCAGGCTCCTGCCCCATTCACTCCATTTCCTCTTCTCTCCCCCCACAGGAGGTTAGGACTGGCCTACTGGGAAGAGGACATAAAGAGGAGAAAGATAATTTTGCAATGAATGTTGTGCAGGGAATTTCCAAGGAAGGAAAGTGCATCTCTGCTTACTCTGATAAAAGGAAGCTGGGGAAGTCAGCTGGGTATTAGTGTGAAGTGCCATCACCATCCACAAAGCCACAGGAGATCCAGAACATGCTTTGCTTGGATATGCCCACAATTCCTGTTCCCATCAGGATGTCTCCTGGAGCATGGGCACAGCCTGTGATTGCCTGAAGGTCACCCCAGGCAATACAAGGAGAGGTCAGCCAACCTCCTTTAGAGCCACACCTTCCATTACTTATGTGATACACAGAGAACACATTTCTTGAGCACATCAGTTACTCAGAATGAGAGAATACAAAGTGTGAAAGGAAAACTGGTCCAAACCCCACAGAGATCACTGTGAAATGGCTCAGCTGCATCTTCCATTCCTGATGGAATCTCAGTTTCTTCCAGGCTGTTCCACAGTAAGCCTATTGCTGGGGCTCAGCAATGTGAAATACATAAGTATTTTAGCCTTGAACAAGGAGCAGCTGTAGGGTCAGGATTTTAAAATCTGAAGCATTCAGGCTTAGAGCATGGATTTGGAAAGGGAAGAGATCAAAATTCCACACTCTCCCTCTGTTTTCCCATCCAAAGAAGCCCAGCTTTTCCCCAAGGTGGCAGATGAAATCACACCATGGCACAAGCGCTGCCCTGCCTGCTGCTCTCTGCCTTGGGGGTGCAAAGCTCACCCAAGCACAGGCTCAGGGTAACTGCACCAACACCTCCTCCAGCCTGCACATGGTGACTCTGAGACAGCCTCCCATGGGGGCATGTGTGAGTTCCCTGCTCCTGGGACCAACAGGCTTCAGCTGAGCTCCCTGGAGGTGCCTCTCCCTGTGGTGAGATGGGTCCCAGCCTGAGCCAGTTCCCCCTCCTCAACACTGGCACATCAGTCTTTGGGAGGGCAGGTCAGGAAGGCAGTGCAAATGCTGCTTATGGAAACTTTAGAACTTTCTTCAAATTGCAAAGTGTCCGTGATCAGGAGATGTCATTTGCAGCCCTGAGCTCAGCCTGGCCAGGCAACCACCAGGACTGCTGAGAAGTGATGCAGCATTATCAGGCATTAGCAGAATTCTCCCACATCCTCCATGCTCCAAATCCCTGTTTACCACAGCCTGTTGTCTCTAGTGTTCCCTTCAGACCACACAGAGGGCATGGTAGGACTCTAAGAACTACCACAGAAAGAGAAAACTTTTGGAGAAGAGACCCTGAACGCAAAAGGTCCTGGATTTTGCACCTGGATGCAAAAGGTCCTTTGCAGTTAATCCATAGCCTTGCCCTGCTCAAAATGGCCAAGAGAATCAAACATTTATGAAAATAAAACGTAAAACTCAGAACCCCCCCAAAGTTCTTCAAATATGCAGGGTCAAATTCCCAGAATCCTCCAAAATTCCATTTTCTGAAAGCTTCTGAGCCTGATTGCCCTATGGGCACAGTGTTGTGTGTGTGTCTGAAAGAGAAAGAAACCAGAGCCAGGCATTAGCAGAGCCCTCCCCCTCACAGACAGAGCCCATGGGACTCCTCGTTCTCCAACAAATAGAATCCCTCTGTAAACATCATTACAAGCACACACAAGTAAAAAACACAGATTAAAACAAGGCCAGCTAGATTTTACGCCAGTGTTTTAACCCACGAAGCCTGTCCAATAAAGCCATCCATTTACTGAAATCTCAGCCTTCACTTGCATTTTAGTGATGGTGGGAGTGAAGCTGCCCAGAGCCAGACATGTGTTTTCCTTCAGAAGTTGTACCCCAAGGACTGCAGCACGACCATGCTGAGCAGTGGATGATTGATGAGTTACCAGATCCTGCACTCAATCACCAGCTGGAAATCAAGTTACTCACGGATGGAGCCAGCTCCATGCACTGCCCTGCTCCCTCCTTGTCCAAGCGGAATTAATTTTAAATCCCCCAGTTCAGGAAGAACTGCTGGAGGTTTCTCCATCAGAGAGAATTGGTTTCTCCATCAGAGCAGCTCACTCACACTGTGGAAGTGGCGGGCCCCCTGAGAGGCAGCATCACAGTGCTGGTGAATGGGAAAGGAAGCAGCCCCAAAAGCTCAGGGGCAGTTTTTATATTCACTTGGAAGGGGTCACATTGACTGTGACCACCAAAGAAACCAAATCTAGCTAATTTGCTGAAGTTTTCTGCCTTGCTGAGCTCCCCTGTCCCAGCTAGCAGCTCCTGGGTGCGTGGTGGTGGTGCCAGGAATAGCAGCTGACAGGGGAAGCCCTGACAGGCACCAGACACCGTCTGCAGCCCCAGACACAGCCCAGACAGGATGCTGTCCCTGGCGAGATCCGGGGTTATTTCCAGCTAACCCCACTGAGCCGAGAGTTTACAAGGAGCAGCTGAGAGTGGCACTGGCTGGAGACAGGGAGAGCATTCCCAGCTTCCCTGTTAGGGCCACCTTCAGCACCCTCTGGTCCCTCTCCATCGTGTTTCACTGCAGAAAACCCAAGTCACCAAGTAACCAAGTCTTCCATTACCTTTGCTTCTGACACAGCTTAGGGTGAAGCACCCTGCAGCACTCCAGCCTATCACCTTTCCAGTGCAGCAATATCACAGCTTCTTCCCACCACAAAGACATGGGAATATTATCTTTAGTCCAGTGCTCACTGCAGTTTAACTGCTTTGCTATTAACTTTGCAAGTGAGCCACTGAAGCAGTTGAAAAACCCATCACAGATTTAATTTGCAAGACAGAAGGGAATGGGAGTGCAGATCTCTCAGCACAGCAGAGACTTCCAGTCCTGCAGTCCTTCCTAACAGAGTACCTGGTGAAGCTGAGACTGTACCTGCTTTGGCTCCTCTGCTCTCGCCCTGCCACCTCCTCACTGCTGCTGAAATCTGTTTGGGTCAAGAGCCTCTCAGTTTGGTCTCTCCACATTCCTGCTCCTCCCAACAAGACAGCATTATTTTTATACTGAAATCAACTTACATGGACTTTAAAAGCATCATTGTACAGAGGCTGCTCTATTTTCTAATGAAGTCTTTAAGTTATACTTTTAATAAAGTGGTTTTTAAACCTGTCTGGGATTTTCTCTAAACCTGTTGCCTACCCCATCACACAAGCACAGAGGACTCCATGCAGGTGCTCCCAGCAGTAACAGTTGTTCACTCTGGAGCCTCACATGCTGCTGGAGAAGCTGAGGAACGGTGCAGCTCGTGCCACTTTTCTCTCACAGCTGACTTTTGTTCCCTTGCAGAGGCTGGATGGTTACCAAAAGAAACTTGTGCTAATATCAGACTGAAGAACAGGGACAAGAGGTGAACCCTCCAGCTCATGATCCAAATTGCCTTTTAATGGCACAGCTTCCTTTCACATCAGCAGGAATCAGCCATGGAATGTGTCCTGTTCTCCCTGCCCTGCACAGGGGCAGGCAGCCCTCACCAACACACTGTGTGCCCCCAGGAGCAGAGGCAGGTGCTTGCATTAAAAGGTGAGACATGGAAGGATGAGGGACCTCAGGGACCATCTTGTTCTGCCCCTGTCATGGGCAGGGATGTCACTCACTAAACCCAGCTGCTCCAAGTGCCATCCAACCTGTCCTTGAACATTTCCAGGCATGGCACAGCCAGGGTTTCTCTGGATAAACCTCTGCCAGAGCCTCACTGCTGTCACAGCCAAGAATAGCATCTTAATATGTGACCTAAATGTACCCTCTTTCAGTTTAAAGGCATTCCCTCTCATCCTAGCCAGAAGATTTTCCCTGCAGCTGAAACATCCCAAAAGCTGCAGCCTGGAGGGTGCAGTTGGAGTCTTACAGCAGGAACCAGTGCCTGACATCTGGCTGCTGATGCACAGCCAGCCCCAGCACAGGGTGAGTAGTGGGATGTGGTCTCCAAGCAGGTGGCAGAAGTGCCTGCTCTGTGAACAGACATGTCCAAATGAGATGCAGATAACTGGAGCTTGCACAAGTATCCACAGCTTTTTAAAAACATGGGGAGTAAGTGCAAGCTGTGGCTCAGTTTAACAAATCCTTCCTCTTCCTTCCTTTGTTTTTCCTACTGCTAAAAAACAAAGCAACTTCTGCAGAGTCAAGAATTCAAATGCATTTATATTAGAACAGTTGTAACCAGGAGTGTTTTAAGCTTTCCACAGGGGAAGCTTTTTAACACAGGTTATAAATAATAGGGGAATTTTCTGACTAGCAAGAGGAAATTCAGGAACATAAGAACAACTGCTGCACCACAAACTGCTAGAGGCAGCCCAGCAGCAGCCACTCAGACCTGTATCAGAAATCAGGATTGTCCAACAGGCACTTCCCAGAAATCAATTTCCTTCCAATTTTGGACTAACTCTGTAAGATTCCAATAAGCTTATTTTGCTGTGCAGTAATTTTCTTTATTTCCCAGGTCACACCTAGCCAAGAAAGAACTCAGCTAGTTCCAATTCCAAAGGCAGCCTGACACTGAGGAACACCAGAAGTGAAATTACAAGAAGTGGAAAAGTGAAAGTCTTATTTTGGCAATAAGGGGACACAGGCTTGGCCCCAAACTGGTCTCTTGAGGGAACAAGAGGGAACACAGTGAGTGGAGGTCATTTACAATCACTGCCTTTGCTGCACCTAAAGCAGCACCACCAGTAAGAGCTCAGGAAAAGGAGCCAGAGCACACCCAGGACATGTTTGGTAAAAGCCAAATGATATAAGCAAACATGTATGTCAAAGTCATGACTCTGATTTAAGCATCATCTAGCTCTCACTTTCTTCTGTGAAATTGGGCTCTCTTCAACTCCAGACACTTCTAGGAAAGAGGCTGCATAACGCCTAGAACTTCAGACTTTCGTTTTCTTTTCTGTATTTTAAGGTTCTTACAAACTGACAGGAAGTTTCCACAAGCCAAATAGATGAGCTAACTTACTGCCACTTGTGTATCAAGGATTTCAAGAACAGCACTAGAGCATGACAACCCCTGGATCATTTGGGTTTGATCTTGGGCTAAGTTTATGTGGTGTGATGTATTGGTCCTGCACCAAACCCCCTCACGCAGGTACAAACACTCTCAGCTGCTCCATATCAGACAGGGATTTCTGAGAGCTCCTTACAAGTCTGGTTAATAGTAACTTACCTTTAAACAGGAGTAGCTGCAGTGTGTCCTTTTTTAGAAATTTCATTTCCCCAAAATGATATTTCACGCCTGCAGTATGACATCATAAAAAGCAAAGTGGAGAAAAACAAGCTTGTTTTGGATATGTAACTATTATTGCTTACTCATGACTTCATCAAAGCAGTGAAGAAAAAGCAAAAGTCTCAGAAGAGCTTCTTTCACACAGACTCTCACCGTCCCTTTTTGCAGCAACTGTGCAGGCAAGGAAAATGTGTGACTCCGTATTTATTTTAGTTGTGCTCAGAGTTTTACAGGTAGCATCTTCCCTTTAGACCTTCTCAACAGAAATATAAAAAAGTTTGAAGCCATTTTCCCATTTCCCCCCTCATCTCCAAAAATCAATTGGGTGAAATGCAGAAACATCTTTTGTTAACAGAGCGGTGAGTTTGGCTTATCCCAGTCTAGAGCTGGGTTTCCTGCTATGGCACAGACCTATTCGTTTGTAACTTAGAAAACCCAGCCCCAGAGTCCTGTAACTCCCACCTACTCAACAGAAAACAAATACCTTCTCTAGCAGTGACAGGGACATTCCTGATAGCTGACACCGTGCAGGGGAAACGCTTCCTGCAGCTTGAGTGAGCAACTGGGCACCCAATCTGTCTTCGTGGGATGGAGAGGAGGCAGGGAACAAACTCTTCAAGGCAGAACAGACTCTTCAAGTAAGCACTGCACGTCCTGGTGGACGCGCCTGTCTTAGCAGACGGCTGTGGCATGAGGCACTTCGGTCATGGCTGTAGAGAACTGTCCCAGTTCCATCAACAGAATCACAGGTAAATGCGTTCTCTTTCCTGTGAGAAGTCCCTGAGTTGCAGATCTAAAGGATCTTCCCCCCAAACACACCTTGGTGTCACTAGAGCCGAGGCAGGTCAGTAGCCCGCAGGGAATCCCCCTTTGCGCGAGTCGGAGGCGGCGGCCCAGCCGCGCTCGGTCCGGAGGATGGCCTGGACCACCGCGCCGCCGCTCACCCGCGCCGTGCCGTGCCTCCTCTTCCTCAGCTGCTGCTCGATGCCCTGCAACGCACAGCTGGGTCAGCACACGGGCAAAATGCACCTGCTGCAGCCTGCAATGCACAGCTGGGTCAGCACACGGGGAAAATGCACCTGCTCAATGCCCTGCTGTGCACAGCTGGGTCAGCACACGGGGAAAATGCACCTGCTGAAGCCTGCAATGGACAGGTGGGTGAGCACTGCTCAATGCCCTGCAATGCACAGCTGTGTGAGCAAACTGCACCTGCTGCAGCCTGCAATGCACAGCTGGGTCAGCACACAGGGAAAATGCACCTGCTGCAGCCTGCAATGCACAGCTGGGTGAGCAAATGCACCTGCTGCAGCCTGCAATGCACAGCTGGGTCAGCACACGGGGAAAATGCACCTGCTGCAGCCTGCAATGCACAGCTGGGTGAGCAAACTGCACCTGCTGCAGCCTGCAATGCACAGCTGGGTCAGCACACGGGGAAAATGCACCTGCTGCAGCCTGCAATGCACAGCTGGGTGAGCAAACTGCACCTGCTGCAGCGCATGATCAATCACAGTATATACTTCACATGGGAATGCCTCACTGTGTGAGATGCAGCCGCCCTGCACCCTGCATCCCCCATAACCAGCCTGGCATTCAGGGCCTGTGTTGCACAGGGCTATGTGTTGTTCCTCCTCTTCCCTTTGCCTTCTGGGCTGCCCTACTTTTGAAGAAGTGGAATTGAGAATTTGATATGTGTGGTGCTCAGTGTGGGTTACCAATACTATTCTTGGTTACAGATATTCACACACTAACAGCCAGGACTGATGGATCCTGTCTGGCAGCGGTGAAAAATACAGAACTTGTAGAGAGCAGGGCACCCTCCCCAGGGCTGGCAGATACCTCCGCTCTTACCTTCATAAGAAGCTTCTTAACAGAGGAACTTCTGCAGAGTTTGATAAGAAAATGCATTATGTAGGGCTGTTTTCCCAAATACAGAGGCACAGAGATATGAGATAGGTACAAAGAGGCAGAGGCATGACAGATGTACAAAGCCTGTGCCTGCCTCAGGCCTCTGGGGATGTGCAGGTGCTCAGGGTGAATGAGGATGCCAGCTCAGGTGAGTGGTCTGGAGGGCAAGGCAGACCTTGCCATCAGCTCTCCAGCTGACAGTGCTGTGCTGACATCTCTACTGTGAATATATTTTCTCAGGTCCCTCTGGGGATCTCCCCTTGCTAGCTCTGGGCCAGGCCTTCCAGACTCATCATGAGGCTGCACAACAGGACAAGAGCTCCCTGAGACTGACTGGATTTAGACTGCTGGCTGGTCTAGGCCCTGATGTGATTTGCTGCTTTGCAATTCCTTTGTGCCAAGCATCACTGCAAGCAGATGCTCAGTTTCAGACACAAGTCACTCTTCAATGCACTGGCTTCATATCTCTGCGACTGACACTGAGGGTGCACTTTGCACAGCTTACTGTGACCAGCACTAGACCTGTACCAGCTTTACTGCTGCTCACCTAGGAACATTTGGCCAAACCTGATGGTTTTCCACAGTGCTTGCCCTCCCAGCACCAGGGGCCCAGCTCATACAAGTTCATGTATGGCTCTGGTGAGACCAACCTCCTCTATTTGCTGCTCAAGCTCCGTGATGTTGGGAAACAGCTGATCGTGAATTCTGGGCTCCTCCACTGCTTTCTTCACATCATAACCAAACCAGATGGAATTCATGATTGTCTGTGAGAAGCAAAAAGCCCTAATGTTAATGACTGTGTTCAGAGGAGTCTGACCCTGGGAGGCACGCAGGCAGAGGTGCCTCAAGCATGCTCACAGGGCACACAAAAGGCACCATTTCTGGGTTATGTGGCTTTCAGTGGTTCTTCTCTTGGCTAAGCAAAACACAGGTACATTGCAGCTTGTATATGCTCAGGGGGATTCCCACACAAAGAAACCATGAGTGACTAAAATTAACACAGCAAAAGGATCAGATCCCTAAGCCATGGAGGCTGGATTTATGCTGCTGGAACCAACACACCTACAGCTTCCTGCTATTGTACAGCCAGTTCCACTGGGCCTGGCTCATCTCTGCAGCACGGAACTGCACGCTGGAGCTGCTGGGGAGTCAGAACACTCTCAGAGTCCAGGGCTTAGGGAATTGTTTGTCGTGGTTTTTACAGACTTCTCCTCTACCTCAGCCAAAAAGCCAGATCCAGCCCGGTGCTGCTGCCACAGCAGCTCACAGAGGCCCTGCCTGTCATGCCTGACACTGTGCCTGTGCTGAGTTCTTATTTGGCTTCTCTGTGGGACTTTGATCCAAAGTTCGGGATGTTGGATGGGAACAACTCGAAACTGGGTAAATAGGCTCATGGAGATGCAGAGAACAGAACTCAAAGCAAATCTTGTGCAAGTGGTAAGAAAAACTTGCCAGAGAAAACGTCACTAAAGGAGGCACTGGAGTCACTAAGGGAGGCAATTTAATAGCAAACCTTTTGTAGGCCTGGCAGGAGTTGGTGTTGGAGGTCTGACCCTCAGAATGCCAGGCAGGAACCTCCTTTTCAAGCCCCTGGCCCCCAGCAGGGAGCCAGAGCCATGATCCTGTCACAGGTGCAGACGGGAGTCCCCCCACACGCTGCCTCTCCCATTTTGCCCCATTTGCCCACACCCTCACGTACCAGCGCTGTTGCTGTAGTAATTTTTGTTCCTCCAGAAGCACCGACCACCATCCTCACCTGTTTCATTTTATCCACCAAAATGGAGGGGCACATAGAGGACATTGGCTGTTTACCTGTTGGGGACACAGAGGCAACACAGAGGCTCAGCTTTCTACCTGCAGCTCACAAACTTCCAGCTCTTACTCACATCTAAGCCCAGAGCCTCAGCATCCACGTTCCTGACTCAGCTCGTGTCCTGCTCAGTCCTTGGGGATCCCACCACCCCCTGCCCTCATCTCCTTCTTGACTCTCTCCCACCCCTGTCCCCTGCAGGTCCCAGGCCTGTGTCCCATGGCACAGATGTTGCAGTGTGACCATGCACAATGCAGCCAAAAGATCGGGTCAGAAATGCAGTTTACAGCTACCTGGAGCTATGAAATTTGCTGGAGAAGGAGGGATCCCAAATCCATTGATTATGTAAGGTGAGCTGAAGTCATCCATTTCATCATTAAATATGATTCCACTCACGTTGGATCGTACATCAGAGCCAAAGCTGGAGAAAAGAAATTGTCAAAGTCAGGTCAAGCCCACAGCAAATCTAAGCAGAGCTTCAGCTGAATTTACTGCAGTGTGAAACCTGGGATTTGATTGGAGTAACGCTCCACTCCCTCCCATTGTAAAGGACTTTCTGTCACCCCTAGGGGCAAGGAAGCAGTTAATCCTGTGAGTACACAGCTACACACAGAGGAAAGGCAGCCCAGAGCCCCTCCACAGCTCCCCTGAGAGGATCCCATGGGGAAAACCGGCACAGCACCCCTGTACGACTACTACCCCTTCCAGGTGGGCAGCACTGCACTCCATTCAGGGGCAGCACAGCTCCAAGGCTGGCACATTTGGGAATGACTGGGGGTTTGCTCAGATGTGTCAAGCTGGAGACATTTTCTATGGATAAAAATAAGCTTCACACCCTGGCTCCAGGCCATATGTGTGAACACAGCTCTTTCTGACAGCACTCACAGCCAAACACTGCGCTCCCAGGCCAGCTGTATTAGCTCAAATTCCTTCCAAAAGCCTGGGAAATCAGAACCAGCAGCAATAGCTCTGCTTATGAGAAGATCCAGATGCAGCCAATGTCGTGGTGGAGTTCAACAAGAGACAGGACACAAGCACTGAGAGAGGCCTCAGTGTTGAGCCCTGCCCTGCAGGCTCAGCAGAAGCGCCCATCCCCAGCCCTACTGACCCCTGCCCCGCCCCAGAGGTGACAGCTCAGAGGTGTTTGACACCCAGAACCAGCACTAGGAACATGGCAAAGGCCTACAGGGAAGGAATGTCTGAGCTCCTACTATTGGTTGATGGTGCTGGTGGCGGACACAGCACTGCCATCGTCAGCCACAATGGAGACGTGGGATGTACCGGCATTGTCTCCAGTGTAGTACACGGGCTCGTAGTACTCCACGGGGTGCGAGGTGCTGTCTGTGATCTTCCTCCGCAGATTATCCGCAAACAACTCGGACGTCATGTTCCTGATTGCCTGTCAGAGAAAGCCAGGGCAGTCACTCAGCACATTGAGACACGTACTCATCAGGCTGGTATCCAATATTTAAAATCTCAGCAGTGAGGCTACAGTTTCCCCCCAAAGGTCTTCCTGTGGTGGTGTTCCCAAGGGTCCCAGGACGAGGGAAAAGAAGAGAATCTTGACTCCATGTTTCAGAAGGCTGATTTATTCTTTTATGATATATATTATATTAAAAGAAAATGATATATTAAACCTATACTAAAAGAATAGAAGAAAAGGATTCCATCAGAAGGTTAGCAAGGAAAGGAAAGGAATGATAACAAAAGCTCGTGACTCTCAGAGAGTCCGAGCCAGCTGTGATTGGCCTTTAATTAGAAACAACCAACATGGACCAATCACAGATGCACCTGTTGCATTCCACAGCAGCAGATAATCATTGTTTACATTTCGTTTCTGAGGCTTCTCAGCTTCTCAGGAGAAAAAATCCTGGCAAAAGGATTTTTCATAAAATATCATGGCGACAATCTTCCTTCTTGGAAGATGGACACTGCAGCAAAATATCATTTTAAGCTGTCGCAGGAGCAGCTGTTAAAGTCACCCCTTTGTGCAGAAGTTGATCAGCATCCATTATTGCAGTGCTATGGAAAGCTGCCTCCACACTGCTGTGAGGCAAGCAGGGCTACACTTGCTTCAGGGACAAGAGGAATGGGATGGGACAAGGACAGAGCAAGGTCTGACCAGAGCTCTGTGAGTTGAAAATTTGTGTTCATCGAACTGGGCTGGCTCAGAGTCTGCTGCTTGTTGCAGGCCCAGAAGTAAAACCCAAAGTGCAAAGTTTGGACAAGCAGTCTCATCCTTTCCCATCTGCTGCTCCATTTTACTACAGGCAAGACTCTGGTTAGAGAGCCACAAGGATGCTGGGAGTATAGTGAATAAGGCTTCAAACACTATAAAACCAGGCAGGGTTAGACCTAAATGTACTCCAGCTCTCCTGGTAAATTGAGAAGTTTGCTTTTCCTTCCAGCAGGAAGGATTTCCTCCATTTATAGTCCCCACAGCTCAGCCATGAGCCACACAGGACATCACTTTCTGACTCAGAGCTGTTTCAGTGCCTGTCACAGCCACTGGCACAGAGCATGCCTGACAAAGTGGAGTCACCCAAAAACTTTCAGCCACGCTCCAGTCAAGTTTGGTGTTGCAGAAAGAAAAGACTTTTGCCAGGTACCTCTGTAATGTTGACAAATTTTGGGTCTCCCAGCAGAGTCCTCTTGGCGTAGGCGAAGCGAAAGGCCTCCACGATGCGGTGGTAGGTCAGACCTTTCTCCTCCACGGTTTTGATGCTGGCAGCAGAGAAATTATATCCTGGCAAGAGAGCACAAACAGCTGTGAACACAAAGCACAGGGTCCATGGATTGCTAATGCACCTGTGTCAAATGTATAACCTCTAAGCCCAGTCTCTACAGAGATGCAGTCACTGGACTGTCCTCATCTCCACATGGAGACCTCAGGAGCTCTGATGGTTTTGAGCACTGTGGGAGTCACCAGCAGAATTTCTACTTGCAGAGGTGTTTTCCAAAGAAGCCCCAAGCACATGTTAGGTTCCACCCACGCAAGTATCAGGGAAGCTCCTCCATCAGGAAAATATTTTTCCTCTTGCACCTGTATTTCAGGTAGGAAGGCAACATCCCTGAGTTTACAGCAGAGGAGGAATGTTTCTGCACCTCTGATCTCTCCTGGGCTCTCAGACCTCTCACCTGCTGGAGGCCTATCAGGGAGGCCTTGCTCCCCCAAACAAGGTGATGCCTTTGGAGCTCTCCCAGTTCATGCTGCCCGTGGGGCACTGCTCTGTGGCACTCTCACCTTTCAATATGTTCAAAATGAGGGCCAGAACTGGGCCACTCAGGGGGGCACTGGGTGTGTAGAGGGTGAACTCCCCGAGTTTGATCTGTATGGGGTCCTCGATCACGGTGGCATTGTAGTCCCGCAGGTCTTCCAACGTGACAATTCCCCCTGGAAAGAGAAGGAAACTAGAGATGTGGGTTTATGTGATCACTGGTGGGAAGGGGAGGTCATATTCCACCACTATGAATCACAGCATGGACAAATCCAAAAAGTAACAAGGTGAGGAAAGCAAAGATGTGTGCCCAGGAGATTTACTCCTTGATAGATCCATCTCAGGCTCAGATAGTCTAAGCACAAAGTTGGGCTGATTTACAGCAGCTACAACTCTGGTGATCCATCTTTTTTTACACAGCACACCAGCAGTGTCAGGCTACAAAATGCCCTTAAGAATTCTGTTTACAGGAGGAAGATGCAGTTTTGGGTGCAGATGCTTTGTGGCACCCCACAGGTAGAATAATTTGAGTGTTCCGTTACCTTTCTTATCTGAAGGGGGAGAGAGTTAGTAATTATCCACCACAAATAAAGGCAGTGAATTACTCGCAGGAAGTTCACCAGGCTAGCCAGTGCTGGCTGGTGAGGATGGGATACTGCCACCATCTAGTGGTACCGAGGGATCAAACAGCTCAGAGTTCACAGGACCACCACGCATGTGACGTTTTAGGCTCAAACTCTGTGAACAGCCTGAGCTGCACAGACTTGGGAGGCTCTGTGGTACAGAAATGCACAGCAAACACTCTCCATTTCTGACTTTCAAACACATCTGTTAAAGTGCTTCTTTTGGGCGTCCTGTTGCCACAGATCTCAGAGGCAGCATTTCAGGGCTGACCTCTCCCAAGGCTTCTGCAGGTCCCTGGCTCCTCCCGGGGCTCTGAGCAGTGTGGTCACTCCTGCTGCTTGGGAAGGGTGTCCTGGTTCTCACCTGCATTGTGGATGTCAGCAATGATCTGCTTTGCCAGGCTTCCTGTGTAAAAGGCATCTGCTCCTTCATTGGCTATGGTGGCGTAGGTGTTGGCTAGTTTGGGCATCTTGATGGTTTCACCCTCTTGCAGGATTTTCCCTCCTTTGCAGAACACTTCACTAGCAGAGAAAGGAGAGGGAGAAGATCAGATATGAGGGACAAGTTCAGAACTATGTGTGTCTGTGGGAGCTGAACCAGCATGAGTGTTCATGCCAGGTGCTTCTTGGAGAGAAGGAAACTGCCTGAGCCATGGGCTCCTCAGATCTTGGCACTGGGGCACAAAATTGAGCAGTGCTTTCTGACCTGTAATTCCACATGCTCAGTGTGCTCCATGGAGCCTGCAGCAGGGATTTTCACCTCAGCACCACCCTCCCTGCCCACCCCAGGGGCCAACAAGTGCCTCAAGATGCACAGGAGGGGCCACAGTCCTTGAACTCAGCAGTGCAGTTCAGAGCACAGCCTATAAAACTACGAGGTTCAAAGCTTCCAGTAAATCCAGAAGTGTTTCAGTCCCTGTTTAATAGATCACTTTAAGGTAGATTGTTTCCTCTCTAGCTCCCTCATGATGGATCATGATTGTGCTGCTGTGGACCAGTCTGATGGAAGGACAGGAGACAGGCCAGGGTGTACACTACCAATTGGATAGGAAACAAACCTGCAGCTGGCAGAGATTTTAAAGAAAAGAGAGAATCAAGCATGATCTCCAGCAGGGCTGGACATAAACACTGTGGGTTTGACTGTAAGAAGTGAGGAGGATTTAAAACCCTCCATGCTCAAAGTCTTTGCCAGAGGTGGATGGTCAGAGGCACTGACCAGGAAGGCTGATTGTAGAGTAAGAGATGATCCAAATTCCCACTGCCTGGCAGCAGATGAGATGTTCAAGGAGACTGCAATTACTCCAAATGCAGGCAGGATCACCTTGGTGCACTCACAGCATGAGCAGAAGCAGGGATTCAGAAAGTCCATTGCCATTGGGCAGGCTGATCCCAGCACGTACTCTAATTCCACCTTGCTCAGACAAATGGGCTTCAGGAGTAGAATTTCTCCCCCTTTAAAGGTCAGAACTGAACATTCCCCATGATTTAGCACCTTTAGGTATCTGCAGTGACACCAGCAGGCACAGTGAGTGTGGTTACTGAGGGGATGCACCCTCCTCATGGACACTGCACTGCACAAACACAGGGACTTTGCAGACTGGATGCAGCCACCCCAAATTTCTCTGCATAGAACAGCAACTGCTCTACCTACCACAGCAAGGGATTGCTTTCAATTGCCTCCTCTTTTGATTTGATGGCTGCAGCAAGGCCTTTCCCAACAGGGAATCCTTCTCTTGCCAGCTTGATGCTGGGCAGAAACAGATCTTTCCATGCCAGTTTGCCATGCCGTTTGTGAGCCAGCTCATAGCCACGGATTTCTCCTGGAACAGCAATTGACATTCCTCCTGGAGCAGAAAAGGAATGTGTTTAGTCTCCCACAGCAAGAAAAGAAAGTGGTTGATGGAGCAGGAGGTAGGGCAGGCATCTCTGCCAGCCCTGGTTTTAGGCAGGGCTTGTGTGACCTGCTCAGCTTGTGAGAATTAACAGAATTGACAGAACAATTTGGTCTGACATTTGTGCCTATGTATTCTGAGCTGCTGAAACCCCTCTGTCCTCTTGCTGGTAACTCCAGTTTTGGGTCATTTCCCTCTGTAGGCTCTGTACCAGAGCAAAGCTGCCCAGAACACAGAAGCTGTCATGGGAGAGCACACAGACTGTGATGTACTTGAACCAAAAACTTTGTTGCAGCATTGTAGCTACAACTGGAACAGATTGATTCCACATCCCACAGTGATGTTGCAGTTTGCCTCAATCCCGTTTTCGCTTGCATCTCCTGGAAGTTCAACACACTGCTCAAACCCCCTCCAAGGTGCTGCTCCCTCTTGCTTAGAAGGGTGACCATGAAGAGAACTAGTTAGTATTTCCTTCTATTTCTTATTAGAAAATACTTTCCTGATAGAAAACTTCACTGGAGACCCCAAGCCTAATGGGGCTTGTGGTTGAAGCCACCACAACAAGTAATTTAGGGAGGAAACCTGAATTGACTAAACCAAAGATGATCCACACAAAGATTTATTCAAAGAGGTGGAAAGCAACGATGGCACATGTGGAACAGGTCATACTCAGTCCTTTGCATCCACCTGCTTTTTCATGAAGTGAAAAGCAGAAAGTGACGGGGTCCCTGACTAGTTTAAAGGGCATTGTTTTTAGCTTCTTGGTCAGGCCAGAGTTTGCAAATTGTGCAAGAGGATATTTCTAGGTGAGAAATCCTGTAGGTAGGCAAGAACCAACCATAAGAAATGTTCTCAATGCAGATGTGCTGATGCTGGAGCTCTGTGGTCCCCCCCAAGCAGTGAAATCTTTGCCATACCTTTCAGAGAGAGCTGTGTGTTGTTCCCAAACATGTCCACTGCTGCTTTTTTTGGAGCCACTTCTCTTGCATTAATGATTTCCACTTTTCCTTTAATGACAGAGCAAGGAAGATGATGTTTAGCTCTGGACTCAGCACACAGCCACGGTCTCTGCTGGAGGACTCTGACCAATGTGAGCCAGGTCCTTGGCAATTATTTTGAGGACATTCCCCCAGAGGCTGTGAGCATCATTCACCTTCTCTCAGGTAGGATAAATCACTTAGATAAAGTTGTCCAGCTGTTCCAGGTGTGTGTGGGCCTGTCCCTTACCTGTGCTGCTGTAGATGGTGAAGAAGAGGCCCCCTCCAATGCCCATGCTGTGAGCATTCATGAGTCCCACGCACAGCAGGGCTGCGATCGCGGCATCCACCGCTGACCCTCCTTGCTTGAGGATGTCCCTGTGCAGCAGAAGGGAAGGTGACATGTGACAGTGCCCCAGCTCCCTGTCAGCACTGCAGGACAGATTCTCTGAGGCACACCCAGCCTATGTGTTCCTCAGGAAGCGTTGAGCTTCTCTCACCAGAGAGAACAGACCCTTAGTGCTCAGTGTGCCCTCGTTAGAGACACATCCAAAGCAGCCTGAAAACAGCAAGATGTGACAGAGTACACATGGGGACAGACATTCCACACACATTCATTACACTGTCATAAGAAATTACAGTTTTCTGAGGAGCCTTAAATCTGCAGCACTTGGGACTAGAACTGAAGGATATCTCAAGAAATGTTTTTTTAAAAGGAGCTAGAAAGAAAACTCCCATTCTCATTGTTAATGGATCCAAGGAATCTTTGCCTGCTGTGTAGTCTGTGAGCAGCTGCAGTAAAGCTGGTCAAGCATGGTAAAAGCCTGGGGTTTATTAGGATCTCCTCTTTCTCCAGGGAGAAAGGGATTGATTATCCATGCTGGGCAACTGCAGGGATTGCACCTGAACACTGGGGAAGCAGCAGTTGTGTCTCATGGCAGAGCTGTCAGAGCCAATGAGAGGCAGGGCACGGTGAGTGGGTTGTCACAGACATCTTTTATGAAAAATCCTTTCATTGGGATTTTTTCTCCCAAGAAGCTGAGAAGCCTCAGAGGAAAAGAAAAACAATGATTATCTGCTGCTGTGGAATGCAACAGGTGCATCTTTGATTGGTCCATGTGAGTTGTTTCTACTTGTTGACCAATTACAGGTCCAGCTGTGTTGGGACTCTGCTCAGTCACAAGATTTTATTATCATTCCATTTTTCCTTTTCAAGCCTTCTGATGAAATCCTTTCTTCTATTCTTTAGTATAGTTTTAATATATCATTTTCTTTTAATATAATAGATATCATAAAGTAATAAATCAGCCTTCTGAAACATGGAGCCAAGATTTTCATCTCCCCCCTCGAGCTGGGACCCCAGTGAGCACCCCCCCAGTGGGTACCTGCCAATGATGGAGCAGGGCCCCGCGTCGGTGGCCACGGCCGCCCTCCTGTAGGTGTGGGTGTCCCCTGAGCGCAGCCCAAAGAACAGCCCCAGGAACAGCACCAGCCCCAGCAGGGCCACAGCCACCACTGCCACCACCACACAGCGTGTCTTCATCTTCCTGTGGAAAGAGACAGGATGGTCAGGCCTGCTGCCACCCCCTTTCCTATCCTCAAACCATCCCCCGGGTAAGAGCAGGCAGGAAACTGCACAGAAACCTCCTGATGCAGAGGTGAGAAGGGAAATCCAAGGAGCAGAACACAATTGCTGTTAGTCATGGCTGACATCATCTTCAGGACAAAAAAAAAAATTAAAATTTAAAAAATACAACTTCACATAATCTGCTTTTAAATGCCATGTCTGTGGAGGAGTCTCTGTCTGGAAGGTTGCCGGGACCAAGTGCAAAACACATCTAGGTCATTAGGAATCAACCTTGGATGAAGCTACAGTGTGAGCACAGCACCCATTCCTGCCTGGGCCCTTGGCCAGAGCACCTTCCCAACGAGCCCAGCACCCCCAGAGGGCCATGGCCAGGGCTCAGGTCCCCACGTGTGCCCGTCCTGCACTCAGCTGCTCATCTGAGAGTGAGCACAGAGCACCAAGGAGCTCCCTGGGTACACACAGGGATGAGTGCAGAGCTACTGAGGGGATGGACAGTCACTGCCACCCTGCTGGGACAGGCACTTCAGCAAATACAGCTTCAACAGCTACTCTTTGACCCATTTTCTTTTCCATTACAAGGCCATTCCAGCAAAATAGACCTAATTAATCATATTGCCTTCAGAGACCACCTCCCCCCTTTGTACTGCAGCTCTGGGTTTTTACCACAACTTCAGCACAACAGCCATGTCCTTTACCTTACCAGAGCATCTGCCATCCTCAGAGAAAAGCCAGTCCATGGAACTGTGGTGAAGAACAGATGCACCAACCCCAGTGTGGGTGCCCAGCAGCCCAGGGCAGAGTGAGCTCAGCAGGCAGAGGATCCCTCAGTGCCCTGCAGCAGCCACACACTCAGGATCAGGCAGCAGTGAGTGTGCCAGCTCTGAGCTAACTAAAGGAAACTGGCCAGGCCAGCCAAACCAAAACTTTTCTTAGAGGGGGGTGATTAGCAAGCACCCCCCCCAGCCTCACCCCCTGCCTTAAACCAGGGGATTTGGGCACATTTGCTGTCCAAGCCCTGTGTCTGTGAGTCTCAGCCTGAGCAATAAAGATGCCCATCTCCATCCAGGTAAAGCAGCTGTAAATCTTCTCTATGTGCTGCTCTGTAAACAAGTGTCAGCTGAGGGTAGTAAAAGGAAATGGATGAAACCTCTTTCCAGGTTCTAGAACTTAATTTACACTCAACCACTTTTAAAAGAGACCAGTGGTGTATTTGCAGAGCAATGACTGTGCAGGGAAACAGAGAAGCCATTATGTCCCCAACAATAGCTCACACACAGCCTCAGAGTTTAAAGACAGTTTTGTTTGTTGGCAGAGATATTTCAGCTTCAGCACTGGCAGTCTCCTCCAAGCTACACAAGAAATGCCATGGGATCTTTTATCTGTGCCCCAGCTCAGCAGAAGGTACTTTGTTTGGTCTGAAGGCTGCTCTGTGCTGGGCTGTCCTTCAAGCCTGGGCTCACTCAAGCCCCGTGGTGCTGAGTTAACCCCTGGGCTCCTGGCTGCGGCTCTGCGGCTCTTCTCACTCTGCCTGTCCCACTGCTGGGCCCCTGCACAGCTTTACTGCCTCATCAGGGAAGTGACTCTGACAGCAGGAGAGAAGGGGAAGTTTCGGGTGCTGCCTTTGCTCTCACCTCCTCCCTGGGATGGGATCACACCTGTGAGCATCCCATAGGCCCAGAAGAGCTCCATGCTGTGTCCTGCTGCCCACTGAGTGCACACACCTTGCAAAGGGCCCTCCAGCCAGCTTCATGTGAGCCAGGCACAGCTCCTGGCCTGCCAGGCATGAGGATAAGACCTGCCCCACGGGGCAGCAACACACACACAGGGGCTGGCCTGCAGAGCCACTGACCCTGCTGCGCCACCTGGGCCTCCGTAACTCCAGGGAATGCTCTTAAGGGAGGTGTGTCTGTGCAATCTGGCACACTGATCCTGCCCAGGAAGCAGCAGATGGATGACCTCCAGACCTGCAGATTTCTCTTCTCCAGCAATGAGCAGAGAGCAAACCCAGCTGGGGATAATCCTCTCCCCTCTGCAGCCAGCTCAGCTCCCATGAGCTCCTCAGCCCATCCCAGGCCTGACCCCAGAGGGAAGCACAGCCCTCACTGCCTTCCCAACCAGGGCACAGCAGAGCCAAATGTGTGCTTGGTTTGATGTACAGAAATCAGGAGAAGGATCAGGAGCCTGCAGACACCCACTGCTAACCCACCTTTCCATGCTCCCTGCGCCCTGGGCAGGCACACTGCAGGAATTTGGAGCAATGCTCTGTTTGAACCTTGGAGTTGAGTCCCCATTATGATTTATGAATGGCAGTGGAGCAGCAGCTGCAGCCACCCCCTGAGCAGGCTCCCCAGTCTGCTGAGCTGGCTTTAACCTCCCATCCCTGGCAAATCCAGCTGTTTGGAAGCTGGCTTCAGTCACAGAGTGCTTTGGCAGCAGCAAAAGGTCTCCAGGAGACAGGGGCTATAAAGCAATTAAAAGCAATACAATTATTTCTCGTGTTATAAAGGTCCACCAGCCACTCTTAGCCATGGAATTTAAAAAGTAGCCTGCTTGCCTTCCTTGCATTAGGAGAGGGGGAGGACCAGCAAGCAGCAGGGCTGTGCTTGTACCAGCAGCCCCACTGATGTGCCACAACATGCACAACCTTATTTAAACATGACACTGGGCTTGAATTCAAAGTACCCCAGTGCAACAGGGGGTTGCTAGTTAGTGTCAGGCAGGAGATGCAGGGTCTGACATCCCTGCCAAGAGGGCTGGGGTGTTCTGTAGAGATGAGGAATCTGCCGTGGTCAGGGAAAGTGCCAGGAGAATTGGAAGAGGAGAAGGAGATGTGGGGAGAGAGCAGTGGGGAGAGAACAGTGGGGAGAGAACAGTGGGATACCAGGGGATGACAAAGGATCCCAGGCATGATCAGGCACTGCTTTGTTCCCAAATGAAATAGTAAACGAAGCATCCACTGACGACACCTAAAACTTTAACCACAAACTCAATCCCAGCAGGTTTCTGCTTTAAACCCATCTTGCAAGAGCTTCACAGCCCTGCACCCATCCTGAGAGCTCCCTGTGCTCCCACTCACAGCCAGCAGCCACCACTGGGCTGATATCTTTGTGATCTCCTCCCCTCCTTTCCCCAGGCAGCACAAGAAATGCAAGGGGAGCTTGGACACCTGGACTCTTGTCACAGGACACGGGCCATGCTCTTGTGACACATCACAAACGATGACATTCCATCAGGAGATGTTTTTATTGAGCTCTTACACAGTCTGCAGCTCCACCAGTGGGAAGGGAACTACAGCAGAGGTTCAGCCAAGCCGTGAAGAAGCCCAAAGAGGCTCCCAAGCTCAGACCCAGGCACTGCTCCCACCTGAAGCAGGAGGACAAAGCAGCCCCTGGAGAAACACAGCAACTCCATGCAGCCCAGTTAAAGCCTTCCTCACTGACAGTGCCTCCGGGCTGGTTCCTGCCCAGGGGCCAGCAGCCCCTCTTGGTTAACGCCAGCATTGCAGACTTTGTGACACACATCAGCTTGCAGGAAAAAGGCCTCAGTGGGGATCAGTGGTCCCTGCTGATTGCTGAGATAATCAGCATTGGAAAGAGCTGGGCACTGAGTCTGTGAGTGAAGGGGCTGCTCAGCTGGGCCCAGGTGCTGCTCAGGAGAGCTCCTGTGACTCAAAGAGAGCTCTTGTGGTCACAGTTTGTGACTCCTCCACAGGCACAGGCTTTGCTGAAGCCCCATGGCATGGATTATTCTGCCCAATGTAGATCAAGCTCTGAGTTGACTGAGAGAGAGACAATAATTTCCTCTTGAAGCAACTTTTTCCTCAAAAATCCCTCATCTCTCCCTGCAGAAATTTTAGCATCAAATCCAACATTTTTTATTTTAAGACACTTCAGCATAAACTATGAAGTGAAAAAAAAAGACAGAAAGGTGGAATAAAGACAGAATTCCCCATTTCCCATGGTTTTCACAGTGTTTCCTAGTTGAGGACCTCCCAGAAACCCACAACTGGCAAACTCCATCTCAAAAGCACAAGTTATTAAAGTAGTACAGAATGAGTTTTTATAAACCCATTAAAAACATTATTGTTATGGCCACTCCCAATTTAAAGTCAAAACGCTTCATCAAAATAGCTCAGTTCTCCCAAGTGTTGCAAAAGATGTTTTCAGGTGCTCTTTTGCCATTAAACTGGAAGTTGTTTACTAGACCTGAACTCATTCAGACTGGTTAGTCTGGTCCCTTCATTCTCTTTTGGCAAGCTTTCATCTGCTTCCTAAAAAAGTCCCATTTTTACACATTCTGTTGCATAATAAAACCCACACAGCAATTTCAGGCTGAGGGGAATGGCTCAATGAAGGTCATTCCTGTTTCCCCCTTACCTCTCAAGAGTATTTGCAAGTTGATCCTGTCCTTTTGCACAGACCTGTGTGTACTCACCTCCTCTGAATGTCCTTTTAAAGGAAGTGAACCCTTTTCTAGGGGCAAAACATCCTTGTAGGAGTAGCAGTAACCACTTATCTTCCTTAAAAAGCTCTCCAAAACTTGTATTTGGTATTTGTACTGCCCTGCTCACAGAGATGAACCCACTGAAACTCATTATGTTCGAATTCACAGTACCAGAGGAATGCAGAAGTAATCATTGACTAGGTGAAGAGTCAAGAACCCACACCTCTCAAAATGCATATTTTAGGATCCAGGAAGATTGTTTATCAACAGCAGAATCGTTCTGTGCTCCTGGATTTGGTGACTGTGTGGTACAAATATTTTTTCCTCACCTCTTTGCTAGCTCTGAAGCTCTGATTAAGCAAGTGAGCAAATACAATGGACTGAAGTTGCACCAGGGAAGGTTTAGATTGGATGTTGGGAAAAAAATTCTTCACTGAAATGGTGGTCTGGCTGCCCCAGAAAGTTGTGGGGTAACCACCTCTGGAAGGATTTAAAAAACTTTAGATATGACACTTGGGGACATGGATTGGTGGTGATTTGGCAGTGCTGGGTTAATGGTTGGGCTCAATGATCTTAAAGGCCTTTTCCAACCTAAATGGTTCTGTGATTCTAAACACATGGTGTCTCCCCATGGCCAGGCACCCTCACACCACTCCTGCCTACACCCCTGTGTTCACACAGACTGGATTTGGTGTCTGTCCCTTCAGCTCAAACCCAGGCACTGCCAGATTGAGCTGTGACCACACTTGGTGGCAGTAACCCGTGTGCAAGGGTGGCAGGGCCCCTGCCCAGCTCCCAGAGCTGCCCCTCAGCCAGCACAGCCACCTCCAGCTGGCATCACATCTGTGCTCCAGCTGCAAGGAGAAGGGGCAATGCCTGTTCTGCTCGGCCTGCTGCCACTGCAGCACCCTCTGGCAGGCAAGATGGCAGAGCAGGAAGGCAGGGATGAAGAAACCTGCCCTGCATCACTAAATCTCACTGAGGGTTTAAGCAACAATCCTCCATGTCTGCTTGTGCCAAGTCTGGAGGCACAGCTGCAGCTCCAAGGCTGCAGGTCCAAGGTTGGAGCTCCAAGGTTGCAGCTCCAAGGCTGCAGCTCCAAGGTTGCATCTCCAAGGTTGCAGCTCACCTGCTGAACTGCAGCACAAAACCCAGACTGAGGGAAGGAGCTGCACAAGCTGTCCTTGGATTTATGGGCTCAGCTGCTAAAACTTAGGCCACTGTGTTTGTCCATGGCTTGCCAGACACCCCAGATCCTCCCTTGAGCACAAGCTCAGTGCCCATCCAGAAATGCTGAATGCCCAACCAGAATGTAACACAAGCAAGTCACAGCTTGCCTGGAACTCGGGCACACTGAGGATCCAAGCCCACATGTCTTCTGGCCAGAAGGCTCTCTGCAAACCCAGGATGAAGCAAAGTCTGCCTGGATGGCATTCAGCACAGAGATGCTGTCTCTGGACTTGCAGGGGTCAGGAAAGAGGTGAATGCCTCATCTCCAGACCAGCCCAGTCCCCCTGCCCCACTCCAACCTTTGATACCCCACATCTCCCCTTGCTGCACAAGGACAGGAGCTCTGCTACACCGACTCATTAACAAAGTTTGGCCAAGTTCCAAGATTAAAAGCTTTAGGGTGATATTTTCCCTGCCTAAAAATACATCATCTTTTCTATAATAGCCACAAAATGGAGTTCTGTTTAACATTTACATGTGGAAAAATCAGTACTAAAAAATAGGAGCATTTCAGCTCTGAGATATTTGGAAGGAATATAGCCTGTGCCCATTTTTCAAAGGTGACTTTCAAATACTCCTTTCAAGACATTGTATGAAGAGAACAGGCCCCTTCAGTTATATTGCTATTATCCAAGGGGTCTTGAGCAAAAAATGGGAGCTTTCTGGAAAGTAGATACTGGCACAGAAAGTACTCTGCAGGCTCAGAAGGATTTAATGTATCTGCTGTTCCTACCAGCCAGTCTGAGCTACACTTTCAGAGTCCAGGCCACATTCAGCTGTTCACACACATCCCTCTCACTGTGTCTGATTTATTGATGTGAAACTCATGATGCTCCACAGAAAAGATTGTGACAGGAGCGCCCAGCTATCCTCCGAAAAAGCAGACAGCGTGGAAAGGTGTCTGGTCTCCGCCCCAAACAAATCAACCTGCACTTTTAGCCTGTCACATCTTTAATATTAACAGGGGAATTTAAGATGCAGTCTACTGAGCAGAACCCTTTTCTTTATTTATTGACCCTGTAGGCATCAGGTACCAGGTGTTATTCTTAATATTTCCATAGTTCTAAAGTTGCTACATCCCTGAAGTGGGTCTAGGTCAGACAAGAGTCTCACATTTGTCTCAGAGGGTGCAAGGGGACAAGGAAAGGCTGTAAGAAAGCCCAGTTCTAAATCATATTTATCCCACTGTAATATTTCACCCCCATAGTGGAAAGGCAGGGCTTATATCAGTGACCCAACAAAATGAAGCAAATTCTGTCCTTCTCCAAGGACAATGCAGTGCCATGTTCTTACCAGCACAGAGCTGGAACAAGTTGGATGCTCCTCAGCAAGTTACTCTTTCACTTATGCACAAGTGGAGTTGAAGATGGGGTCAGAGAAAGTTGTGAAACCTGAAGTCAGTGCCTGCAGTTCCAAAGGTGAGCCCTGCTGTGCTGTACGTGCACAGCCTTATTTCAGCTGTACACAATATTTGGCAGCTATCAAGTGTCTCTGTCTAGGCACTAATTTAATAGAGAGCCCTGTTATAACTCAGCATTTCATGTTTCAAGCTGCAAAGCCACACCTCAAGCAGTAAAGCCATGTTTAATGCAGGTGCATTGCTGACTTGCTTTTCTCAACCCATTACAAAAAAAAGGAAAAAAAAATCTCCAGTGGAACTTGCCACCTCCTTCCAAGTGATCACCTTCGTGGCATGGTCACCTTTAATTTCCCAAAACTTAGCATGTGCTGTTACATTGAAACTTGAGCAACACAGGAGTGCATCTTTCAACACATGAAGCAATGCCTTCATAGCTCTTGTCACAGAGCTTGCAGACTCTGAAAAGCATCAGGCAACCCGAGGCACTTCTGGGGAATTTTTCTTTTTGTTTCTTTCCCCCCACCCTTGTTGATTTTTTCTGTAGGAATTTCATGAAGCAACCCCAGCAATGACTCACAAAGCACAGACCAGGTCAACAGTTTAGACTCCTACTTTTTATGGCAGAGCAAGCAACCCAAAGCCTCCATTTCCCAATGGTTTAACATCCCAATGCAATATTGGGATAGATGCTGTTACAAGATTTTGTACCTCTTGGTGCAGGTTAGCTATTTTTCCCATGAGGAAATCTTTCCCTTCTAACAGGGCAGTGTTGCAATCCAATACTGCCTGAACATGAGCATCAAAAATAGCACCTTGAGTGCCCCTAACACAGAGCTGTTAATAAGCACATGAGGCTTCTTCCTACTAAATAACAGTTCCCTTTTTGACCTCTTACTCTACTCTTCCATGTGGAAGCTGACTGCCAGCTGTATGGGCAGCAGACAATTCTAATTTAGGCTAAACATGACCCAGGAAACACTGATTCAAAAAAGAGATCACAGCTGAAAAAGCCCTGGAAAAGTCACCAGGGGAGACTTAGAGAAAAGGTACTTTAAGAATGGAAAACATGCCTAGTGTGCAAAAGGTTGAGTTGACTAAGAGCAGGGACACAAAAGTTGCCTTACAGAGCTGAAAATAAACAAGCAGGTGTTTGTCCACAGCCCAAGCACCTCCTTCCCCTCCAGTGAGAGTTCCTTTCACTGGAACTCACCTGCTGAAATGGAGCCACCCACTAAACCCCACGCTTTCATTTTAGTGACCTGTTTCCCCATTATCACCCACAGGTGCACACTTTTCCCTGGGACAAAGGTAAGCAGGGGAAGATAACTGGTAAACAGGGAGGTTTATTAACCTTTTCTTGGCAGCCCCACTGGTTAACCAGTTCTGGTTATATCCTTCTAACCCAGAGGCAGCTGCAGCAGCACTGCTGGGACAGAGCTGTGTGAACCACTGGGGCTCCTCAGTGCTTGGAGGTTGCTGTTGCAGAAGAAGCCCTTCTGCTTCTCCCTTCCACAAAAGGGTGGCTGTCCTCTGCCCAAAGTTCTGCCTTCTTTTCTCATTTTTCCTCAATCTTTCTGCTGTCTCAACTCAATCTTACTCATTAATTTTATGTCAACCTCTGCAGTTTCCAAAACCTACATCAATCTGTACCATTTATCTAGCAGCTTTATAAAGGCCTTTAATCTTTGCAAAGCCTTTCTGCCAGGCCACCAAAGGGACTGCAGAAATGTGTTCTTGCAGCTGACAGAGCTGCAGAAATGTGTTCTTGCAGCTGACAGAGCTGCCTTTCCCCCAGCAGCCAGCAATGAGCTCAGCAGCACAGTCCCACACAGCTTCCCCTCAACCTCAGCATCCCCAAATAAAAAGTGACAGGGCTGGTGGAGACAGGGAAAGAAGAAAACCTAAACTGGTGAAGGGAAAAACAGAGAAAGTGGGGATGAAGGGGGACAAAATAAATTGAGATAAGAGGACAAAAAAAGGTGAAAGAACAGGAAAAGGAGAAACTGAAGGGCAAAAAGTGAACTATGCCCTCTCTCTCTAAGCTAGAGGTTGTCCCCAGTCTCGCCTGACTGCTGCACTTGGACGTGTCCTGCACATGCACATTGAAACTCTCAGATCACAGATGGAGTTTAGACTTTCTTGGTGCTCTGCAGAAAGGTTTGTGTAATTTTTATGTAAGGTTTATGTAATGTTATACCTGCCATGGCAGATAACTGTGTGTTTTATAGACTGTAGAGCATCTGGATGGATGGGTGAGGGCACCAAAACCCCTGGATTCCAGTTATAATAAATGAACTCAAGACTGAATTCACTGAAGAGGTTTCAGAGACTTCAGCTGAAGTTGGAAAAGAGCTGTTTTCAACTGAAAAAACCTTGTAGCTACCTGCTTAAATTCACCTGCAAAGCCACACCTTGTTTTTGCTAAACCAAGACTCTACAGGTAGGTGAATACCTTAATGACCATAGAGCTGGTTTGAATGGCTTTGCCTCTCCTGATCTCCCTCCTGTTTGCTGTGGACACCTGGATCAGGAAATGCAGCCCAGGACTGGGAGCTTGAGAGAAAAAGCCCTCTGGTCCTGGGGAGCCCACCTTGACATGTTAGAGGGATCCAGCCAAGAGCAGGAGCAGGTCTTTGTTTTCTAAACACACATAGGAGAGAGCCATTCTTATGTTCTGGTAATGAGCAGAGAGCGTCCCAGGTGCTGTTCTGGTCCTTCATGTGTCTAAACATTCATTTGCCTGGGCAGAATCTGCTCATTTTCATACAAATACAGTTGCCCTTGATAGTTCTTTGCAACAGATTTTTTTTTCTCACAAAGAATTAAATGTGAACTGCTTGATTTATATCAGAGTATTCCTTCCTCCTTCATGGGCCAGTTTCCACACACAGAAATGATGCCCTGACCTGGGCTCCACGGAGTGCTCTGCCTGCTCTGCACCAGGAGCTCTGCTCTCTCCCTCAGCATTGCCCTTCCACCCTGCTTCTGCATCACACCCTCAGCATCATCCCTCTGTCCCTGCAGCTCTTCTGGTTCTGCACCTGCCTCCTGGCCTTTCCCCCAGGTACCAGGTAAGAAACCTGCCAGTGCTTGGCCTCCCACACCAACAGGGCTTGCATTTGTCAGGAAGCACAGAATGATATGGAAAGAAGAGGGATCCAAGATCTATGGATTTCAGCCACTTCTTAGACCTTGATTCCTGATGAGCACCACCTGCCAGAGGGACATTGAGTGAAGAAAGAATTTCTCATCTTTAGGGACCCCATGAAATCTGCCTTCCCATGTTTGTGTAGCTCTGACCTCTCTGGTCATTTTAGGAGCCTTTCCTGCATCAGCTTGCCAAAACAGCACTTCTCTTATCAGCAATCCTTGTCACTTATGCCACCTGCAAAACCTGACACGGAGGCAAATGACCCTGCACCAACCTTTCCATAGACCTTTATAACCCAAAAAGGAGCAGAGACCAGCATCAGCTTGGGTGGTGGATAGTACCTTCAAAGGGTTGGATGGGCCATGCAGAGGTGAAGTGTCTTCCCCAGTGATGGGATTGAGATCCCAGCTCACCAGACTTCCAGGTCCTTGCTCTTATCTCAGCCTGTCAGAAGCCCCAATCCTTGAAGCCAGCAGTCCATGTGCTGCTGACCCTGCCCAGCCACAGCAGCTCCCCTGTAGGGTGGCTCAGCAGCTGCTCAGGGAGCTTGGACAGAGACCCTGCTGCCTTTGCTAACTGAGCCAAGCCAAAAGCAACACAGCAGATCAGGTCCTGTCCATCCTTGCAAGAGACAAACACTTGCTCTTCAAACCTGAGCCTGCAGGCTTGTGAAACAAAGGCAGCCTTTAATGAAATAGGATTAACGAGCTGGAAAGGTACGCAATAAAGGGAAAGAAACAACTCCTCTATTTCACACCCCAATCCAACCAATATGGAGATGCCAAGATAAAATCAGCTGCTTACTCACTACTTTAAAAGCTCTGCAGTTCACCTTCAGCCAGTGACACCAAAGGAAGGCTCTTCTGCCTGGTTCTCTTGCCCCTTATTCCTCAAGAGTTCCCAGGAGCGGAGACTCCAAAAACAGGACCGGTCACACAGAGCTGAGTGGCAGCAAGGCTTCATGTATGGGAGTGGTCAGGAGGGGAGGGTGATGTAATGAAGCCCTATCTTTGAGCAGTAAAGGCATGCCACCCTTCCCCCTCCCTGTCCCTGAAGAATTGCTGGCTCGCAGGGCAAGATGAGAACAGAGTGGTCCAGCGCTTTCCGTGCTGTTCTTTCTCACGGTAAAGGGAACAGTGCACAGGGTGGGGAGCAAAGATCAGACTTGAATGGAGACAATACTTTGATATTAGGTAGTCCCAGGAGTGAATCTGTACTGGCAGAGTTGTTTCTTTTCTTCATGCATCAAACAATTCTCTGCCAAGCTGCTGGTTTTCCCTGGCACAAGTCCTGACAGGGAGGACATTGTCTGGATTAGAGCACTGGTGACCCCATACCCATCCTGACAGAGAAAATCCCATTCCCTACACTCTTCCAAGGTGGCTGATGCTGGAGCAGTGCCCAGCTCCATGGCCATAAGGGCTGAGAGATTTATAGAGGAGAAGAAATGTGCATCCCATAAATGGTGGTGTCTTGGACACTGACCTGGGAAGAGGCACATCAGTCTTGGACACTGACTTGAGAGGCACATCCTCCCCTTCTCCATCAGAGGAAATCTTGAACCCTGTGAATGGAGAGGAAATCTCTCAAGGATGTACCACTGCTGCCCAAAGGGAAAATAGTCATTTTTGACTTCCTTCATTTCAGTTTTGTTGATCACTCACTGTTGGAATGTTGGGGGACACAAGACAGATGATGGACTTTGGACCAGGTTAAGAGAAGAGATTTGATAACAGGATGCCTTGGCAAAAACAAACGGAACTTTGAAAATTAGACCTGGATTGCAAGAAAATTAAATCAGCCAGGTTTACCAGAAAAAGAAAATCCCATCAAACTCTGCAAGCAGGAGATGTTGTTACATGCATACATTTGTGTATGTGATTTTAACCTAATCATTGCAGTGCACATTACCAGTCTCCCTGCAATAGTATATAGGTGTTTGCATCCCACAATGACATTGGAATCTGATCACCAAGTCAGTGTCCCCATCTCTCTCCATCACCAACAACTCACTGAAGGGCTTGTTTGACCATGAAGAGCCATGAAGATCAGGCATTGGGACGAGGTTTTCTAATTCAAAGGTTGGATAGGTCAGTGATTGCTGAATAAACAATCAACAATCAGTTGGGTAGGTCTGTGATTGCTGTATAAAGGGAGAGTCCGGGGCTAACAAGAAGTTTCTGTGTGCTCTCAGATGAGGCAATTGGAAAAGGAAAGAGCCAGTCCAGGCTTTCACAAAGTGGAACTGACAGAGTTACTGTCCTCTACCAGGATCAGGAAACATCAGCCAAACAAATGCCACCAGTTCTGAGAACCAAAACCTCGTACTGACAGGAACCTCCATTGGTAATTCTCAGATTTGGGTGGGGAAGGCAGATCTGGGAATGACCCTTGCAAGAAGGGCTGCTTGTGCAATGCACAGTGAACTGAACTGGAGAAGAGCTGTGCCTTTACCTGTTCACAGGTTACTTTTCTAGCCAGAGATGTCCCCTGTGCACACAACACTGTGCCATCTCAAGCAAAGGAGCTGCTTACAGCCTGCAAGGAGCATTGCTGTGCACATCACAGTCTGGGTTTCTCTTAGCCTGAGGAATGGGTCTGCTTTGGTGATGTCAAGAGACCTGAAAGCAGATACACAACTGAGAACCCCTTTTAACTGCCAGGAATGCTGCCAAAGAGATTTTTTCAGATCCAGGATAAACTAGCTCTCTCTTACAGATGTAAGATTTGCTGTACTATATTTGCACTCTTCTGCAAATTACATAATCTCAATAAACTACTCCCTCTTGTTCTGGTGTTTTGGGGAGGGCCTGGCTTTGGAGCTATTGACAATGAAACAGAAACAATTAACATTGAGGTGTTCTGTTATCATTATCCAAACAAGAACCCGACCCAACAGGAACTTTTCTGTACAACCACAACTCCAGCAGACCCCATCCATCCCAAGGAAAGGTCCCCACTTGCTCAAGGTGTGTAGACAGATAGAATGTAAGAGAATAGTGCAGAAGGTAATCTCAACACCTGAGGAGTGGCAGCTGTACCAATCACCAAAGATTAGGAACTGCCCTCAACAGGCCACAGCTGAGTCCAATAATGATGAGTGCTATGGAAGAGTGGGTTGGCTGGGTGAGGAGAGAGATGGAGTTCGTGTGTTGTGAAAAGAGAGAGAGTTTGTTGGTTGCTAGGAGCTGCCCATGAGAAATCACCAAGAAGGTATGGGAACTTCTGCAATAAGATGACAACAAAGGTGCAGCATGTTTTCTACAGCGTTGTTTGGAGACAACCTAAACACGCTGGGTGGGAGACAAAGTAAACTCTACGCAAATTGTAAACACAAAGAGGAAGAACAGAGTCAGAATAGGTTCCTTCCCCTATTTTTCCAATGATACTCATGGTAAGAGACAGAGACACAGGGGAGACTGTGCAAAGCTGCCTCCAAAATATGAACTTCCAGTACCTGCTGCACCTACAAGATCTCCAGATTCCAAACCTGTCCAGACTGCTGAATTCTTATCATCATCACCACAAAAAAACTCACTACTTAACAGCATTTTAAAGCTACTGTCAGGGCCAGGGAGCCTTACAGGCCCACATGATAAAAACATTCATATCCCTACTTCAGAGACAGGAAAACAGAGACAATCTTGCCCAGGGCTTCAGAGCAGGTCAGTGCCTGGGCTGGAATAAGGAATCTTTCCCCAGATTCCTTAACTATGTTCCAAGACGTCACCTTTCTTCCTTTCAGATGCCTGATATTTACAGTAAATCCAGAGGCAGCTGAAGTGACAGCAGAGCTGACACTGAGCTGCTGCACTGTGCCTGGAGCTCCATGGGATGCTGGGCTCAGTGTTCCCATGGCTTTGGGCTCTCCTCCAGTGGAAACAGGAAATTAATAAAACGTGAAGGTAGCACCCTCCATCTCCTTGGGAAAAATGGCAGCAGATTAGATTGCAACAGAGGTGCTGGGGGACGTACAAAGTGTTTGCCACTTAATGGAAAACTTGCAGATTATTACAGAAAGTTGCTGGGTAACTAATCACTGTTAAAGTCTAACCCAGGCAAGAGGGCTGTAAAACCAGAAGAACACAGACTTTAGCAGCAAGAGCCAAGGTCCACTTTCCATTCTGCTTAAGAATCAGTAGGACTTGGAGATGTGAGGCTCAGAAGTTATTCCTGGACATGAACGAACACTGACCCAGCGATCTGAGTGTGCAGCCCACCCAAACTTTGCCTTGTGAGAGCTGTGCTTCTCAGGAAGCCCCACAACTTCTTGTTCCTTTCTCTGCAGTTTCTGCTGAAGGATCAGCTCCACTGCTCTTGGAGCAACAAGCGAAACCTCCCAGCATCAAATTCAGCACGTCCTGGTAAGGCAGAATCTGTCCTGGGTTCCCTCCGTGTGGCAAGATTTCAATGGGACCCCTGGCAGGGTCAGGGTGGAGCCTCTCAGAGAGGGACGGGCACGGCAGCAGTGCAGCCACCCCCAAATCTGTCCTCCCCACTTGTCACCCTGCTGCCCCAGCCCTGGGGGCCTTCTGCCAGCACTGCAGGGCCACTGGGTCACAGAGGGCTGGGAATCAACCCAGCCAAGAGCCATTGCTGGCTGTTAGATGCTGTGAGGGAAGGAATCCCACTGAGTCCCTGAGAAGCTGTGGATAAAGCTCTGGTTTGCACTGAGCGCACTGAGGGACTATGCACATCCTGGCTACACTATTGCCAGGCTTCAGAGGGCAATCCTGTCTTGGGGATGAGCACCCAAAGCAAGAGTTCCATGGACCTTTACACTGGGACCCCTTTCCCTGCTGTGGGCAGGTGAGGAGGGTGCTCAGCAGACACACAAATAGCTCATACAGCACTGCACAGGAAATGTGCACACCATGCAAGACAGCTCTAAATGCCCCAAATGAGAATCTGGACATACAACTCTTTTATTCCAGTGGTTGTCAGCACTTCATACTCTCTGGGTTTGCTCTCCAGACCAGCAGCCTCAGGAAATAAATGAATTTTTTCCTTCTAAAGAAGTCACTCACTGCAGATCCAATACTGTCCTAGTGCTCCAGGCTCACATTCAGCCCAGCTAAGGCTTGGGCAATACAGTTCATGTCTGGGTGGCCATTTGCAACCCATCAGTTTTGACCTTAGGGCAGAAATACAGAGCACAGGTCAGTGTTGGTGCACACCACGAGCCACAGCCCACCCGTGGGACAGGCTCCTCTCACAGCCACCACAGCAAAGCACTGAGCATGTTCAGCTTCCACCAGGCCAAGGCTGTACACTGAAACCACTGGTGACCCTGTGCTGTCCAGAAGGGCATCACAAAGCTCCTACAAAAGGAGACTCCAGAGACAGGAGCCTGCCTTGACTGGCCTCTGCACCTGAATGCAGAAATTGGCAGGTTTGGTGCTTGCAGCATCTCCTTCTCTGGGCAGAGCATAACACAGGACAGAGGAAAGGACAGGTGCTCAAACACCAACCAGTGTCCTGTCCTGAGAGATGCCTCATGCTGCCAGGAGAACAGGACTCACACCTCAAGTACAGATCAAAGAGTCCCTGCCTGCTTCATCTCCTGCCTGTCCCACTCTCCTTCAGGCTTTGTTTGTTTAGGTGCTGCCAAGGGCACCAGAAATGGCCATTTGCTTATGAGAGATCACAAAACAAACCTCTGCCTCAAAGCACTTGGAACCTGTGTTGGAAAGTGTGAGGGGGCCAGCTGGGCTGGAGGCAGGGCCTGTAGCAGCACAGCTCTGGGAACACACACTGGGCTTTGGGAGGGGCACACAGAGTGCACAGGGCATGGACACACAGCCATGCTGGACACACAGCCATGCTGGACACACAGCCCTGCACAGGGCATGGACACACAGCCCTGCTGGACACACAGCCCTGCTGGACACACAGCCACGCACAGGGGATGGACACACAGCCTTGCACAGGGGATGGACACACAGCCATGCTGGACACACAGCCCTGCTGGACACACAGCCCTGCACAGGGCATGGACACACAGCCCTGCTGGACACACAGCCATGCTGGACACACAGCCATGTGCAGGGGATGGACACACAGCCCTGCTGGACACACAGCACAAAGCTGCTTAAACCCCCTCTATCCACCCGAGCCCCCTGAGCCCCTGACCTTGCCAGGCAGAAATGGCAGCGATGGGATGCCACAGGCAATGCACTCCCAAAGATCAGGGTGTCTCCCACAGGTCCAGAGCAGGGGTATTACAAACACAGACACCTCCTCAACTTTCAGAGCCACAGCAACCAGCACCACCAGGCACAAATGGACTTTGCAGGGGTAGAGTGGCCTTCCATGGGAAAGGCTCTCACCCTCCCCTGCAGATAGAGGCAAAAGGGCTTCCCCCAGGCTGGAGCAATGTTCCCACTCTCCCCAGCCAACAGCTCTGGCCCTCTGATGCTGTGGGTAGAACCATTTTCTGCTGTGCCTCTGTCCCCCACCTTGTCCCCTCACATTGCCCCACAGCACTGAGGAAGAGGAACGTTTTGTAGCGAGGTCAGCCTGACGTGTCACAGGGGTTTGTGGGAACCAGACCTTGGGGTTTAACAGGGCTGCTTCCCTGTGGGAGCTCCCACAGAAATGAACCTTGAACTCCAGCAGGGCAGGACAGAATTGTGCAGAGACAGAAGACCAGATAAAAGAGATTATCCTTTTATAGATATGGATTTTTTTTAAGAGAGCAGGAAGGAGCAGGAAAGAGAGGCAGAGTCCAGGGCCTGGTGTGACTGTTCAGATCTGAGGCTACCAGAAAAGCTGGCTGCTCTTGAAAAGGCTTCCTGCCTCCCCCATGCCACCCTGGCTGCCTCACTGGCCTCTGCCACAGAGATCCCACCAGCCTCGAGCTAATTTGGGCTCCTGGGTGAGAACACAGAAACACAATAGTGACAGGAATGAAAAGCAATGGGGAGGATGACACCCAGGGGACTTACTCTTATCAAAAACCAGCAGTATATCAAAGGACATCTGGGAAGAGAGGGAAGAGCCTTTTGTAAAAGGCACAATTGAGGCAAATCCTGCAGTTTTTACATGCTGCAGCTTTTACACTCTCTCAGGAACCCCATGACGAAGACTGTCCCAAAGGGGGACCCCTGTGCCAGGCACACTGCTCAGAGCAGCCACACACCCACAGCACAGTTGCTGTTTGCCCTGTGCATGTGCTTTGTAATTACAGCTTTTATTTGCAAAGCATCTCGTACAGAAAAGACAAATTGCATTACTCTCAGCTTATTAAAATCACACTCAGATTTTCTCAACTGCTAATTACACTCAGGCAGCAGTGTCAGAGTAATTAACGCTGGGATGGACGTTTGGGGACACAGCTGTCACACACACAGCCCCTTCCTGAGCTGGGGTCAGCTGAGCTCTGCCCAGGCACAGCCCTGCCATGCCAGGAGGGAAGATGAAGCTGATGCAGGTGAGGCCAAGGGAGGGGATCCCCCTGCACCAAACCTCCCCAGCCACAGCTGGGCACCCACCCTGACCCTGCTGCAGGGGCTGGCGGAAGGGACACATGTGGCTTTGGGGTTACAGCACTGAGGTGTGGGGAGTTAAAGGGTTTTCTCCTGTTTCTGGGGCTAAATGATTGCAGTAAATCACACTGCCTGCCCAAGCCTCCATTTGCTTTCATGCAAAACAGAGATTTTAGGCTTCCCTGTTAATTAAGCAGCTCTGGGAACAAACCACAGAATGGACTCTTGCTGGCACCCAAACACTTTAAAGCCTGACTGTGTGGCCCACAACAGACCTGGGAGTGGGTTACACAGGGGAAGGTGTGAAACCCCAGAAAGTGAGTTCCAAAGGGCTGAGAGACAGCAATAAAAGAGCTTACAGAGCTGTGAGGAGCTGGGAGCCTGCTGGAGAACCAACTGTGCCTTGGCAGAAGGGCACCCCAGGTGTGCAAACAGCGCAGCAAGCACCTGCCCCGAGCTCAGGCAGCTCAGAAACAGAATTCTCAGGGCACAGGACCAGGTAAGCCTTGGCCAAGTGGGGACCTGACCCCAGCACTGGCTTCCTGCTGCCAAGGGGAAGCTGTGGAGAGTGTCACCTCCAGGAAGATAGAGTGCTAATTAGGGAAGGCAGATAAAGACTGTGTCTCTTTCAAGATGAGTTTCCTTCCCACTGAAATCCTCACAGTTTCAGTGCTCAGCAGGATGTAAACACATCCTTAAATGATTTCCTGGAGCCTGGTTTCAAAGATCAGTCCCTTCAAAAGCAGGAACATGCCAAGATCAATAGCAGACCCAGGAGAGCTCTAAGCATGCCAGCTCCAAAACCACCAGGCTTTCACTACAGCCAGTCACCTAGCAGGTGCTAAGGGGCCCTGCTGAAAAGGCTCCCAAGACTTCCTAAGCAATCAGCCTTGCTTAGGTACCAAGGGAAAAAAGAAAATCAGTTTGAAATGTTACATTTCAGAAGCAGCACGATGTGCCTGTGCCATAAATCCCGGAGAGGCAAACCCGCAGACAAGTTCACAAGGGAAGAGGAGCAGAGCTCACAGATACTGGATGTGATCCCAAGAACTCCTTGGGCAGTTTTACTGCTGACTCCCTGAAGTCACTAACAGGATATCCTGGGAAGCAGCTGTCAGGTGATCATTTTTAATCCAATGCAAGTCACAAGAGAAGAAGGAATGATCAGAACTTCAAGTGGAAAAAGCTGAGTGGGGTGTCCTATGGATGCCAGAGGCAGCATGTTCAATATATTTACTTGTGACCCAGTAATGAAATAGTAAAGATAACATATGGAGCTAGCAAAAGTTGTGGAAAACTTCAAAACTTGAAAACATCTGTGAAACAGGGCAAATAACAGCTGATGAAATTCAATATAGAGAAATATGTAATGCCAGGCTGTGATAAAGCAATATGAAGGACAGATATATGTTGATGGGTTTGAGTTAGAAGCTCCTTACACCACCATTAAATCTCTTACAAAGACTTGGAGGAAAAATGCAGCAAAAAGGAAGCAAGAATTTGTTAGCTCCTGAATCATTGGCTCTTACTTAAAGCTTATAAATGAAACTGGGTCTGTAAAGAGGAAAAGTATTCCTTTGAAAAGGATAAAGAGGACAGAGGCAGAGTTAAGAATCAAAGCTGGCAAATCAAGCTACAGCCATGGAAACTTTGGATAAAAAAATAATAAAAGGAATTTGCCTAAGAAATGACATAACAAAGATCATGCCCAACACACTAAAAAAGAAAGTGTTTTCAGTCTGGGGTGTTCACTGAAGTACAGCTAACTGCAGTGGAGAATTCCAGTCAGAGGTCATTATTTCCATCCCTTAAAACACGTGCGCAGCCTTAGCAGAGGGACTCCCAGGAGCTTCCAGCCTCGCTGTCCCTGCCTGGAGCTCGGGAGGAGCAGGAGGTCTCGCCCAGCTCCCGTCACCTGCAGCCCCAGCCGAGCCGCAGCTCCGCTCCCTCCGCCCCGGCCCCGCTGCGCTCCCCGGTCCTACCTGGAGCCGAGGGCCGCTCTCGGTGCGGGCGCTGCGGCATCTCAGGGCTCCTGCCAGCGCATCCCTGCCCGGCCCGGGGAGGGCAGAGCCTGTTCTCCAGACAGCCGGGCCGTTCCCCTGCGGGCGAGAGGCTGGGTCAGTCCCGCTGCTGCCGCTGGGCACTAGATGGCACAGACGGGAGGCGCTGCCGGAGCCGGCGCTGCCGCGGCCCGAGGGGCTCTGCCGCCGGGAATGACATCGGCCATCGCACGGCGTGTCCCCTCCGCGGGGTGTCCCCGCTGCCGCCGCCCTGCTGCACCCCCTCACAGCCCGTCCTGTCCGCCCAAAGCGCCGCCAGGGCTGCGGGGAAGCGGCAGAGCCCGGCGGGGCTGCGGCACCCATGCCCCTGCCTCCGGGATCTGCTGCTCCTCACCAAGCTCAGGCGCACTGAGTACACCTGGTTTGGCCCAAACTGTGCCAAAACTCAGCCAAAACTGAATATATAAACTGAATATACCTGGTTTGGCCGAAACTGTGCCAAAAGTCAGCCAAAACTGAATATATAAACGGAGTATATATACCTGGTTGGGCTCAAAGTGCATCAAAAGTCAGTCAAAACTGAATATATAAACTGAATATACAAACTGAATATACTGGTTGGGCTCAAAGTGCGTCCAAAATCAGTCAAAACTAAATATATAAACTGAATATACCTAGTTTGGCTCAAACTGCATCAAAAGTCAGTCAAAATTGAATATATAAACTGAATATATAAACTGAATATACCTGGTTTGGCTGAAACTGTGACAAAAGTCAGTCAAAACTGAATATATAAACTGAACATACAAACTGAATATACTGGTTGGGCTCAAACTGCACCAAAAGTCAGTCAAAATTGAATATATAAACTGAATATATAAACTGAATATACCTGGTTTGGCTCAAACTGTGACAAAAGTCAGTCAAAACTGAATATATAAACTGAATACACCTAGTTTGGCTCAAACTGCATCAAAAGTCAGTCAAAACTGAATATATAAACTGAATATACCTGGTTGGGCTCAAACTGCGTCCAAAATCAGTCAAAACTGAATATATAAACTGAATATACCTGGTTGGGCTCAAACTGCGCCAAAAGTCAGTCAAAATTGAATATATAAACTGAGTATACCTGGTTGGGCTCAAACTGTGTTAAAAGGAGGGTAAAAATCCTCCCTGGGAGGGCCTGTCCTGTTTCACTGTGAAGCTGCACCTTGGCCATCAGCCTCCAGGACAATAAATAGCACCTGATCCCCAGAGTGTGGAGAGGGACAGCCAGGGCAGGGACCCCATCAGGGGTCCCCCTGGGCTCAGGCCAGTTCTGAGGAGTGGCACCCAGCACCTTTCCTTTGTCCCGTGGGATGATGTGCAAAGGAGGGAAGCACTTAGTCACTGCTCTTAAGGGATTTGTCACAAGGGAGCTCCTCTAAAGCAGCTCACTCTTCCTCCTGGTTTTCTTCCTTTTCAGCACTGCAATCACTGAGGCAGGACCTGCACCCCAGAGCCTTCCCAGCTTCATCTTCCTCAATTTCTTTAAGGTGTGGATGAAATTCCTTCCCAATGAACAGCACGGACTGACGCGCTGAGGCAAACAAGGGCTCAGCCACACAGAACTGCTGTGGTCAGCACAGGAAAAGCCAAAGTGCTTTCTGTGGTGACAGAAAAAAAGGATGGCAAGGTGCAAGGTTGTATGCTGGCCTCTGCTGTTGTGACATTAGAAATCCACTTTACTTCAAAGGTTAACCCAGTTAATGGCTCTGCTGAGGATCACAGGCTCTGACAGCCTGCCTGGAACGGCTCCACCCGTGGCAGGGCACGAGGGACAGCATGTGCAGGGTGGCACTGAGCAGCAGGCACAGGGCACAAGTGGCACACATGGGTGTTATCCAAGCCAAACCTGAGCCTGGCAAAGCCCAGAAGAGCTTTTGTGCTGAGCAGCTCAGTGATGCCAGGTGTTAATGACACGGACAAGTCTCCAAGGAAAAGCCTGTTTGCTTTTCCAGCAGCACTACCCTGTCCTGTCTGGCTGCTCCTGGCACTGCCCTGCAGATGCACTGGGGCCAGGCATCACCTGGGTCAAACCCACAGGGGGAATCCCTCAGGGTGTTGTAGGTGAGAGACAAAATGTAATTCAGATGCCTGCAGTGTAAAATCCAAATTCATCCATGGTCAAACAGGGCAGTTTGGCTCAGTGGCTCTTATCTTCCAAAGGCTGGAGTGGGTGGCCCTGGTGACCTGGGCAAAACCTGGAGAGAGATTAATGCTAGGTCCTGGGGACAGCTCCAGTCCAGTGTCCAGAGGCTGAGAAGTGCAGAACAGCCAGAGAAGCCCCTTCCACACTGAGCTCTCACTGACAGGCCTGGAGACCTCTCCTGCTCAGCCATCTCAGTCTAAATGCTGGGTCACTGTGTGTAACAACCTGCCTCTGAAAGGTTGCTGGGCAGAGAAGGAAATGCTCAAAAAAGGCTTTTATGCCTCAATTCCCACTCCAAGTTCTGCTTCTTCAAACATTTGGGGTTTTTTTAGACAAGAGATGTCTTTTTATCTTTGGATATAAATGGAGAAATATCGCAGACATCTTTTATGAAAAATCCTTTCCTTAGGATTTTTCCTCCTGAGAAGCTGAGAGGCCTCAGGAACAAAATGTAAACAATGATTATTTGCTGCTGGGGAATGCAACAGGTGCATCTGTGATTGGCCCATGTTGGTTGTTTGTAATTAATGGCCAATCACAGCCCAGCTGGCTCGGACAGAGAGCAGAGCCCCAAGCCTTTGTTATCATTCTTTCCTATTCTATTCTTAGCTAGCCTTCTGATGAAATCCTTTCTTCTATTCTTTTAGTATAGTTTTAATGTAATATATATCATAAAATAATAAATCAAGCCTTCTGAAACATGGAGTCAGATCCTCATCTCTTCCCTCACGCAAGAACCCCTGTGAACACGGTCACAGAGAAAAAAAAGTCAAACTGAAAAGAAATAAAACCAGCTGGTTGCTTTTCCAGGCCTTCCATGAACTGTAAACACATTTTAAGGAATGCTGAGATCTTTGCAGAACATGAGAGTCTTGGTCAGGGGGCCACCCTCCTGAGCAGAAGAACATCCAATGTGCCATGTACTGAGCTTCCCCTGCAGCACCCCTCAAACCAGCAGCACTTCCATGCACTGTGTCTGCTCAGACTCCACAGCCTGGCCTCCATGCCTGGTCCATACACTCCCCCGAGGGCCTGTGGTTGCTCTCAGTGGTTTAGAGCTGCTTGCTAAGATGCTTAGAGCCAGTATAATCTGTGCACTTAGTGGTTTCAAATTCCAAAAGAAGCTTAGCAGCACCAGGTGCTGCCTTCAGCCTCTCCTGCAGGGGCTTAAGATGGTTTAATTCTTTTATGAAACCATAACTCCAGCCCTTAGCTTTCAAATGAGGAGCTTCTAAGCCAGGTTTTCTAAAAGCTCTTCAGAAATATTTTCATGAGACACACACACACACAAAAATAAAGGGGATTCCAGAGGGATGTATTATAAGATCAGACATTTCTGCCTCTTAAAAGCTGGAAGTGCCAGAGCCCCATGGCAAGGTGCATTTTAAGTCCTTGCAAGGCTTTCCTCCAATGTTTCTCCTGTCTTAGATCAGCTTCTTAAATGGTCTAAGGTATGGTAATGCCTGAGGAGGTCCCAGAACCTTCCCCTACATGGCCCAAGAGCCTTGTGAAAGCATCTGCAGGCAAGAGTCACCTCTGTGCCCCAAACAAAGGCAGTGGCTGAGCAGAAATGCAGCCCCTGGGACCGCCAGGCTGCCCCTGGAAGTGACATTTGCCAGCATTTGCTTCATTAACTGCACTGCTCTGCTGTTCTTTGAACTCCCCTGCTCCCCTTTCCAGGCTGATCAAAAGCACAAGGTGTCACCAAGGGGACCTTGTGCTGCTCCCAGGGGCTGTCCCCTCCTTCCTCTGGAGGGTCTTGTGTGTCTGCTGGGGGAAAGCAGAGGGCTGGGGAGGACAGGAGAGGTGTCAGAAAGCACACATAGGTCCAGGTGGCAGCGGAGAGGTGCAAAAGGTGGAAGGGAAGAGAGGGGAAGTGTGAGCCTGGGGCAGAATGTGAGAAGAGCCAGAGCTTGCCACCAACCTCTCCCTGCAAGCCCCCACAGGGCTGAAGATACACCCCACAAGGCAGGTGTGTGATTCCCTTCCTGACTGGGACAGGAGGGTCTGGCCAGCCCCAGGGCTCCCAGAGCAGTGAGGAACATCCCTGGTGGTGCTTTGAGCCCTGCCTTTCTGCCAGGCACCACAGCCACTGCAGCAGCTCAGAGCAGGGCTGTCAATTCAAACCTCACAGTGTCTTCACAGCCCACCTTCATTTAATCAAGAGAAAATTAATCTAAATGAAATGGATGCAGTGTGCTCCCAGAATGGAGGTAACAGAAATCCTCCAGGCATCTCAGTTCCCAAACTGACTGACTGTGAAAGCAGCAGAAGCTCAGAATTCTCCTGTGCTAAGAAGTCAAGGAAATGCCACGTGTCACTGGAGCAGACTGGTGACCTTCCCTGTGCTCACAGCAGTGTTGGCCAATTTCACTGTAACAGGTTGTTAATATTCTCTATGCAGGCAACAAACACCCCAGCAAATCTGCTTTTATGGGCACTGCAAGAACTTGATTAATTTGTCCAATAATGAGCAGACCAGTGTCCATAATTACATAGCAGAACTCTGTCCTTCTGAAAGCCCATCACTGCCTCAGCCACAGAGCACCACCAAGGGCTCGTGGGCTGCAGAGAGAGCCTCAGCTGCAAGAAGCAAAAGGTTTAAGACCCAATGAATGTTACATGGGCTATTGCTGCCATTTCTCCATCAAATGCAGAGCCCCAGCAGTGACTGCCCGAGTGCAGCTGCTTCCACCAGCCCTGATGCTGCAGGAAGTCCCTAGAGCCCAGCTGATGCTGTGCTCATCTTGTATCTCCCCATCTCCACGTGCTCTGCAGTTTCAGGGAAGAAACCCCCTTATTGGTTGTTATTAAGAGGAATTTTTCCCCAAAACTGCACTGTCATGGACAGATGGACCTTCTGCAGGTCTGCTGCTTCGTTCAGTCCAGAGCTTGCAGGTATTTGGGATCTGGAGGTCCCACATGAATAGCTCATGGCCAAACCAAGTGCATATGCCCCTAGATACAGTGGAATTAAATCTGGAGCCTGCACTAGCTCTTTGCATGTATGTCTCCAGAGCTACAGCTCCCCTCCCAGCAGGAGGCTTGGCTTTGAGGGATCTGCCAGCAAGCTCAGAGCCACGAGAAATAACAACTTGGGAGCTCAGACATGCTGGTTTGCAGGCAAACAAAAGCTGAAGCTGTGAAAGTGTGAAGCAGTCAATGCAGCGTCTGGCAGCACAGCCTCACCTCCGCCTTAATCCTCTTTCCCTTCTTAAACTCTAAATTAATCAATTACACTTCCAGCCCGGCAAAATCAGTCAGAAATGCAACCTCCATCATACACAAGGCAAACATAATTAGGATTGTCATTGGAAGCCAGCTTGGCCAGCATACAAATGAGAGCAGCCCCGTGACGGGCAGGGACGTTGGGATTGCGGCCACAGCCGGCTGTGCCGGGGAAGGGCAGCTCCAGCAGGGATTGCCATGGCACTGGCACTGCACAGAGGGGCATGGGGAAAGGGCAGCAGCTCCAGCAGGGATTGCCATGGCACTGGCACTGCACAGAGGGGCATGGGGAAAGGGCAGCAGCTCCAGCAGGGATTGCCATGGCACTGGCACTGCACAGAGGGGCATGGGAAAGGGCAGCAGCAGGACTGCCGGCACTGGCACTGCACAGAGGGGCATGGGAAAGGGCAGCAGCTCCAGCAGGGACTGCCGTGGCACTGGCACTGCACAGAGGGGCATGGGAAGGGCAGCAGCTCCAGCAGGGATTGCCATGGCACTGGCACTGCACAGAGGGGCATGGGAAAGGGCAGCAGCTCCAGCAGGGATTGCCATGGCACTGGCACTGCACAGAGGGGCATGGGAAAGGGCAGCAGCTCCAGCAGGGACTGCCGTGGCACTGGCACTGCACAGGGGAGCCAGGGCACATCAGGCAGTGCACACTCCAGGCAGCCCCTCTGCTGTGCCAGCGAGGAAGCCACAACCTTCCCCAGGCACAGATGGGAGCCCAAAGTCCCAGCCCAGCTGCACAGGCTGCAGACCCTGCAGGGATGGACAACACGGAAATGAGGCCTTGGAAATCCCTGGCCATGACTGCCAGTGTGGATTCATAAATGGGGTGAGCAGTGGTTACCCCCTCCCCGGCCCACTAATGGGAAACTGAGTCACAGGGGCCAAGTGATAGCAAGAGCGAGGCAGGAGAGTTCAGTGAAAGCATCAGCTCAAGCTTGAGCACAACCAAAAAAATCCAAAAGAGTGCTGGCAGCCAGAGCAAGATCACAAACCCAGTGTGCTCCCAGGCAGCTCCAGGGTGCAGCTGCAGCCCCATGGCTGCTGTCCCACTGCAGCAGAGGCTACAGCAGGGCTAGAGGGAGGAAAGGACTCAGTTAAGGATGAAATGGTTTCTGTACAAGTCCAACACTCTTCAATTTGGAAAGCAGAAACCTGAGAGGGGGCACAGCAGGGGTTTATCTGAGAGTGACTTAGAGAAAATGAAAGAGGAATGGCTGCCTGCTGCCTCTCCCAATATTTAAGCTACAAAAGCATCAAATGAAAACAGTGAGTGACAGATTCAGAACAAAGTAAATATTTCTTCACACAGCTGAACAGTGCCATAAGTTGCTGTGGATACCCAAAATTTTCTCAGGCTCAAAAATGGGTTTAGGAAAAACTTGAAAATACTATTAAATGCAGAGATCCATATCTCAGGAAATTCCTGAACTAGGGATGGCTGATGGTGAGGAGAGTACCCAGCAACACACTGACCTACATCCCCCTGGTTTTATCCTCCTTGCTGGACATCCTCTGTTAACCACTGCTAACTGAGGATCCCAGGGGAAAGAGGAATGGGATCCTGTACTGATCCTGTGCAGTTGTTCTTCTGCCCTGGCACTGATCTGAGCTCTCCCCAGTTGCCTGAAAGACAAGGAGCTGGGAACATTCCCATTCCTGGACACTTGGGTGACAAGGAGATGCGCTCATAGCACAGAAATTGAGTGAATAGAGAAAGGATCTCTGCTTTCCTTTTTTCCCCATTTCTCATGTTAGGAGGAATTTTTGGTAAAATTAACTCAGTCATGCTGCACCCAGCTAGATGCAGTTGGCAGCACCATGTACCCCGCATTCAGTTTAGAAACAAGATCACATCCTTCTGAGAGGTGCTAAAATACCCACGGGGATGGGATTTCCAAGTCTCAAACCCACAGCTTGTGGTCCTTGTGAGAAACCCGAGCTCCCACTCTGTTGTACCAAACAAGCTCTTGAGCTGATCTATCTCTGTGTAAAGTTTATGGGTGCCCGTGGCACTGCAGCAGAGATGAAAGAAAGGTGGGGACACTCCGGTAGATTGGTATCTCCCAGGCCTTGCACGCTGGCTCACTCTCTCCTAGGGTTGCATTAGGACCAGAGGATGCAGACTCTGACAGAAGAGTCCACTCTTTCCAAGTAAACTCCTGCCTCCTCCCCTTGCTGACCATCTCAGCTATAGAAGTGCACCCACTGCCTGTCATGCGCCCTTTGGAGGCACACACAGCTAGGGCAGGATTATCTCAGTCTCCAGAGAGCTGCTGGCCAGGCACTCTCCTCCAGGGAAGCCAAGAGGAGCACTGGTGTGTTTCTCATCAGCTCCCATTATCCGTGCTATTGTAGTGCTCCCAGGGCTAAAGCACAGCCGGGAGACAGCTGGGCTGCCCTGCAATTGTTTGTTTGTTAAGAGGATTTGCTCTGTGGCAGGATATTTCCAAGCCACATGCAGAGGAGGGGTATCCTGGTAACAGTGCCATCCTCTGAGCCACTTGTGTGCCCTGCTTCTCCCACTGCCTCAGAACAACCCACCTGGCTTCACCCTCACTACGAGCAAACTGCAGATTGTGCTTCCTTCTGACTCTCAGAGATAAGGGGTGAGACAACTGAGCCACACAAAGCCATTCTGCTGATGAATGAGCCTCTGGTCCCACATCCTCTATTGCTGCTGCTCCTTTCAGTGTCACTCAGAGCAGGGCAGGCAGGAGCAGGGATCTGTGGCAGCTGCCAGACAGCAGGGAAAGGCCATCGTGGACCCCTCCCTTGACACCTTCACCCGTTGCTCCAGCACTTTTTGTCCTTCCCTTTGCTCCCAGTGATAATTCTGGAGCTGTGGCACTGCACCCCATATGAGTGATTTTCTCTTGACCCAGCCTCTCTCAAAGCTCTCTGACCAGATCCAGAAGTCCTTACTCAGCATCTACTCCCTCCCAATGGGATTAGCTTGAGTCAGTCTCAGCCATATCTCAAGATCTGTTGATGCTAATTTCCCTCATGCAGGTGCTCAGAGCAGGGAGGGGACAAATGGGCAGATGGACAGTCAGGGCTTGTGTCTGGTCAAGCTGAGGCAAATTCTGAGAAGGGCCTCCAGAATCTCACCTACCACGGTTTGGAGGGTTGCACAGACATTCTGACAAAATTAATGCATTAGCCAGGCTGCTTTAGAGTCCAGCCCCTTTTTGTCTCTGTCTCTTCAAGCCAGACAGGGATCACCAGCAGAGTATCTGAAAGAGGCTGTCATGATGCACAGCATCCACATCTCCACCCCCATTCATGGCTCAGAGGGAGGTTGAGAAGGAAAATGATCCTTGCAGGCTCTGTAGCACAAAAAGCCATGGCCATCCCCATTCCCTCAAAGCGAGAGCCCAATAGCCACAAGATTCTTCCACAGATGCACTGGGTGATGCTTGTCCATGGATGCACAAGGCAGTGGGAACCCCAGGTTGTTCCTGTAGCTGTGTGCCCTCACATTACAGCTCCCCCTGCTCTGCATGCAGGACTCACAGCCTGCCATGGGCACCTGGGCTCGCTGTGCTGATAGTTGGTCCTGAGAGAAGTCAGCTTATGGCTCCAATTCCAAAAAGTAGGGCAGGCTGAGCCACTGGTTGTGCTGGGAACATGACTGAGCTGCCTGCAAGATCTTGGTGGCTGGAGATGGGATCCAGGCTTTGCTTTTTCCCATCCTGTTGGGTGGCAGTGATTTTGTCTGAGGAAAAGCATGTGCTAAACTTGCTGTGCACTGCTGGAGGAGGGAAGAATGCACACAAGGAAAACAGTTCTACCCACAGCAGGTGAGGAACAGTGCCAGCATCGTACTATCAGTTGCAGATGACGGGTGGTGGGCAAAATTCCTGCCACTTTCTAGATTAGTAAAACACCTCCTCTAGGTCCAACAGCAGACTGATAGAAAACACAGCCCACAGAAGCAGTCCCTGCAGATGGTGTGTTTTGAACTACTATTAATCTAGACAACCCTTTCGATGTTCAAAGAGTTTGTCCAGGAATAAAATAGCTGGATGGAAGGAGCAGTCTCGGCAGCGTCCGCGTCTCTCTTTGTCCTCCCCAGCGAGCATCTCCCGGCGGGGCCAGCCCGGGAGGAGGAGGCGCCTGGGGCGCAGAGGCAGCGGGGCCGCCCGGCCGCCGGGGAGGCGGGTGCAGAGCCGGAGCCCCGCGGCGCCGGAGCCCCGGGAGCTCGGGGAGCCGGGGCGGGGCCGGCCGGGCGGGGCAGCCCGGACCCCCCGCCTTCCCCGGCGCCTCCCCCGGCCCGCAGCCCCGAGCCCGGAGCCCGGAGCCCGCCCGGTCCGGAGCGCGGCGGAGCGCGGCCATGGGCTCCCGGCTGAGCCGGCAGAGCAGCCTGGAGGAGGAGAGCGGCGAGGAGCCGTGCCCCGGCAGGCTGGAGAGCGGCCGGGGCGACTTCCACCTCTCCTCGCTGCTGCTGCACCCGCAGAAGCTGCCCGGGGTGCTGCGGAAAGCCTCGCCCGCGCCCTACGTGCGGCGGGTGGGGTGGCTGCGGGAGATCCAGGCCACCATCCGGGAGCACAAGCGGGAGCACGCCGTGCACATCCTCCGGCTGCTCAGGAAGGTACCTGCGGCGGGATGCGGGATGCGGGATGCGGGCAGGGACAAAGGGCCGTGCGGCGCCGGGGGCTGCAGGAGCCGCGGTGCAGGAGCCCCCTCCCCGGCGCTGGGTGTGCAGCCCTCCCTGTGGGGCTCTTTGTGCTGCCTTTCTCCGCTCCGTGCCCCGCTCGGTGCCCTCCGTGCCAGGCGGCACCAGCCACCTCCCCGACCCCAGCTGGCCCGGCTGCCGGGGCACAGAGAGGGGCTGGAGGGAGCTGCGAGGGGCACTGTGCTGCACGCAGGAGAAGGGGGTCCGGGCTTGGGCTGTGCCCATCCACACCCCTGCATGGCAGCCCCAAGGTGTGCTCAGGATTGATGCCCCTCCAGAAAAAAGCCACTGCCGCCCCGCTGCCACCACATGCCATAATGGCCACTCAGCCAGCCTGGCTGAGATATGTCTGGGAAACCCCGAAATGGCTTTGGAGGGCACCTCTGGGACAGTCGAGGCTGAGAGGAGAGGTAAAGGGGTCAGTGTATCAGTGGGAGCATGTTTCAGTCTGCCGCCATTCAGGAACAGAAAAGGCAGTGTGCAGACAGTGTGGTGCCAAACTGATGCTGAGGACAGAGCCCTGCTGCTGAAACGGAGCCATCTCCTCCATCACTCACTGCTACCATCCCTTTCCAGCCAAACTCAGCTGCCCCAAACTGCAGGCCACTCTGTGACTGGTAGCACAGGGGACAAAGCCCCCTGTAGCTTGTCCTGTTGCTCCATTAGATAACGATCATGTAACTTCATCTTGGGAATGTACATTATCTGGTGCCTTAGCACCTTTGGGTGTGAGTGCAGTGGAGCAGGGACTGGCTCACTGGATGCTTGTTCACCCACACCACCAGCTGCAGGGAGCTGCATGCACAGCCCTGCCTGCTCTGCATGTCCAGGGTTTTACAACACATCTGACACTGGTGCTCACTGCCCTGGGCTACCAGGAAGTTACACACTCACAGGTAAGAATTCACAGGACCAAAAATTACATCTCTGCTTCTCCTGCCCACTACTTTAGCATTCATTTGAAGATTGATACCAGCACCACACTCTTGTTGTCACACATGTAGGCAGATAAACTCACAGCAAACCTCTGTGTGTGCACCAGTATGGCAGACAAGGGTTGAATAAGATTTAAGGCAGTTTTGGAGAGGCATTATTGCAAGAAGCTTGTGAAGAAAGAGAGGCAACCACTCATGGATGTGGTGATGTACCATGAACAGACTTCACTAGGGTATGCCAGAGGCCAGAACTACGGAATGCCATTTCCACCTCTCCTGGAGACTGAAGCACTGAAACCTTCCACAGACCCTGGAGGTCTCCAGAAGGTCCATCTGTGAACAGGCAGGGTTTGAGTGCTAAGGCACGGGGCCATATGGAATGGAGGGTCATTTCTAAGCTCCTTTCAGGATCAGTTAAACACCTGGCTTCCCCACATCTGCGCTTGAGAATTACTATGCCATGAACATTCACGTTTTGCCTGCTGCCTTTCCAGTTCCCCATGTTATTCCTGGTCCTCAATTCTGCCTGGCCATGTTGAAACAGTGACTGTCTGCCCATCTGCTCACAAGAGAACAGTGGGACATGCATCCTGTAATCACATCATCTGCCAAGCAAGATGGGAACCCCTCCAGCAACACCCCAAAGCCTCTGGTTCATTGAGCACTCAGAGGTTTCAGAGATGGAGAGTTTACACCACTAACACGTACCACACCTCAGGCTGGGGTCATGTAATCACCACCAGTCCTCCTCACATGTCCAGTGCCAGCTTCAGATCAGCCTTTTTTTCTACCTCACAGATTTTCCTTGCTCCACAGCTACATTCACCCCCTAGCTGGGTCCCCAGTTTGGTCCCCAGCTGTGCCCCCTTACCTTGGCAGTGTCACGCTCTCGGGAGTCACGGATTAGTGTGTCCCAGGTGAGGGTCTGTTTGTTACCTGGAAAAAGAGAGATTCCTTGTTCACTTGAGTGGACAGGGAGGATATTTACACCACACCTCATCGCTGTGCCTTGGGCCAGGGTGCAAACACCCGAGGGAAGGCAGAGAAATGGTGGGACTGGAATTACAGCCTGCTCAGGTGAGCAGAGAGCTCAGCCAGAGCAGAGGACATGGGATCCCCTGTGTGCCTCCTGCTGCTCCCAGCACACCCCCCTTGCCCAGCCCTGCAGGTGTACCCTGCTGATGGATCTGCCAGGTGGTTTTCACCTGTGGGCTGCAGACTGTTCCTAGGATGTTCAGAGGGTGTGATAATGTAAAGCAAGCAAGGCAGGCAGAAGCAGATCCACTAACAGAGGTGTGAGATCCCAGCATTTCAGAGGACTGCATGGAGAACAGCTGCAAACTGCAGGTGCATGTGTGCTTTGTACATGAACACTTGGACAGCCCCACTGCACATCATCTACCCCAGAAATGCCACCAGCAGGAGCCAGATCAGCTTTCCTGCTGATCTAGGTGGGCATCACTCAGCTGAAGCCCAGGGAGACATTAGGCTTACACCAGCAGAAAGTCTGCTATAATCTGTTTTCCCTGTGCTGAAATGATGGCAAAGTGTCATTTTTAAGACAACAGCACTAAGCCAACTGAACTGGCAAGAGTTATAATGTTCTGCTGTCTGCAGCCACCTTTTAGCTGGTACAAAATTTTCCAAGAAATGAGAGGGAGAGGGAGGGAGAGAGGGAAATAAGTAAGATGAGCTGAAAAATGCCTCCGGGCTAAGAATTTATGGAATATCAATGTGACGTGAACATTTACAGCTATATTACTTACAAAACCCTTGCAGGCAGGATTTATAATGGGAATGCAGATTCATCTTAATGGTATAGTTCCAACTGGGGGAGTTTAATTACTGCTCTGGCATCCACTGCTGCATGCCCAGCCATGCCATCCTCAGGCAGCTTTCTTCATCCGTGCACATTACACTCGGTGTGGGAGGCTCCATTTCCCTGAAGCCTTATGGTAAGGGAGACACTGGCATGATGCCTTGGTAGGCTCCTGGCCCATGTCCAGCTGTGGCTGTCTGTCCTTCAGGACTGATCCACTGCTTGGGTTCCTTGCCTGCTTACAGGTGTCGTTTGTGTACGCAGAGTGACGGGGCTGTAAAGTATTTCATTTATTCTCCCTTGCTGTGTCTCTAGCCAGGGTCTCTTTGGGATTGTGCTTTCTGCTCAACCCAGCATATCCAGAGCAGGATGCAGCCCTGGCTTTGGTTGCTGCTTGGAGTTAAGATCCCAAACCTCTGCCAGCTATGGCTCTGCCCCTGTTGGTGAGGTATGTGCATACATCCAGCTTTTTCCCCCCCTCTCACTCCATTTTTTTTTTTTTAGCTCCCAGTCACTGGGTGGTGCCTGAAGCACACACTCAGTAGAGCAGTGTGAACATATGGGGCACCCATTTGCTTATTCATTTCTCCTGTCAGCTGCATACAGAATGGGGAAAAGACTTGTTTCCTCCCTTAGCTGAGCCCTCCTTATCAACTGAATCAAACCCAGCACTATCCCCACTAGAGAGTTTTTCTGTTCTACATCTCTACTCCAAGGGTATTTTTTTCTATGTGAATATATGATCTCTCTTTCCCACATTTTTTTTAAATTTTGTTTGTTTTTCACAGCTCTGTGGTACCTTCAGATTGTAATAACTGTGTCAGGATATTAGCTCTTTGCTTTTCCCTTAGCAATAAACAGCTTAGTTCTTTCCAGTATTATCCATCTGGCCCTGGGAAGGCTTTTTGTTCCCAAAGATGCTGAGGTTTCCTCCAAAGGTGCCCCATCCCCTGGTCCACACAGATAAACTGCATGGACCACAGATGTTCCCCTAACTCACACTGTGGAAGAGGAGCTCCTCTAACTGTGCTGTAAAGCCACCTCTAAATTTACCATTGCACCCCATCCTGAGAAATTCACAGCACAGCTAAACTCACACAGGTGGGCAGGACTTCTGCTCAGCCAGCCACCACCAGGGCATATGGCAGCATCTAAATACCTGAGAAAGGTCTGATCCTTCCAGAAAAGCTGAGATTGGAGAAGCAGCTTTAGAGCCAGCCCTCCTGCTTGGCTTCTTCAGCAGATTCACACATAGAGCTGACAAAACTGTGTTTCTCTGAAGTTAATTCTCTCCAGGCTCCAGCCAGCCTGGAAATGATAGAATTCCCACCTTCCTGTGGTAGGTGGAAATAAGGTGGACTAGCTGAAATTAGCACTGCATCTCATTCGGCTCTCTGGCTGCCTGCACTCCCCAGCACAGAAATACTGGGTCAGACACGGCTGCTTCACCTCTGCTGGATAATTTCCTGTACTGAGCATCCAGCTGGCACCACAGCAGATTTACTTTCTGGTTTCAGAACATCCCATGGATATAGCTCTGAGGAAGCCTGACTGTCTGTTTTTGTTGTAGGACCTAGGACTGGAAGGAACATTTCTCAATGAAGTGCTCTACAAAAATGCAACTTTCCTCAACTTGGTGGATCCCATCTCCCATGACCTGCTGATGAGTCTTGCCAGAGATCTGCAGTGTCCCAAAAAGGTGAATTCTCCCTCAGTTCAGTGAATGCTTTGTGGCACAGCACTGATGCAGAGAGCCCTACTGGGGCAGCTGGTGCTGCAGTCAATCCTCCAGAGGCAGGCAGAGCGTGCCCTGGGAGGGGCAGCCTGTGGATTGTGGGCCATATCTCTGTAGAAATCAGTTAAAACTACCTCAGAACATGAATGCAGCTGAAGGAGGGGATGGCTGTGTGCACAGATATTAGGAAATCACTTTTTGTGTCCATAGTAAACTGAGTGACAGGCAGAGGTATAATCACTGGTATCACAGCGGCTCAAGGCAATTAGAGCTCATGGGGGGCTCGTGGAGCTGCAGAGAGCAGAGATCTCTGCAGGAAAACCACCTCTCTCTTCCTGGGCCCTTTGCCATCTGTAACTACCTCAAGCCAGCATTATTTCCCCCCATAAACTCTCAGAGTTCCCCTCAGAGAATGGTGCTGCAGGAATATATTGCCACTGGGGGTTCAGCAAGTAAATGTGTTGTGTGCACAGTATCCCTGCAGGCTCCAGCACTTTCCTTCAGAGGATGAGGAGAGCAGAGACAGAAAGGCAGGGCTGAGAACAGACAAACATCACAGATGTCCCAGTCCCACTGCAACAACTAGCATCTATTTCTGTTACCCTTTGCCACTACAGACACTTGGATTTGCAATGTACCCATTTGCTCATTAGGTTTGGCAAGTGTCATGTTTGCTTTATAAGGAGAGGAATAGAGTGAATTTCTTTATTCAAAGAGAGATATTAAGAACACAGAGCTCAGAGCAAGCAGCAGTGCCCCAGGGAATACACTGAATGCCTGGTGTAGATTAGTGGCATTTCTAACCTTGTTCTGCCATCTCCCGAGGCTCACTGATAACAATTAACCAGTCATGTCTCAATAGACAAACCACATCTAGCCAAAGTTTAATCATCATTATTAGGCTACAGCACAGCCTGGAAAAAAAAACCCAAACAACCCTTTCCAAGAGTAATGTCTGTGTAATTCATGTAAGCATCTGCAGGAAGGGCTGGGTGGTAGCAGTGGTATCTCTTTAACCACCCTTCACCTGACCTCATCTCCAGCTGTTCTACCAGACTTTCTCCAAGGCTGTGCTGTGCAGTGCCCCTCAGGGCAGGCAGCAGGAGGGAATCTTGCTCTAATCCATGTGTTTGGCAGATAACACATTGCCATTTTTATGCACCTGCTTATCCCCTCTCTCTAGTTCCATGCCTTATGGATGCACTGACACACATACCATTACATAAGAAATTGTTTTCCCCATTCCTAAGGAAGATGTTGAGCACCTGAGTTGCCCTTCAGAGCCAGCAGAGGTTTAATGATTTAATTAAATTCTTGTAGAAATTCAGTACCTACAGCACCAGCACCCTTCCCAGAACAATGCCAGCCCACGTCCCCTCTCCGACCCTGGCTGAGCATCTGGTGGGTGTAACTGCATTACAGGCAAGCAGGCTGAGTGCAGTTCCCAGTCTGTCAGTGGAAATTAAATCAGAGAGGACACAGGAAAGAACAGGGGGGTGACTCTCAGCTGGGAGCCAGTGATCACTCGCAGGGCTCTGTGCCAGCTGCTGTACTGGAGCCTCTGCGCACGTGCACCCACTTGGACAGGTTTGCTGTTGTAGGTGACAGCAGAGTGCCAGCTGCTGCCCTGCCAGCACAGCAGGAGTCCAGAACAAGGCACCTAAGCCAAAGGCATGGGCCAGTCCCTCTGGGGTTCCTAGGGAAGCTGGGATGGGGCTCAGGGGATGCTCAGCTGAGCAGAAGGCTGGGATCCCTCTCCCCTTGGCACAGGAGAGCTGGCACGTGCTGGCAGTGCATCCCTGGGGAGTCCAGCTGCTTCAGGGACTGCTGAGCAAAGTCACAGAGCAGCTGTTGGCCCCCAGTGCAGAGCTTTAACTGCTCACAGTAAGGAATAAATCAGGGCATTCCCTGACAGCTTTACTGGGTGTTCACCTATCAAATCCCTAATTGCACGTGTGGCCCCCTGGCTGGAGGGCTGAGGGCTGGGAATGCAGGTGTCTGCCAGCAATTGGAAAATACAATAGGGAAGGCAGAAGTCCCAGCCTTCAGCAGCTGCCATTTGCCATTCTGCTTCAGCAGAGGAAGAGGTTCTGTTCCAAGTCATGGCACTAAAGAACATGTGCAAAAATAACCCAGGAAGTCAGCAACCATGTGGGTGCCTTTTTTTACTGACAAGTTAGTGCAGGGGTGGGAGGGAACTGCTGGCATTGCAAGCTCCCAAACTCAAACCTCCTGTAGCAGAGTGGACTGCAAGGAAGTAAGATGGACTATGGACTAAGTTTCCTGTCCTGACATCTCCCAGCTAGAGCACAGGAGGTTGTGGAGTCAGTGTGTTACTGCAGGAGGAGCAAGAAGCACCTTGGGGATGGGGCAAGGGTGCCACTTACTGACCTTTCCACATGAGGGTATCAGATAGTCCAGAGACAGAGTTTGGGGAAGCACAGCAGCAAGGTAATGAATAGAAATTCAGCACTGTCCTGTAACACAAGGAGTTGGCAGCACAGGAGTCCCTGAAACAGAGCATTGTCTGTCACCCCTGCCTCAGCCCCAGAAAATGATCCCCTCTTCTGAGTTTCACTTGTTCCTGGGTAGCTGGGGAAATTGTAGCCCTGCTCTGGGCAGGAACATGCTGGCTGGGCTGGGGTTCTTCCTGGCAGTGCAGAACTGCTCCTGCTCCTCCTCCACCCCAGGAGGAGTTGCCATCTCAGGCCTTCTCACGATTCCTCTTTCATTCTCTCTTCTCTTCATCTGCTCCCTTACATACATGGCCCTGCTCCACTGCCATCTTTATTCCTTTGCCATCTTCCTTTGCCTTCCTCCTTTTCTCATGTTCTGCTGTGGTGCAGGCAGTCTAAGCTGTCCCTTTGCTTTCAGGAATATGACCCCTGGAAATCCTCAGACAGGATCTGCAGGCAGCTGATTTACCACCTCACCCCGCACTCCAAGTGGCACCGGCACGGGATGCCCCGCAGGAAGTCCCAAGTGTGGTAAGAGCCCAGCAGGGATTGTGTGGATGGGCACAGAGGGGCATCTGCCTGGGCAACCCATCCCAGCCTGCCAGCACTCCCCTCCTCAGAGAGAGGCAGGACTGAAGGCAGGGCACAGCAGCTGCAGTGCAGCCTCTTCCAAAACCCAGCCCCCCCAGCCCTCTCTTGGATGTGTTTTGCTCCTTCCTGAGTGGTGTTACAGTTCCTCACCCTCTCTGAAGTTCACTGAAATCAATCCTCCTGAGTGCACAGCACTGATACCCCTCCTGCAGGGTGTTTGGCCCCAGGAGCATGGCCAGGGCTGCCAGCCTGCAAAAACCCCCATGTGCCAAAGGGAGCTGTTCCCAGCTCTGCATCACACCTTGTCCTAGTTCAAAACTTCCCTGTCAGTGGGAAAAGTGTCCCATTATGAGGCACTGCCCCCAGCTGATCAGCCCATTCAGCAGGAACCACTCTGGGGTGGCTGGCAGAGAGGTGACCATCCTTCTTACCTCCCCCTTCTCTGCCAGCACCTGGAGGGGGCCCTGCTGTCAGGATCTCTGGCTGGTCACAGTGACCCCGAGGAAAGTTGGAAAGTCTCTTTTCCCAGCCCAGCGCTTGAAGAAGGAGTCAGAGCTCTTCATTTCTCTGTCTCAAGGTTGTTCATTGTTTCTTATCTATAAAAAATTTTCTCCTGCCCTGCCGAGGTCTGTCCAGCAGGACAGTTCCAGGCACTCTGCCTGCCCCCAGGGCAGTGTTATGTCTTTATACTAAAAACTACGAGTACAGTGTTTACAATTACTTCCCAATACCAATCACCTCTGTTAGACAGTGAGCTTCTACTCTAAACCAATCTGTGAGTGCCAGCATCACAGCAGGAGATGGAGGCCAAGAAGAAGAAGGAGAAAGGCTGGACACACCCAGTTCCCTCCATCTTGCCTCCTGAACCCCCATACCAAAAACCCTAAAATCCACTTTTCCACCCCGTGATAACTTCACTAATATTCTACTTTAACTGTTGTGGCTTGCTGATCTTCCTACAAGGTTGGTAATTTGCTCCACGGGTCATAATCAAACCCACAGGTGTTTTGGGCTCTGTGCCAGGGTCTCTGAGCCCCCTGGCAGGGGTCTGGGCTGCTCAGGACAGCCAGAGGGATGTTCTGGGTTCTGACACCCTGGGATGGTGCAGATGCACAGAGAACCCAACTCAGAGCATGCTGGTCACTGACAGCTACTGGATGGCAGCTGCTTTTCACTACTAGAAGTGTATTTGGACACCCACACTTCTTCCCTCCTTGACACTTGCTGGTTTTTCTGCCCAGATAAAAAGAGCAATCCCCATGTCTTTTAAATCCACTCCTCCTCTTGTCATTTTCTTGGAGCAAACCCTGTTCCTGTGACACAGATCACCACTGCTGAAGAAAAGACAGAGAAGTGACTAAGGAAAGAGCTCATGTCAGCCCCATTAGATTCACAGGAATAAATGCAGGATTGGATAAAAAGAGATGCAAAATCAGCAGCACTCTGAGAATGGCCTTGGGCTTTTCTGATGCTTTTGGTCTTTGATGTGTGTGCCAGCAACTTAAAATCCCCCATGAGAGTTGACATTTCCATCATACCTTTTATTCTGACTCAGAGGCAGGTTCCCAGTGCATCTTAAGGAATAAAATCCCTAATGCCATGATTTCCAGGCCATCTGCCTCTTGCACCTGCAGCCCCACTTTGCCAGGAGCTGAGCACTCCCAGTGCTCTCACCCACAGGGCAGGACTGTTTGTGCTGCTTTGCAGGTGCCAAGCACAGCTCAGAACAAGACTGAGCTTTCAGAGCTCAGTGAGTCCTTTTCCAGAGCCACGCAATGACATTTTCCCTGTAGGATCCTGCAGAATACTGGAGATGCAGGATATACATGGCAGTTCTGACCTCATCCCGAGCTTAAAGAGAAGAAGTTCAGATCTCCAAACTCCTGCTTGCAGGCAAACCTCTTCTCCAGCTGGACTTCAGGATGAAGGGTCAATCTGGAAGTGTTCCCTGTGATTGCACAGCCTGGGGACAGCAGAGGACTGCAAAGTGCTGCAAACCCGCCCCTTAGTAACAACAGAGAGGAGGTTTGTGGCCAGAGGAAGAGCTCTGGGTCCAGTGAGCACCTCACATAGAGGGTCAGGCCCCAGGTATTGGCCAGGTACAGAACATCTGTGAGCACAAGCAGGGAGAGGGCAACAAGGCACTGTGCAATAGGTCTAAAATGGGCTGCCCTGCCTGACTACCACACCCAGTTACAACGTGTTACATAAGGCACAAATTAATTTTGATGAAATATTTAACAGCAGAGCTTTCTCTTTTAAGTGTGGATATGAAATGTTTTGCAGTTTGCAGCAAAAGACGCCTGCAGAGTTGGCATCTGAGGCCGCTGCAAGAAAATGGGTGTTGCCAGTAGCAGGAAGGCAAGAAATAGCTGCTTCTTTTGGAGATACCAAGGCATAAGTTTGTTTAGGCAGGCTGTTTTTACATTGATCCACATTCTGCACTTCCCTCTGTCTGCTGGTGGGAGTATTTTACTACAGTGTCTGTCTCAAACCCTGTGCCCTTGGCTTGCACCCTTCCTGCTCTTTAGGTCCTGCAAAGAGCATGGGTGTAGCATCAATACTTTGAAGGAATTTCTAAAATCTAGTGGGGGTTAAGGACAGCAGGGAGGATCTGTGCATGGAGACCACATTCAGAAACCAAATTCTCCTCTTGCTTTTGCAGCCTCCTGGGCTTTGGCATCTGGCTTTCACAGAGCTGATGCCCGACTCCCTTGTTCTCTGAAATGCAATTTCTACTTTCTGCAGCATGTTAGATGGGTCCAGGAGATAATTAGCAAGCTCAGCCATACAGAGAGCTTGGAGGTTTTAATTACATTTGGGCTGTTATGGAGATGTGGTACTGCAATACTGGAGTCAGATCATGCACCAGGTGTTTGTCCCCACTGCCAAACCAGTGGGTCACAAACAACCTAACAGCAGTTACATCCCCAGCTACTCTCAGTGGGACCCACATCCAGCAGGTGCACACCTGAGCCACCCATGAGCTGGTAAAGCAAAAAGGATAAGAGACATTGCTTCAAGCACTGCTGTCAGTGCACAGGCAGAGCCCATACAGAAAGCTCATTGTGGGTCCATGGAGTCAATGCAACAGCAGCTGGAGGGAGCAGGAGACATCCAGCCCAGGCTCTGTCTGGTTTCTGTGCTTGACTAAACTGCTGAAGGTGAAGCTGGGAGGCAACCTGCCCTCTGCATCCATGCCTGTGGGCTCCCTGGAGTGGCTGCATGCCTTGTACAAGGAAGGGTTGCAGTCCCCAGCTGTGCAGCCACCCAAAGAGACTATTTCAGCTGCTCTGGTGATACTCAGACTAAGATTGCCGCTCTGAAAAGAAGGGGCTCCTTTGCAAAATCCTGTCTCAGGTTTGCAGCCAACAGCCTGCACCCCACTGGCTCTGCCCTACTTGTGTTGGCTGCCTCACCAAACTAGGAAGACAAGCTCTTGCAGATTTACTCTGGGGTTTTTTAAATTGAAAGCTCAAAAGCTGGAGGATAAGATTTCTGCAGCATTTTTTTTGCAGCAGGGACTAGCATAACTACTACACAATTTTCAGTCCTTTATATCCTAGAGGGAATTTAGTTTTAGCACCATTTTACAGTTGTATAGATCACTCCCACTTAACAAGCAGAAGATATCCTGGAGTGTTGTATAACTCCAGCCTCACTTTCTCATTAAATTGATGTTTAGTGTGTAAAGAGTAATGGATTAAGAAATGCTCCTTTATACAGACATAGACCTTTTAGGCTATCAGTGCCACTTCTGTGGCATTTTGACAGATGCAGAACTTTCAGATGTTATTAATTCTTGTTTTCAGAATTCTTGGGGCCTCTTGCCGTGATGAATTCAAGAAAACTGTCACCATCTGCTGCCAGAACAGGGTGGGACCCAGAGGGTGTATTATTTTTTGAGGGCCAGACACACTGGGCTGCAGTTCAGAGCAGAGAGGGAGAAGGGTATCAGGTGAAGACTGCCTTTGTCTGGAGAGCTGGATCACAGTCTGGTACTGTGATTAGGAAGCTCTGCATTGCAACTGAACTGTCTTGGCAAGGCAGTGTCAGGGAACCCTAATGTATCTTCCACTTGCATCATCCCCAGAGCTGGCTCCTTCAGTGTAACTACTTCCTTTCCTGAGTGCAAAGGATCAAACCTGAATCCACAAAGCAGGCAGACAGCAGACACAGCTTTATAATTGTCACAAAAACCCCCAGATTTTTCTCACAGTGGCTGGTTCTGGAAGAGCAAAGGCAGTTGTGTGTATGGAGTTAACTCCCACACCACATGTATATGGCCTTTCCTTTTCACAAATCTCACCACAGCTTTACTTTGCTCATCTGAGTGAATTTCATCATGGCTAATCCAGTATCCCTTCTGGGCTTATTGCTCCCTTTCTGTTATTGATGTGCATTGGCCAGACATTGCAGCATTAGATGCATTTTTAAAATGCAGTGAAAGCACTTGTGTCTAGAGGACTTCAAGGAAACAGCTCTAAAGGGCTTCACATCTTTTTTTTTTTTCTTGAAAACATCACTCAGCACTGAGGCTGACAGTTCTGGCAGATGAGATCCCAGCCTTCACATGGCATGAGGAGAATATTAACTACAGCTTCGTGTCACCCTTATGCAACAGGGTAAACAGGCACCATCAGTCCTGCTCCAGTGAGAGGGAGCCAAGTTAACTAAAGCCACATGGTAAACATCATATGGGAGTACAGGAGCTGCCCCACACACTGTTTCCAAGGAGCTGCTGCTCACAGAGATGTCAGATGGACAGACATGAGCTGGGGAATGAGTTGTGGATTGGAGGCAGGAATTGTGCCCTCATCCTACAGTGCAGAGCATCCCAAACATTACCCCTGAGGAGGGTTCCCAGCAGGAACCACGCATTTGGGGGTTCCTATACATTTGGAAAGGCTGCTGGAGGTGGCAGGAAGGGTCCCCCAGCAGCTTGACACTGCCATGTCAGAGTCAGGAGTAAAAAGGCCAAGAGAAGCAGGACACTGTGGTGGGCAGACAGTGAGTGAAATAACAGAGCCTGGGTGGAAGGGGGTGGTGAAAAGCAATCAGCAGAGACCTTGTGCCTTTGTGACTCTTACCCAGTTGAAGGTCTGACAAGGACATGGGTCAATACATGATATTTACAGCAAGGAGGCATTCCCTGCTTTGCTAGGAGAGGCCTAAATAATGAAGGGAAACAACCTGAGGCCTTGGACACATCAAGTAGCAGCAGGAGGAAGGCCAAGGGTTCACAGGTCTCTTGAACACACCTTCAAGGACAAACTGACAGCAGAGGCAGGAAGAGAGAGGCACTCAGCTGCATCAACAACTACAGATTTCCAGATTTCCATGTCCCACCCTAGCTGCAGAGGGAGTAACACAGGAGAAAGGCTGCCTTTGCCTCCTCTCCACAGCTGGTCACAAGAGCCTGGGCACAAGGATGGAGATGTGACTAAGGGAGTTCTCAAGAAGTGACCTATTTGTGCATTGCCTCCACCCTCACAGCAGGGCCAGGCCCAGCCTTGGATCAGCTGGGGCTGGGTTAGTCTAGGTCAGTACTTTTGAGGCTTCTCTTTCCTTTTTCATGTTGCATTAGAGGCAGCTAAAGCCAAGCCTGCACAGCAGCACCCTGTGCCACTGGGGAAGCAAAGCAAGCAGATTATGCTAAGTAGGCAATTAAAAAGCTCAGAATCTATCCCCTAAATCACTGCTCAAAGCAGGGATGCCATCCAGACATGCCTGAGGTTCTGTGCAAGAAAGAGCAGCTGAGAGATACCTGACTCATGGCTAATTAGCCACTGCTGGCAGTGCCTGTTAATGACAGAGGGGATATCCACTAATGGGAATTTCTGGCATCAGCAAAGTTTTATATTTGGAGACAAATTTAATGTAAGAATAAAAGACAGAGTGGTAGAAAGCTGGTAATTCTCCAGAGAAATAGGCATGAAGTGGTGAGCACCCCTCATTAGCAAAATTCTCTCTCTTACTGTCTCTTCCCAGCCTTTCTCCATAGCATGGAGACAAGGAAATGAGCTGAGACTCCAGGAACTTCAACATTCTTGGGCTGAACAAGCTCCCCCAAACCCCACAAAGCTAACAAGAGGCCAGACACCACTGTGACTGCTATGAGTCCCAACAGGGCAACACTCAGGAGCCATTACACCCCTTTGGTGCTGCCACCAAAGCATTTCGCTGATGAGCAAGAAATTGATGGGATTCAGTGCTAATAAAAAAACCAAACATGCTGAGCCTGCAGCTTCATGGACTCAAAGAAGGACCTGGAAGATGGCCTGAGGGTTAATTCTCTTGGGACAGGTCCTGGAGACAAACAGCTAGCAATTAATTTCAGGTCCCCTAATTGTCCCATTTCAAGAGAGTTCTGTATTTGCTTATGCCAGCTGACTTCCCAGGAGGCTGGAACACTGGCTGGGTGTTAGTGGAAAGAGGAAGATTTTTATCCCAAAATAAAGCCTGGGGAGGCACAAGATGGTTTCACCTCTTTGCCAGCCCACATTTCTCACTGAGAGGATTTTTTTTCCCAGACACCCACAGGTCTCTGAGGCCCCTGCTCTTTCTGGACTGATCCAGGGTGGATCTCCCATAGCCAGGCTCAAAGTGCAGCCAAGGGACTGCTGGTAATACCTGCTGAAAGTAGAGTTGGCACCCAGGGAAGGGATAAGTGGCAGTGAGGGTGGGAGGAAGACTGCCTCATTGTCCATGGGAGGAAGGCCAGACCCCAAGAAGGGAGTTGGGAACAATGCAAAGTAAAACCTTCCCCATGAGAAGCAAGGACATGCACCTCAGAGAGCTCCCCTCCCTCAGCAGGGGTGGACAAGGGTTGCAAGCAGGGTGCTGATCCTTTATAACCAGGACTCTGGGCCAGCACCATTCCTCACTGGATGCTGCCTTCCCAGGCAGGCAGTAGGGGCTGGGCTGCTGATTGCCCTTGTTTCTTGCTCAAAGTTTCCAAGAATTTCTCACTTGCGAGCCATTTCTCCAGCATTTGAGGGAGTGGGGGGTTGTTTGCTCTCCAGGCTTGCAGCAGATAATACAAACAGTCTCCTGCCCTGCATCCCGGGTCCAGCTCCTTGTTAGATGCAAATCCTCACAATTACAAATGTGCCCTGGGCACCAGTTGCAGAAGCAGTAGGTTAATCCAGCCCCCAGTGCTCTGCAGCCTCTGTCCATGAGTCCCACAGGCACCAAGAGCCACGTTGCTAAGTAGCTGTTGTATCTCACACAAAAGAAAAAAAGCCTTCTGCGGCTGAAGCAATCTTAAAGCCTGTTTCAAGTGCAGAAATTAGAGGATAATACATGACCCATTTCCCTGGAAATAAACCTAGTATTTTCTCAGCTGCTGCACAAGTGACTGAGAGCTTGGTGCCCTGTGTACCATGCCCCTCTCCCCTCAAGAAATGGAACTTAACAGACCTCCAAAAAAATACCAAGTGTCAGATAATTCAGAGTAAAGCATCTACCCACATCTCCTTCACCCATTTCTCACTGCAGACCCATTTTCCTCTAAAGCAATAGAGAGAGTGGGTAGCTGTTCTCTGCCTTGCCCTAGAGATGGGGCTTAGTTGTGCCTCTTGGAGCAGCACAGAAACACCAAGGAGGCGAGGAGGAGGCTGCCAGGGGTCACAGCATGCGTGGGGTGTTGCATCTCATGCTTCAGCACTTACCAGAGAGCTGAGGGCCTGGCTGCAGCATAGGGCTGTGTCCACCAGGATGAGGCTCCTACAAACACATCCCTACAAGAGGCATTTTTATAGGCAAGAGAACAGCTTAAACACAGGAGGGAGCCCCCCAGTCCTGAGACAGGAGGCCCAGAGTCACCCTGGCAGGTACAGCAATGAGGGCAAAAGGAAGCAGCAAAAAACACAGGAAAGGAAAGAAAAACAAGCCAGCAAAGAAGGGAGGGCGGGCTCTGGCGCAGGACAGGAGGGTTTAAGTACATTCAGCCAGGAGCAGTCCGGTCTGGAGAATCAATTATGGGAAGATAATTTGTCTGCTTGATTAAAGCCTCCTTGGGGTATTGGCTCGGTGCTGGGAGAGCAGCAGAAGGTACCTGTTGTGGTGAGAGCACGATCTGTGACTTATTACTGCAGTCTGCGCACGGCAGCCGCGGGAGGGGAGGGGAGGCTCGGCGGGCAGAGACAGACGAGCACATTGCTTTTGTCTTTCAGACATTTCCCTTCACTCATCACTGTCTGCACTCGGAGCCAAGTCGCTCCAGAGGGGACCCCAAGAGCCTCTCAAACTCGTCCCCTTTTAAGAAAGCTGCTGCTGCAGACACGGCAGGACAAACGGCACCTGGATGCCGAGGGCGGCAGCGAGCCGTGCCGGCTCAGACGTGCCCTCCAGTGGTCCCCACTCCAGCCTGGCTCCCATCCCCACTCCAAACCAGCCTCGTGCCCCGGAGCTTTGTAAAAAGGAAGGTCTGAGGAGGCTTTGCACCGACAGAGACAAGGTTTAGGGCTGGGGAATGTGCCCCTGTGTTCATGTCTCCTTTCTGTGTCCCTCACCCAGGATCTGCTGTGGCTTGACAGCACTGGGGAGGAGAATTTCCAGGAGCTACAGGCTGTGTTTGTACAAAACAGGCACTGAAGTAGTTACAGGCTTGTTTCTATGCTTGTTTATCCTGTATTCCCCACACTCCCGAGAAAGCCTTATTCTAAACCCCTACAGGCCAGAGAAGGCTGCTGTATCTCTTGTACCAGCCCCTTGAGGATACAGGGGACAGGTTACCCCGAGCACTCAGGTTCACTCCATTTCATTTCGCCCTGTTTCACTTGATCCACATGAATGCACACCTGCATTGGATGCTCTGTTCTGCTAGAACAAGTACTCCAGATCAAACACCCAGATAAAATACCTAGCATGACTAAAAGGATAACTCTTGTCGAGCTAGGGGAAACCTGAGATGTTTCCAACTTCGAGGCTGGTCCCTGATAAATTTCAGACAAGATGAACCCTCTTTTGTGGTAGATTGTGCTACACCACTGCCAGTGATTGGTAACAAACTATACCAAAGCACACACATTGCTTTTCAAGAGAGTTGAAGAAATACAGCCCCCAGAAGCCTGGGCTGATCTCAGGCATATCCTGGATTAGCAGGAAAAGGGAGACTTGCTCAGTGCCCCTCAGACCACAGCGTGCACAGTTCACACCTGCTGCTGCAGCAGGCAAAAGAACTGCACTGCTGCTACAAGCAATGTGCTGGATTAATTAATTCTTCACAGTCCCATCTCTGGGGCCCAGATAGTGGAGGGATATCAGGTACCATCTTCAAGGCCCTTTGGAGACCTCCCTTGTGTGCTCAGACCAATTATAATTCCCCAGTACATCAGTCCCTGCCATTTGACAGGACAGACAAATGCTGCTCCCCTTCCCCTCCTGTGATCCACTGAGGTGTAGTCTGGGTCATCTGATGTGTAAATATTTAGTAAGTAATACATTTTACTTACAATACGTCAGGGTCTGAGCAGAAGCTAATTCATGCTGTTACTAGTTCTCTGCCATGAGAGCTCTTTATTCCAAATGCATGCTTGCAGGTATGGTTTCAGCCTTGCACAGTGAGTTCCCATGGGAAATACAAGGACACGTAGAAGTAGCCTGAGCAAAGTACTGCTAAACGCAGGGCAGGAATTTGTGGGCTTAAGAATTGACAGGGCAGCATGAGGTCTTTCTGCCTCATGCTCCTACAAGGAAGTGCAGCTGCAGGTTTGTGCCAGTGTTGAACATGTCCACAAAGGGCTGTGGCCTGCACTGGTGCACATTTACTGACTTATGTCAACACATGCTTATAGGGGATTATTAAAGCCTGAAACTTCTAGGATGCCATGAAGTGCATATGTAAAGCAAAGCTGCAGAGGCAGTGCCACGTCCTCTGCACAGCTCCAGCAGAGCCTGGCAATACTGAGGCTTGGAGGGACATTCTCACCTGCCACGGGAGCTCCTGCGGTGCTGCAGCCTCCTCCGAGGAAATTGCATGTCCCCATGTCCCCATTGCTTTCAGGGACTGGCTGTGCCACAGGTGTGCAGGACACTACAGAGAGCCAGATAGGAAGAGTGGGGACCTTGGAAGTGGTGGTTAATGCTTAACCCACCCTGATCCTCCCAAACTCAATATGGCACTTACAAGACCCCTGAGCACATGACTGGGGGGGTCCTACTATGTCCTTAAGGCAAGATGTGTCTGAAAGAGCAGCAAGACTAACACAATTTACAGTAAAGGATTAGGTTCTCCTGTGTTACACCAACACACATTTCTACTCAGTTTTGCAACACATCCCCCAGCAGCTCCTGTAGCCCCACAGCTCCCACTTCTCACAGCACTCTTACAAACCTACATCATTAAGTTCCACACCCCATTCCCTTTGCATCCCCAGCAGTCTCACAACACAGCTTTTCTACCTCCTCCTCACTCCCTTGGCCAGGCAATAAAAGAAATGGCTGAAGCCATCTCTTAGCACCCTTATGCCCTCCCTGCCTCTTCATAGCTGCAGCAGATCCCAGATGATTTGCTGACCACAGAGACCCAAATAGGCAGCCACTGGTGCTGCTTACTGACTAAGTGCTGCTTGTGAAGGCTTTTAAAGGGACACGCAGTAAATCCATTCCTGGAGTGCAGTTTGCCTATCTATTGTTTTCCTGATGAAACATCCGTTTCTCAGACATTTAACACGTCTCTCCTCTGCAGCACAGACCTTGGCATTCACCTGGAGAGGCGGCTCACAAACAGCCCCCACACAGAGTAAACCAGTGCTTTTGGAAAGTTTGCTTGCCTTGGTTATTTTTGCTTTCTATGCATGAGCGCCTGTATGGGCACATACAGACAAACCCATTGACATCTGCTAGTGGGAGACACTGTAGCAACCTGTGTTGAGCCAATTCTGGCAAAGTTTATGTGTAAGTGCTGAAAATACACAGCAAAGCCCTAGAACAGTCTGCCCTGAGGTATGGTGCAAATGCTTGTTTCCCCAGTGAGCTCTGTTAACCCTTTCCTTAACATTCTAGCCCGTGTTGTTAATGAGTTCTCCCTGTCCCAAATGCTCTCTCACTTGGCTGAGAGTGCTCCCCTTAATGACGCTTAAACCTTAATGATCGCTCTCCATGTCTCCCCTTCCCCACCATCAGCCTGAAGACCAGCCTGCAGAAGAAGGTGAGCCAGGACTCCATGGATTTGTCAGGGATCCCCCTGAGCATGCGGGATGTCCACCGCATGGCCTACTACCTGCAGAACAATGGCGACCGCCTGACCTCGGTGGACCTGAGCTTCACGGAGCTCAACGACGACATGGTGCGCCTGCTGCTGCCCTTCCTCGGGGCGCTGCCCAAACTCACCCACCTGTCCCTCAACGGCAACCGCCTGACGCGGGCCACCATGAAGGAGCTGACTGACACCATGAAGGACATGAACAAGTTCCCTTGCCTGGCCTGGGTTGACCTCGGCAACAACGTGGACGTCTCCTCCATGCCGCAGCCGCTGCTGGTGGGCCTGCGCAAGCGCCTCAGCCAGCAGACCACGCTGCCGACCATCTATGAGGCGCTTGACTGCGACTCTGAGATCGCCAGCGGGCACGAGGGCAGCCAGCCAGAGGATGAAGCAGCCGGAAGCACCCCGCCACGTGCTCTTTCTCAGCAGGGCTGCGAGAGGTGACTGAACAACGGGCCGGCGCTGGCACGCTGAAGCAACCCCAAGGAGAGGTTTTGAGTACAAACATCAAGCAGAGGGCCAGCTTGACCGGCTTCCCTTGGCTCTTTTCTCTCGCCTTCCCTGACATCTTCCCCCCCACCTGCTGTGAGACAAAAGCCTGTCGTCCCCCCACGACGTGTTCCGCTCCCTCCCCTCGCTGCCAAACCCATTGCCCACGTTCCAGAGAGGAACCAGTGACTTACAGTGAACCTGGTCCCCAAGCAGGGTCTCACTGGAAGACGGGAAAAGACCTGTCGGAGTCAAGAATATCCTCCAGCAGCCATTGGGTTGAGGGGAAGGGGTTGGGGGGAACCTAAAACAGAAACAGGCTTGTAGTTTACTTCCTTCTTCCTTTTCCTATGCACCTTGGAAACCTTGGGACCTGCAGCCTTGAGTGTGAAAGGAGGTACCCCAAGAGCCTAGTGCTGTGGAGCTTAGTGGAAGGGCTCAGAGGCCAGAGCTGGAGCCCGGCAGTGTGTCTCCCTCTTGTGTCTGGCTCCTTTTGTTTTGTTTTTTTCCTATTGTGTGTTTTGTATGAACGTCTGAACAAAGGGACCTGGTCAGAGACCATTGGATCACATAGGCTGGGGCGGACACATGGCTTGGAACTGCAGCATCAGGATATTTGCTGTGTGACCGGGGTAAGAGGGAGGGGAAGGAGGCATGTGTTGGTGGGAGCATGGGGGATGGGATGAGTTGGGATGGGACTGGGAGGAGGGGGGAGGAGAGGGAACGGGAACAGTCTTGTGGATTAGTAGGATTGGTTTCAAAAACTGTGCTTTTGTACTAAAATTACAAGTTCCAAGGTACTACAATTGCAAGTTCCAAGTGAAATTGAGGAAAAGCTGACAGCTGAGCACCTAACTGTGGCACTAGAGGAGCGAGCAGTGAATGTGCCAGAGGTGGGATCTCCCCAGTCAGAAGCGCAGAGTGTTGGCTCCTCGTGGCACCCTCACCTCCTAATACAGCCACAATGGGAGCAGCTGCATCACCATTTCCAATGCTGTCCAGAAACCAAGCCACTGATGCAGAATTTCCAGTGTTTTCCACATTGCTCATGCTCTATGTAAACATAATAAAGAGTTCTCTTGGACATGAGCGTGAAGCACTTCAGAGTCTGAGTATCTGGGTTGGAATATAGCCCAGAGCCCTCATGCAGTGCCTGAGGGACAGGATCAGGTGCCATTCACATTGGGCACTGTGGTTCATTCCTTTAAGGAAAGAGAAACATGAGTGTTAATTTGTGGTAGGCTGCCATCCTTCGTGTTGCAAGGGGCTGGTAGAAGTAAACTGATGAGATTTAGATGATAAGTCAAGTCCTCTCAGTTATCTGTCCCCACAGGAATTCAGACTTGGGTGAGTTTTTGAAAGAGTTAATAGTTATAAAAATGAGACATATTTTAAAAAACCCCATAAAAATCCTCACCCTTCTAAATTAACAATGGTAACTTTGCCTTCCTCTGCTGATTGTCTCTGTGAGTCTCAGAGCAACACATATAAGCAGAGCTCCTATATGAAAACAACCCAAATGCACATGGAATAGATGCACCTTTCATGCTCTTTACTAATTTTACAAGACATTGCAAGAAGTAAATTGGTGATATTTTTCAAGGGATCTATTCCCTTTGGACCAAGAGTGTGAGGACACTGGAAGGTATTGGTGTCCCTGATCAACCACCAAAAGCCCCAAATAAAACCAGTTCCCTGAGGAAGAAAGGTGGGATTAAACACTGTGCTGAGCATTACAATCTGACACTGCAAATGCTGGACCCAGTCCTATCTGCACCCCAGTCACAGGTGCAGGACCTCATAACCTTCACATTAACCTGCACAGAGGTTGCCACCTGCTCTCTTCTCACAACTCATTTTTCCCTTCTCAGTATAGTATCTTAAAGAATCATAAAATTGATTCAGTTGGAAAAGACCTTTGGAGGTCGTTGAGTCCAAACATTAACCCAGCAGTGCCAAACCCACCACTAAACCACGTCCCTGAGTGCCACAGCTGCACCTCTTTTCCATAATTCCAGGGATGGTGACTCAACCACTGCCCTGGGTGTCCTGTTCAATGCTTTACAACCCACTCCTGCTGGCCACACTGTGGCATATACAAGCCAGGATGCCACTGGCCTTTTCCACTCAGCAGCTTTCCAGCTGCTCTTCCCCAAGCCTGGAGTCATGTTTGGGATTGTTGTGACCCAGGTGCAGAACTTGGCACTTGTTGGACCTCAAACAATTGTCCTTGGACCATTAAATCCAGCCTGTCCAAACCCTTCTGCAGAGCCTTCCTTCCCTCCAGCAGATCAACATTCCCACCCAGCTCGGTGTCACCTGTGAATTCAGCTGAGGATGCCCTCAGTCCCCTCATCCACATGATCAATAAAGACATTAAACAGAACTGGCCCCACTACTGAGCCCTGGGGAACCCACCAGTGACAGCCCCAGCTGCTGCAGCTCCATTTACCATCATCTCCAGGCTCAGCCCTTCCTTTCCTTCCCTGCTATGGAAGAGATGGTATTAATTTTTTCTTTTCCTTCCAAAATACCTTTCAGAAAAAATGGGAAGTATTTCAGATGTCAGCAAGATCTGCTTAAACTCTCACAGTCTAAGCAGAGCAGCACTCTGCTGTGTGCCAAGAAGAAAACTCGGGCACAAAGCATTTAAATGAAGGCTTGGAGCTGCCTGGTGAGCCAGTGCAAATCTCCAAAGAGGGAGCAGTGCTGCTGAACATTTGGTCTTTGGCTCTGAGCACCGTCCCCCTAGGGCTCTGCATCAAGGCATATTCACAGCTTTTCCATACCAGCAGCACTCCCCTAAAATGAGGTGAGACCCTCAGTGTGTAGTGCACCCCTGCCACAGCTCTTCCTGCAGAGCCCCTGGCTCAGCCCCAGTTTCCAGCCCTGCTCAAAGCTGTGCTTTCAGTCTGAGCTCTGCTACCCAGCAGGACAGGGATGAGAAATTCAGCCCCTTGCAGGGGAATTCTGTGCCAATCTCTGGCCATGCCACCTGCCAGTTGGCAGCTCCAGGATCTGGACATAAAGCAGGAAACACACTGGTTCAGCTCAGCAGCTGTGGCATGCATGTTTATTCCTCTGTATGCACTTGATTGCTTTGCCACAGAAAGCTCCCCATGGAGAACTGGTTGTGAATAAATATGTGAAAATGCAAATTACAAAGTCCTGCCACTGCTTCTTGGATGAACTCTGATGGGCTCTAACTTAGCAGAAACAATCCCAGCACACCCAGCTGCTCCCTGCCAGCTGCTGATCCCATGGATAGGAGAGGGGCTCTGGGCAGCACAGTGCATCCAGCTCATCCCAAAGCTGGGAAGAGCTCCTGGGACCCCTACAGATGAGGTGCATGCTCAAGGAGCAGACTCAGAAGCCCCCAGTCTGCAGTTTTCATAAAAGCTGAGTTCACCAACCAGAGAGGATGACACAACTGAAATGAGCCTTTCCTTGCACTGAATGGGAAGGCTCAGGGCTCTCAAAGGGTATTAAAGGGATGAGCTGCTAATTCAGGTCTCCTCACAGATAGCCAGAGGGACCAGCTTAGTTATGATGCTAAATCAGGGGACACCTGCCCTGCAGTGAGCCTGTCTCCTGTCAGGTGACACAGCAGACTCAGTACTCTCCTCAGGAGGCCCTTGCTGTAATCTCAGGTATTTAGAGCAGCACTCAGTACCAAGACTCAGACACCAGCCTCTGTCCCCATCATTTCCAGTTTGCCAGCCTCCCTCTGTGTGCAGGCTGCAGATGGTAGCCTGGGATGGGACCTGGAAGCTGCAGCTGCACAGGTGGTACCACAGCCCCTTCCCCACCCCCAGCAGGTGATCAGTCTCACCACAGCTCTGTGAGACATTTGAGCACACTGTTCAGCAGCAGTCTGATGGAAGGTCACCAGGTGTAAAGCTCCCCCTTGAAGATGCTGGTGAGCACTGTCAGCTGGGGCTCCACGGGGCTCAGGCAGCAGCAGAGGGCAGCCCAGCCACATGTGGAGATAACGAGCAACACCACAGCTAAAGAGGCCATTGGTGCCTGGGAGGGAAGGAACAGTTACTCCCACAGAAAAGCATTTGTTCTCTCCCTACCTAGGATGACAACACTTTCTTTGCAACTCCATCCTGTATTTTACCTCAGCTTCTGACCACAAAACCCAGGTAAGCATCTTGGCATGCTCCAGGCAGCAATGTGCTGAGCACTGAGCTCAGCAAAAGCCTCCCTCACTTCAGTGACTCTGCCTAAATAAGTGGTAATTATTTTGTTGAGGTAAGGATGCAAAAAGCAGCTGGAAGCACAGGCTTGTCTAATCTATTTTTTATTTCACACACTTCAAAACCTGTCAAGGCCCTTTTCTTTTGCACTGCCAAGGCTCTTTTCTCAACTTATAATTCATTTCTCATCACAAGCACTAGGAAGATAAAGGAGTTTGCACTGTTTGGGGCAGGCTGACAAGCTCCTTAGTGGACGGCTGCTGACAAAGATGTCAAAAATATAAATTGTTTCATCTTAAGAAAATAAACAAGAGAAGATTAAACATTGCCTTTAGAGATTGCTCTGCTCCTTACCAGAGGATGTGACTCAAAGCTTGGAAGAGGCAAAGTGCCTCAATACAAACTCATATGCAGTCCCTGCATGAAAAAGCCTCCAAGGACAGCTGGCAGGAAGCCCAGCCACCCCAGCTGGGGACATTAGCCATAGATAAGAGAACCTGGTTTACAGTGTACTGGCCTTAAGCAGGTGCTCTCAGCGTAGATGCAGTAGCTGGTTTAAGGCTGCCAAGGGGCACTTCAGAAAACAAAACAGGAATACTGCTGGCTGAGGCCAGTGCTCCAGAAGGCCACGACTGCCTCTTGAGGCACTTTGAGACACCAAGTACTTGGCTGTGACCCTCTGCTGCTCCTCTCAGATCTGACAGGATCCCAGTTCAGTGAGGCTGATTCAAAACCAGAACAGCCACTAAACTCAATAACCACATAGGAACTCTTCTTCAGCAGAAGAGATCAGAGGAAAGACAGCTTTTACTCCATTTACTCCTTTTCCCAAAGGCCAGCACTCCCCCTGCTGCATCCTCAAAAGCAAGTGAGCCACAATGGCACTGACATTTCCTCCCACAGGAGCAGCAGGCTCATTCTGCTTGCATGCAGGGTGTGTCACAAAGGTGGAAGAAAGGCCTTTCCTGCTTTCTGATCAGCCAGTTCCTCAGCTTCTGGGAGGTTTATTCCTCCCAGTCCATTTTTGTGTCAATCTGCCCCACACTGGACACAATGATGGGAAGCATTTGAAAAGCTATCAAAAACGACATGGGCTTTATTCAATCTGTGTAATTCCCCTGAAATACATGGTGTCTCAACAACAAAAACATGGCACAAAGTATGGGAAAAAGGCTCTTTCCCAGACTAGCAGAGGCAGCTGTCTTTGAGTTTCAATGTCAGACTTCTGAGCAGAGCTTTGTTCTTGATCCCCTGAAATCTTTTGGTTTGCAGAGCCAACAGTTTGATGTGTGCACCTTTGTCTGAACTCTGCTGCAACTGAAAAACTGAGCAAGTCACAACCCATCCAGTCATTTTACCAACAGTTCTTTGGGGTTTTAGTTTTTCAGAAACTGCAATGGAAAGAGAGCCAAGTGGAGGCCAAAGGAACAGATCTGATGTGTAACCAGATACTCAGAGACAGCAGCCCAGAGTGTCTGCAGGTCCCCTTGCCTGGGTCTCAGCCCTGAACTGGCCCATCCCTCAGCTCCAGTGGAATCCCAGTGTTTTACAGTGTCACTGGCAGCCCCAAAGCTCCTGCTAGCACCGGGCCAGGTGCTCTGGAGCTGGGTGAACGCTTGGCTCTCACAAGCAGGACAGCAGGATGCACCCCCAGAGCTCCTTCCCAAGGTATGCAGCTCAGCCAGGGGCTGCAGGGCCAGTAAAAGCCAGGCTCAAATAAAGCCTCAGAGATAAAGTGAGATCTCCTACATGGACTGTCTCAAGAAAAAAACAGAAACTTCAGTATGTCCCATGGTATAAATCTCTGCCTAGGTTTAGAATTAGACTTCATGTATTTGGAGTCCAATTCTGACATGAAAAGCCTCTAATGAGTTCCCTAGAGCTTCATCCACTTCCTCCATGTCAAATTTGGATCATTAACTGGAAAAGAAAAAAGAAAGGTTGCAGTGAAAAGACAAAACAAAGCCAATGCTAACAAGTACCAAGAGAAAAGGAAGAAGCAACATTTCCTCTAAGTGCAGCCACTCCTTGCCCCAGACCACAGCACTTGTGCTGCTACATCCAAGCTGCCCTCAAAAGCATGAGGTGAACAAGACTGCAGGCAAATGACACACTCCTATCTGCTTCTGAGGATGCATCTGAAGTGCCCTTTAATATAGTGCTCTTCAAGGGGAACAACACTGACTTTTGGCTGAGCTTTGCAAAAACAGGCTTGTTGTGGAGCTGTTTCAGACATGAGACAGAAAGGAGCTCATCTGATCATGAAGCAACAAACAGCAACACCTCTTCATCAGAGAAAAGTGAAAATCTCCACGTGCTGGGTATGGTGTCAGGGAAAAAAACTCAATTCACCCTACAGTTTACTTGAGATTTTAGGGGAGTGTAAAGGTATCAATAAACATTCTAAAACGCCACCACATGGGTCTGTGCATTGTCACAGTATCAGCTTCACTGCATGTCTGCTGAGGGCCATCAGCTGCAGTGCTCCAAAACCTCTCTGAGGCTGTGGGCTCCACTCTCTATTAACATTTTAGGCACCAAGGGACAAAATATAAGAAGTTTTGCCTCACAAGCAGTAGCTTGCTCAGGATTAGATGTACCAGCATCTCTCCAGTGAGCTGGAATTAGGGCAAACCCCCACCCACACAACAGATTTTAAGTCCCCAGGAAAGGGAAAATGAAGAACAAATTAAATGCTCACTGCAAGCAGTTCACCAAACAAAAGAACAATGATAGTGTTTTTCTGTAATTCTTTTCATTTCTCCCTGCATAACTACACATCTTCTGGATACAATCTGTTTCTTTGCCAGGGCTTCAGCATTCTCCCTTGAATTAACGATGCTGGAAAATCTCCACTTTTCATAGGCTCTGATAGTCTCTGCTGAGCAGCAGAAGTCTGCACAATACTTGCTTATGCAATGACTGGTCCTGTGCCAGGAATAATAGCCTGTCTACTAGGAACAAGCAACTCACACACAAATACTTTTTAACCCAAATACTTTTCTCATTAAACGTCTGAATTAAGTGGCATAAACCCACCCCAAACCTACTACTCATACTGCACACTAATGTCAGCCCCAACTCCAGGAGGAGTGAAATAATCCCACCCCCTGGTCTGTGAGGAACAGTGACCATGAGCAGGGAACATTGGCACGTTCTTATTCATCACCTCCAAAATACTCTTGACTCTATCAAGAGCTCTCATGACAGGTCTAGGCAACAACAGGACACCTGGAGCAGTCAAAACACAGCTTGACCTGGAAAATACTTGCAGAGAGGCAGTGCTCTGGCTACTTCAGCACACTGCAGTCACCTGGCAGCTCTCCTGTCTGCAGGTGTGAGCAGGTGAAGCCTCCTCTCACTTGTGATCTGCACACACTCACCCATCAGCATTTCTTCAAGGCTGTTCCATGACCATGCTTTTAAAGAGGTATATCTGTATTTCCTTCCAAAGAATCTCTGAAGGCAGGAGGGTCCTGTAAAGTTTTATTTAATGTTGGAGGAGGAAGACCAGGTCTGTCTGAAATCAGTTTGGCTGCAATAAGGTGCAAGTCCAGATCTAAATTTTTGCTTCTGTCAGGATGGAAACAACAAAGATCCCTGGGAGAACTCTTTCCCCCCTTTTGACTCTTGCCTGAGAAATAAACAACTGAACTACTGACACTTTCTTGTAGACCTCAGAATTCCATCCATTGCTACCTTACCAAACCATTGGTCCACTGGGAGATCAGTCTTCCACTCTTGTTCACATTTTACTGGCAAAAGAAATAGGACACATCTATTTTACAGGAAAGCTCACTGTAAAGCTCAAATAGCAAAGAGATACAGACTGGACAGTTATCCTGACTACCAGCAAGAGAAATTCACATTTCCCACTCCATTCTGCTCTTCTAGAAGAGGTTTTTTGAAGAGCATTGAAAAATGAACTAAAGAAAAGTACAACTTTAGAATCAAATACAAGTTAGACATACCTGGAGAGAAGAGCTGCACATGTATGGGATGAAAGCATCTGGTCAGTGAAAGATCCTACAGTTCTATGCAAAGCAATTTTTTTTTTCAAGTGATACTTTCTTCAACTTTTCTCTGATGTTATGCCTTGTTTTCATACAAGAGCACAAGTGTGCTTTTGACCCTGGAAGACCAGGTGAATTTCCACCTGCACCTCTCCACACACCATTTTGGACACCTACAGCACAGATTCCCTGTCCCACCAGTACTTCAAAGGCACCTGCAGCACTGGTGTTATCAAAGGGGCAAGTTTGGAACAAGGCTTTAGTTCAGTGCTTGTCTCTCTCTGCCAAAAGTAGGAAACCTTGGAGAGCCCTGAACCCACTGAAAAGCCTGAGATTTATAAGCCCACACACAGTGTGATGGCAAAGAATGAAAGGAAATGCTGCAATTTGTGATAAAAAAAAAGTGTCAAATAAGTGCAGATGTTAAAAACAGCTGCATCTCTCCATAGTATCTGCCACCCCAGGGAAACAGATTGCTTAAACTACTGAACTGAGGAATCTGCACTAAGTACATTTGCCCAATCAGCCAAGTACCAGGGAAACACAGCATCAGTCAGCAGCTGGAATAACCCAGCCATGTAGGAAGCCAATACTCAGGAACACCGAAGAAGAAAGAAAATAAGGTGAGTATTTTCATGCTAGTTTATAATAGCCCTTGAGTTTATGGACTTTATAGCAGAAGTCACATTTCTTGCATTTTTCTTTTCCAGAGGGTTTTGGTTTCTTGAGCTCCATTCTCTTCCCAACAGAGCCATCTAGTGGGTGAGATCTCATCTGTGTGAAGGAAATTCTTTATCACACTGTAATAATACACACAGCACAGGAAGGCTCTGGAAAGCAGCCTGTAACAAACTAGCATTCCAGTTACTCCAGTCAGAAATTGCTAAGTGATGTTTGTCTTGGCTGAGACTTTCCTACCAGTGTGAAACTTCAAGGTTTTTAACAGTAAAATTCACAGTATCTTTCTGAAGAGTTCATCCCAAACTCAGCCTCAACATGAAGCCACAGTGCAAAGCTTTTTGCTTATGCAAAATCCAGTATCTTCATCAAAGCTGATATGTAGTAGAGAAGTTACTCCAAACTTCTTAAACAGACAGTTTGTTCCATCAAACCTCCTGAGGAAAGTTACTGTTTCTCTCCAAAATTCGTGGTTGTCCCCCGCCCTCAGCACTGCTGAATGCCACATCCACTGCTCCTGAGAGAACAGCAGCTTGGCATTGCCCAAGAACAGGGACTTTAAAAGAGGTGAGCCAGTCACCACCAGTGGAAATGGGCCCTGTTTGTGAGGACTGCCATCTTTTGGACACATTCCTCATGAGAGGGGTAAGATGACACTACAATGCTTTTAGAGGTAAGCTCAAGTATCCCTTACACACATTCTAAGGAGGTTTCCATTGCAAATATTTAGGATCACTACCACCCAGAAAAACATGCAGGAGGGCTTTCCCTAGAGACCAGATACAGCTTTATTTACACACAATTCAACAAGTTAATACATGAGTTCAACTTTCCTGTCTGCACACGAGGGAGAGTCTTCACAGCATCCAGGCAGAAAAGCAAGAGCAGCTCTTTTGTGTGTGTACGGCGTGGTAATTGACAGAATGCAAGTATGTGATTAGGTACACAAGGGTTACATTGAAACATTTCAACCATTAAAGTCAGTAAAAACACCCATGCTACACTTTAATGAAGTTACAACTACTTTTGGCTTCCTGCAGATCAGCTGATCCATATACAACTGTGTCTAGACAATAAGATCAAAACCTGAAGTTGATAGGGAGTTTTGTTCAAAAATCAGCATTTGGATTGAGTTGTGTTTAATGGGTAACTATTTATAAAACTTTTCTCATATACCTGCACTGCTTTTCAAATCTACAAAGCACTTCAAACTTATCCTGGAAAATGCCTATTTTATATTCTGTCATCTTTTCCCAGACACAGGGAAAAACTGCTAAGAAATAGCAGTTAGAAAATCAGAATAGATTTTTTCACTGCAAATATAGATTCAGGCTATCAAAGTTGTGTGTTCCTAATGAAAAATTCTCCCCATATCCAAAGAGAAAGATAAGAAATGCAAGAATACAAGTTTAATATAGAGATCTGAAGATGGACCTCTATTGTAGGTCCATATAAAGCTAAAGAACACAGCGCTCTTCTTCTCAGGAAGCTGCCTCTGTTTTGCTGTATTTTCCATAAATGCAGCTGCTAATAAGACTTTATAATGTATGATTTAAGATTCTTCATTAAGAATGCCTTCTAATTCTTTAGAGAATAAATGACAGTAGGATTAACAAGAAAAAGGAAACATAATGATCTTCAAAAACCAATGCATCACACCAAGTGGTCAAAACTAGATATAACAAAGTCCACTATTTTCCAAAGCTGGCTTGAGTTTGAAATCAACCTAGGGTGTATTTGCCCAAGAATTGTCCTGTCAGGTAAGAGCAGACGAGTTTTTGTCAGAAACATTTATTAAACAAAACTGATACCAATGCACACATAGTCAAGTTAACACCCCTAATAAAAAAAGCAATTCAGCCAAGACCAAAATTATCTTCGCTTCTGGAAGATGTTGCCACGGCCCATACCACGGCCTCTTCCTCTTGCAGCCACTGAAGAAAGAAAACATCAGGGATGACATGAATTTGACATACCTGCACGTTTATCTCAACAACTGACAAGCAAAACATCAACAAAACTCAAGGTCTCTTGCTCAGAAGCCAGGAAATGCTCAGAAAGTGACGTGAGAGCAAGAAGTGTTCTGTGAGAAGAACCAGAACCTAATGGTCCCACAGTCTGGCTCCTCAGAACAACTGCAGCAGGTATTCATACATCTCATGTTCCTTCTGACACACAAACCTGTGCCACCCAAGAGATTTGGAACCCCACGCTCTTGCAAGGTTTTGTAACACTACTCGGTAAGTTACTCCCCCACACAAACGTTATGCACACTGATGTAAAGCAGGGACTTTGTGGCACATGACTGTTACTCAACTACCTAAGAACCAGACTGATCCCCTGAGGAAGGCACAAATGAGAGTGAACTACAGAAAAGGTAATAATTACAGCTCCCAGTAGCTTTGTAACTAAAGCTGTTTTCCTACAACAGCTCAACAAGAACACCTGAATCCTTCCCCAAGCACTTCAAACAGCTGGTGGCCACAATAGCAGGAGAACAGAACTACTAAGTTTAACAGAAAGGCTCTGTTTAACAAGACTACTCACTACCTCTAAATTACTGTAGCATCAATACTAAACATTCAGCTAATTGGGACAATTTGAGTCTGGACTCTCACTGTAAGATAAAACATACAGAAAAACACTGTATGAATCAGTAATCTTTTCACTTCTTACTGCTTAATCTCCTCAGTGACAGAGATGAGTTTTCTAGTTCTACAGAAAAATAGGGGGAGGGACCATGAACAAACCATACATACCTTGAGCTTTGAGAATAGCTGCTTTCCCTCGCCCCGCTCCAGAACCCTGGTTTTTATTCTTCATGCTCTTTAGCATAGGAGCATTCTTCAACATATCTGGTAAGATGAGAAACCGTATCTTGCTGCCCCTGATGTACACCTGCTCGAGCTGTGCCACCCGTCCATCTCTGTATGTCACTGTTATGTTGGACATCTGCAAGGGACAAATCAGCCAGTGCTCAGGCAGGCCTCAGCTGTGACACAAGGCATCATGACCATTCAAACACACCCAGGACTTTTGCTTTCTCACCGGTTTACAAATTAGCTTTATCAGCATCATTACTTTTGTTTTCTTATATGCGAATAGTTTTAACAAAGCTATTCTAGTACTACCTATTAGGAACGCATTCTGATTTCCATGAGCACTTGCCTGAAGTCAAAGTTAGGCCTTCTTGGAATGACTACAGTTATGTGCACTAAATATGCTTCTGTTTCTTAAATTAAGGTTTTTTTACTCTTACACTCAGTGGCTTTAAACAATGAAGTCTGGAAAAACACTGTCCACAGGACAGACTCTTAAAATCTCTGATCCTACTGACAGGGATGCCCAATCCTACTCTGAAACTGGAAATAAGCTCTGGCCTCTTTAGAGCATTCTGTAATGCTGAATCCACTTCACCACGGTAAAAAACAGCAGCAGTACAGGTTTTTTAATACCAGAACTAAAAGCAACAATCTTTTAATCAAGTTTTCAGCCATCCGAGGCCCAGATCAGCCAACCTTCCCTCCATCCTTGTGAAACAAAAGATACCTGACAATTCATGTTGTCTTCAGCTTCGATAAGTTTGCCTCGATAAACTTCTCCTGTGTTGGTCTCACAGGTCACGATGTGGCCCTCGGCCTCGTGCAGGACCTTGATTGGCACTCCAATCGACATGGCTGCAGTGCTGTGGCTCTACACCTGAGGCACAAGGAAAACAAAAGCGTTTATTACAAAGGAAGATGTAGAATTATCTCCAATTACACAATCATCCCTTCCATTAGTGTAAAGAACCAATTTTCTCGCATTTTTAACACAATACGTGTTTTGACTATGCATCAATAACACTTCTCTAGAGACGTGCCCATGTAGACTTTAAACATCAACAGCCGCTCTTTTCCAGGTCTCTTCTAGGAAATTCACTTTTAAGGACCACAAACCAAGCCACTCGCACCTCCAAGGGAAGAGCCCCAGGTGGATCTCATAGCGGTACGGCCCCTGCGAGCCCCGCGGGCAGCGCCAAGCCCTGGGCCCTTTCGTGAGGGAGCGGGGGCCACCCCAGCCCTCCCGCACCGCACCACGCCGCGCCGCTCCGGCCCGGCCCCCTCCGGCCCCTCAGGGGATGCGGCACCGCCCGGGCACCTCCCCAGAGCGCCCATGGAGCGAGGGTGTCCCACAGGGAGCCGAGAGCTCCGAGCCGCACTCACCGCCCGCGCCGCTCTCCCTAATGGCCTCCGCCGCCTCCCGCCCTGCTCCGCGCGCCGGAACCGGAACGAGCGCGGGGGGCGGCGCGGCCTCGTCCCGTCCGCTCCCGCCCGGGGCCAGCCCGGCAGCCCCGCGGTGCCCCGGCTCCGGGGCAGGGCTGCGCGTCCCCCGCCCGCCGTGTCATGCCCCTGCCCGCCCTCACGTCCCGCCGCTCTCCTCGCCGCCACGGCGCGGGGCAAGCGCCCCGGGGCCCGGCCCCCTCAGCCCCCGCCTCCGGGAGGAGCCAGCGCCGGGCCCCGGGGCCGCGCCGCCGGCTCGGCGGGGCTGGCAGTGACCGGGCCATGAAGAGCCCCCGGGAGGCCGGCGAGCCGCCGCCAGGTCAGTGCGGCGCGCCCAGCCCCGCTCGGGCCGGCGGGGCCTCTGCGGGCAGGGGCGGCGGGGAGGCGGAGTCCGCCCCGCGGAACGGGCCGGGGAGAGCGCCCGGCGGGCGGCGGGGAGCGGGCGGGGAATGCGGGCCCCGCCGGAGCTGCCGGCGGCCTCTCGGTCCTGCCGAGCTGCGGGTTTGCCCTTAGCAGCGATGGGGAATCACCGGCTCCGTCGGTAAGGTCGGGGCGGCGGGAGCTGGCCGAGCGCAGAGGGGTCCGCAGGGTGATTTACAGGCACGGCACAGACGGGCTGGTCCCGTCTCGGGACAGCCACAGCCATCGCTGAAGAGCTCTCGGTGTGTTGGAAACAGGTGACTGGAAGCTGGGCGGCCAAGAAACTTGTTATTGCTCTCTGAAGCTTTCACGTAGAAAACACGTTCCCCTTGGTTAATGTGGGACTTGGTAGATGAATTTAAAAGACTGAATATATCAACTGGTATGCCATTCTTTAAAGTCATGATTAAACAGGGGCACAACTAGGAAAAATATAACAACATTATCTAAAAAGTTCTATAAATAATATTATCCCAAAACTAAACAAGTCCACGTGACGTCAAATGCATTTTTATTCCCATCATAAAATATAGAGGACCTTGTTAGCAGAACTTGTCAAAGGCCTTTTCTAGACCAAAGGTTATTGAGGAAAGCCCTTTGTGATTAACTCACTTTGGTCGATGATGAAGTAGCAATGACAGGCACAACTCTTCAAGTCCTGCTAGTGGTAAAACTGAAACCACCACATTGCCAACTCTGTAAAAATACAAAACGGGCTGAGGATGGAGCTTGTATTTTGGGACTTTTTGGCAGAGATTATTAATTTCCCTCTCTATTGACATTTTGACAGAATTAATACAAAAGGATAACTGGTGCCACTTGCAAGTTTTAACTTGTGAGTTTTGTTTAAATTCTGTAAATTACCATCCCTGAGAAAAAAGACATCTATAGAAAAGGTTTAAATCTGTGGGCCTTCTAAGAGATTCATGCCCAGAGATCCTGGTATGTTTTCTCCCAGTTTGGTTTAACTTCTCTTGTGGCACAGAAGTACAATCAGACACAAGAGAAAAGATGAATACTTTTGTCTTACCTGCTGTTATCTAGGAGGAGACACAGCTTCAATTGAGGGGTGGTGGGTACATCACCCCACAAAAAAAAAAAAACCAAAAAAACTTCCAAGGAAAAAGGGGGTGGAAAACCAGTGATCTAGGTATGGAACAATAAAGGAGTATGAGATTAAACCAAATGCTTACCTGTACAGAAATACTAAATGTATGTTCCCCAAAGAAAAAAAAAAATCCACGTGCCAGTCAAACAAAACCACGTTCCTCAGTTTCTGTGGTTGTAGTGCTGAGAACAGGCTGACTTTTAGTGGTGTGGAAAAGCATTCCTGTATGGATTGACATTGTTTGTGTCCTGCTCACACAGTTGACTGCATCCAGCTGAAAGTGCCCGTGATTCAGCAGCTGTACCACTGGGACTGTGGGCTGGCCTGCTCCAGGATGGTGCTTCAGTAAGTGGCTCTCTCTGAGTGGGAAATGCCATTCCCTGGGGAGGGGTAGCAGGAAGCAAATCCCAGGGAGATGAGGTGTGTTGGAGCAGCCCTGAGTTCAGTCTTAGGAGAGCAGCAGGTTTTGAGGTACCCTTGGACAGTGACTGCTGCTTGGGCCTGGCCCAGCTCTCCAGCAGGAGCAAGGGAAAACATGAACTGAAGTGAACTTCGGACCCTTTTGAACAATTGACTAATTACACAGATGCAGAATAGCTAATCAGCTCTCTGAACTTTGCAGGCTGGCATGCATAAGCTCATAGAAAGTGTTGCCTCTTTCCTGCTGTTACAATTAAGACATGATAGTTAGCTGTGACTCATCTGATTCCTTTCTGTGTTTTCAAGTTATGGGTAGGTGTATCCCAGTTTATGAGTGTGTGCTGTACCTGTACTACCTCTGTCCTGCTGAGCCCCAACCTGTGGGATGAGTGTTTGTGTTCCAGGAGTAGTTTCAGCTTCAAAATTGTGTTGCCCTCTGGGGTTTTTTTGTTTATTTTTGGTTTTACCGTTTTTTGAACTAGTAGTTGTCCTGCTGAACTCCTCTTTCCTTCCACAGAGGAACATGAGCTTAGGTGCAGGAGAAATACCTATTTAGATGTCCACTTAGTAGATATGAAGCAGAAGATTTTCATTTCTCTCCATCCCTTCTGCCAAGACGTTAGTCCGTGTGCTGGTAATTTCCCATCTTGACTACTGTAACCTCTATTCCCTTTACCTCTTTGCCACTCCAGTCTGCCCAAAACTCAGCTTCCAAGATTAATCTTCTTACCCTGCTGATCTGACCTTGTTTGCCCTGCATCCTCAATTCCAGTTGCTTTTTATTTTTTATCATTTACTTCCATTTGTTTTCTTACTTTCAGAATTCCCTGTAGCTACCTTGCCCTGCCCCTTTGCAACCTGTCCCAAGCTTCCTCCTGACTTCCATCTCCCACTTTCTTCCTTTTGTGTCATCAGTGCCTAAGAAAAGCTTCCTTTGAATATTTACTGAATTCCTTTATGGCTCCTCGTTTTAAAATCCATCTATTGTGTGAAGGAAGTTTTAGTCTTTAACTCTTCTTTCTGTGTTGGCTCTAATACACTTGTACATTACACTGTAAACCCTTCAGAACAGAGTTCTATACCAGCTTGACTCTGGTACAGCACCTGTACACTTCTAGCACTCTAAAACAGTCAAGGCACCACACATTTTCAATTTTAAAAAGTCAGCAATAAATCCAGTTAAATATTCCCTACTCCCTTCCCTTAAATTTCTGTCTCCTTTGTGGGTTGGTTTGGTTTTGGTTTTTTTTTTGTTATTTCTTAGCCAAGCCTGTTGCTTCAGTTTTTATGTGCTGTGATGTAGAGACTTGGACTACAGCACACATTTTGCTTCTCCTAAGATCTGTGCTTCCCTTCCCCTGCCTTTCTTGATACTGTAGGTACCTGAATCATTTGGACAATGATGAGTTTCAGAAAGCCATCCAAGAACTCCAGTTAACAAAGAGTATCTGGACTATTGACCTGGCCTACCTAATGCGGCACCTCGGAGTTAAGCATAAATTTTGCACCCAGACACTTGGAGTGGACAAGGGCTACAAAAACCAGGTCAGTATTCTCATCTGCAGGGGGAGAGCAGGCAGCTTTAAAAGCCTTGAGTGTCACGCTGTAAAAGCTCTGGTGTCTAACTGACAGTCAACCACAGTTAATTTGACCTACTGCCAAAATTGGCACAAATCTGTTCCAAAAGGCAGTATGATCCCATATTGATTCCATCTTTTGAATTTTTAAAAAGTTTGCATGTAGTGTTCATGAAAGGTTCCAACCTATTTGACAGCCTTGGAGACTGAAGCCCTGTATTTATCTACAGAACAGGTACAGCCTGGGCAGCAGCAGTGTTTAGCTTCCACACTTTCCCCACCACCGTGCCTCAGCCTTGACCTGGAAGATCCACCTCTAGAGGTGAGAGGGGAACTCAGCCTCCCATCCACAGAGAGCTTGGCCTCTCCAGGGCCTGTAGCAGTGGTGACTTTATTGTAAGCTCCTGCCCAGTTTCCCCTGGGAAACCAGACAGGCTTCTCTTATGTAGGCAGCTGAACAGCCCCTGGATAGAAACTGCAACAGTAACTGACCAGGAGCAAATTTAATTTGTAATTCAGAGCAGAAATCCTTGTCCTGTTTCCAGCAAACTAAGAGAGAGATTTTTTTATCCCATAGCCAGAGCTCCAACTTATGCAGGCTCTTGCTAGCAGACTCTAAGTGGTGGATTACCCAAGGTAAACACCATTCCAGTTCAGAACTTCTGTTATTTCCACAGTCATTTTACAGGAAGCACTTTGACACAGAAGAGAATCGAGTGAATCAGCTCTTTGCACAAGCCAAAGACTGCAAGGTGCTGGTGGAGAAATGGTAAGCTGTTTTCTTTCTCTTCGGAGATTCTGTGGGCCCCTGCTTTTCTTGGAGGCCACTGAAAGAGACTGAAATCAAGCCCTAAGCCTTTTTTTACCATTTAGTGTCTTTCTCCTATATCTGTATTAAAAAACCTCATGCACATCAAGAGCTAATAATGAAGTTTGAAGAAAAACTAGTCATGATGCAAAGTAAGTGATAAGAAAATGCTGATAGGAGCTGACTGTGTTTTGAATTTGGTTATCCATTACACTTAGGCAGTAGGGAGTGCCTAGAGCACTCTGATTGGCCATTGTTGGAATTAAGGAGAATGCTGTGTGGGTACAGAACTCATTGTTCCCAGAGCTATGTGAACATTATGGATCTCTGTTCCCAAACAAACATGCAAATTACAAGTTAGCATAGGAGTGTTTGCCAAGGAGACCGTGAAATAAGGAACTCCTTGAAAGAACTATAAACCCAGAAGAAATGGAAAAACTGCAGAATTTTCATAATCAGCAATGAAATTCTATTGGGGAATGACTAAGCATCCAACTTGAGCTGCATCCCTTTTCATAGGGAAGCTGGATTTGGATCCCTGCTGTCAAAGTGGGGTAAATGATTAGGGGTGAGGAAAGGAGAGAGGATATGGGGCAGCCACAATAGCATTTGAGTGCTGGAGCCATAACTTATATTTAGCAGAATCAAGTGTCCTTTCTAACATGCATGGAGTCACCTTCACTTTAATTAATAAGCCGGACAGGACAGAAGGGACATGCAATTCCTCTTGCTTTTGCAATCTTAAGTCTGTGGCCTTGATCAAGGCAGGGATAGAGGTCACATCTACCTGTGCAGTACTGAGGGTGGGACATCAGAGTGAGGAAGGATTAAATAAAAAGCACAGGAGTTCAGTCAGGTGGTGCACACAGCACAGACATCTAGAACTGATCCAAGAGATGAGTTTCTCACACATATGGAACACACCATCTGCTTCAGAGAGGGACAGCTTTTAACAGATGAGGTTATAGGTGGTGTTTGGTGAATACTTACTCTCTGTAAATATAAAGCCTAAAATATGAAGCAATTCAAAACTTCAGCTAGGAGGATCAGAGTTCTGAGTGCCACAGGCATATCTGGGTACATCTTAATTTTATTAGTGGTTACACACAGCATTTAACCACTCACTTGATAAAGATTTGGTGTTTCAGAGATAAGCTTTTCTAACAGCAAGAGAGAACACTTCACTTAAAATTCTCCTACAACAGAAGTCCCTCAAGTTACTGAGTGAGTTGCCAGCTCCTTTAATTCTCTTCTCTGGGGCATCTGATGTGTCATCTCAGAATGTGTTACTGCAAATACACACCTGTTGCTCTGCACTTCAGCAGCAGCAATGAAATGAAAAGGCCTCAAATGCTGCAGGTTCTGTCAGGCTTTGTCCATAGCAAAGCCTGCAGGGTTTAACAGCAAAGAGCTCTACCTGTGATTAAGAAGTGTATCTATAAAGTGCCAGCTGCACTGTCCACCACCAGGCACTTTCTTTACACCAGCCTCTTTCAATAAGTGTGTCTGTTTTTTTCCTTGCAGCACAGTAACTGTTCAAGACATCCAAAACCACCTGTCCCAGGGTCACGTAGCCATTGTCCTGGTGAACGCAGTCCTGCTGCTGTGTGATCTCTGCTCAAGTCCTGTCAAATACTGCTGCTTCCTTCCCATTGGACAGAAGTGCTTCTGCAGGAGCCCTGACTACCAGGGCCATTTCATTGTGTTATGTGGCTACAACAAAGCCTCAGGGAGTATTTACTACAACAACCCTGCCTATGCTGACCGTGAGTAGCCTGTCCCTTTTGGATGGATTCAGTCAGTGCATTACTAATGAGTCTGACACAGAGCCGCAGCTGACCTCCCCTCACAGTGCACAGGCATTTTAAGCATCACTACCCAATTTGTCAGAAGGGGTTTTGCCACGTTAATTAGATCAGTGCTGCATTTTGTGGTGTGATTTAGCTGAAGAATTCAGGTAGGCATTCTAGCAATTGGCTTGTCTGGCTTTCAGATGGGTTAGTGAGAGATGCTGAAATGCCTATGTGCAGAACAGCAGAAGGGCCACTTTGGTACCTATCTGCAGCACTACTTCAGTGAGGTCTCTTATGGTGAAAAATCTACCTGAGTAAAGCTGTAACCTAAGCTACTGGGTGTAGTCTCTATACTAGTTTGGTTGTGGATTCTGTTACATCCCATGTAAGAACCTTTCACAGGCAAATCCTTCTAAATTTTTTGTAACATTTTGTTCCTCCTTCCCAGGAACATGCTGCACCAGCATCAGTAACTTTGAGGAAGCCAGGACAAGTTATGGCACAGATGAAGATATTCTGTTCATCTACACAGACAGCTGACACCCACCCAGACACTCCTGCTCCTTCCTGCACAGCCTGCAGGGCAGCTGGCTGCTCGTCTCAGGACTCCCCTGCACACACCTCACTCCTGGACTGCAGTGGGACCTTCACCAAGGGAGGCTTTACAGACATTGACAGGACTATATTGCAATGCTGTCTTTACCTTTTTCTCTTTTTTTTTTTTGATTTTGCAATATCTGTCTTTGGTTTTTTTCTTCCCCTAATTTTCAAAATTGCACATTTGACAGCAGTTCCAAAATACAGGCCCAGAGCCTGTTAACTTTCAGCTTATTTTGAAATTAAACACATAAGAAAAAAGCACCAAATTTATGAATTTCAACACTTTGTAATATTTGCATAGGTTTAGGTAAACAAAGGAAAAATAGAAATACCTGTTTCTCTCTCTGTCAAAGCACGAAGGGCTGGTCTTCGTACAAAACCTATGAATTTCAAGTTCAGCAGAATATTGTAAAAGGAAAAAATTATTAATTTAAACCATCTTTAAATAGCAAAAAAATGTCTTGCTTGTTCATCAGTATTGTCTGCAATGTAGGAAACTTCCCATCTACCAAATTCACAGAGATTCACATGTATGCAACTGCAATACTGGAATTACTCCCTTGCACTACAAACTCAATCTCTTTTGGCTAAATCCTCTTGGATGACTGCTCAGAGCTCCACATTGCTCCAAAACTTTAAGTGGAAAGATTTTATTTGCACTTGGAAATCTTTACTGCTCTTTGCAAAAAGCTCTGAATGTTATGCCACCCACATGTGCCAGTTTCTGCAGAATCCATTCTAAGTATGAACATTCTAAATATTTAAACTTATTAAGCAAATGCAGAAACTTATCATCCACACTAATGGTATATATTTTGTGTGTAAAGTGTAAATATCTGACAGCATCTACCACATTGTATCTAAAATGCTAAATCATAATTTGAGCCAAATTTTGCTGTTAGCATTAGTTCAGTGACATTCTCAGAAGAGCAAAAATTAATTAAGGAAAGAAGAAATACAAACATACCTTCTACAAGTAAGAAGGCAGGAACTTAGATTGTTCTAGCTCTTATACTGCAGCTGTGTGTGGGTTAAGTTGTTGCTATATTGAGACATTAAGTGAAATTGGTAGCAGCCCATTCATAGCCCTTTCCTCTGTTACCTGAGGAGCACTCTGAAGTGAAAGAAAAAACCACTTATTTCAGCTTCATCCATCCTAATTTCTTACAAGTCTCATTCTTCAGTCCTGCCTATATGAAAGTGAGTAGGAAAATCAGCACTGACATAAAACTAGGAAAATTTGCACTTAAGACAGAGGTCCCACATCTCTGGCATGGTTTTAGGAAAAGAACTGTTCAAGTTCTGAAACTGTGTGGATATAATAAATAGGAATCTACTTTCAGCATAGAAAGTTTTTTTACCAAGGTAAACATTTTATCAGTTGTTTACTAATTGAAAAGTACACAGTGTTGACTAAGTACTTAGTAGAATCAAGAGTGCTCCTTTGTACAAAGGCAAAAAATAGTAACAGACATCTAAAATGCAGTAACCCTTAAAAAATCCAAACAAAAGTGCATGACAGGAAGTTTTGTGTGTCAAATTTTGATTATCATTGGTGAAGTTTAAATACATTCTGGCAGTGATGAGCAACAGGTAGGATGTGATTTGTGTAGAACTGGTCCATCAGTGCCACCAGCAGAATCCTTCCAGAAGAAAGGTACAAAACCTGTTGTGGGTAATGCCTTTCAACTCCTCCAAAATAAATAACCAGAAGACTCCTGATCTGGGAATTTTTATATCCAGGGCCAAAATCGTGATGTTTGATTTTGAGAGAGTGTATTAGCTGTTAATAATTAACAGGTATGGAAGTTACAGGCTGTTAGAGTACCCCCTTAACCCATCCATTTTCAGGTAGGTAATTCATCCAGTACTGTTAAACTGCCACAGGATTTATCTTAGAGCAGGCTTGATTAGTTGAATAAAAACAATTCTTACAAAGGCTTATAATTGGCATTCGGCATCTTACTGTTTCCATTACCAAAAGTGAATCCTGGGTGTTTAGAAAACATGAACTTAAGGGCAGGCTTAGTGTTCTGAAGTGAACACACAGGTGTAACAATACTGACAGGTAAGTGTTGGGTACCCAGAGTTTAAATGCTTCAACAAAAGTGAAAGATAAACAAAGCTGTCTCAGCTAGTGCAGACAAAAGGAGAGGTCCCCTACAACAGGATCTTGTACAGCTGCCAAATGGAAGATGGCTGTGAGAGATGAAAACACAAGGAAGAAGCATAAGCCCAGTGAAAAGAATGAGTATGTGACACACATTCAACTGAAAAAGCAGCTCACTGCACAAGCACCCAGAACACCTGCATTTTCTGAAACTTTGCTTCCTCTTACAAGATTGTCTATCAAAACACTCTGAAAATGTTCTGTTGCTTTGTTTCTGTCAGGATGTCAATAGCAAAGGAAGGGGATTTTACATGCAGGGATTTTATACATAGATATATTTTTATTTGTAATTAAGCCATTCTCAATAAAGGTTAAGCTCACAAATAACCTGATAACATAACGTAGCAAGTGCATTTATTAACAAGTTTATTAGAAATAATGTTTTTGAAAATCTGAAGTTGTAACTTAGAAAAACAAAAACAACAGTTCAAATATTTATTACTATTACTAGCTACAAATTCATAGTTGTATTCAGTCTGCATTGCCTGAACACCCATTGCCATCAACCAAATCATATGAAGCAGAATTTCAGAATACCACCTAAGAACACTAAACATACTACTAGAATTTCAGTACTACCTAAGAACAGCAAACGTATCATTACTACCTTTATTCCAGAGCTGGTTTGTGTACTCTGCAGCCACCACATATCCTACTGGAGTGCAGCCCCAGGGAAGGAGTCTTCCTTACCCATCCTGAGCTTTCTGTTCACAGTGAAAAGCAGGCAACTGCCCCAGCCTTGCCTGTGCACTGGCCAGGGTCTCTATTTCTGCTTCCCTTCAGGGCACTGAGCTTCAGAAGATACCAAAGCATCTCCCTGAGCAAGACTTCTGCACCTAGAAGGGGCCCTGCAAAGACAGCTCCAGCTGTGGTTGTGTAAAGGCAACAGAACCAAAGCAGTCCTGCTTTACAGCACCCACAGATCTTCACACAACTGGGATATCTGGTACATTACTCAGCTATAACTGAACTGCATCAAGTAGTTTGTAAGCAGAAAAAGCAAACAAAACCCAGATGAAAACAATTTCTGCCTCATTTCTCCCTAAATTAAGCATTTGGGCAGAGGGCAAAAACCAGAAAGCAGAAACAGATGTACAATGCAAAGCTTAAAAACGTAAAAATTTTCATGTCCTCTGAACTCATCCCATCAACTCTACCACAGTACACTGTATGTGTATCTACTCTAGAAAAACACTGGATGTATTTCCAGCAAGGAACAACTTTAGACTCATTAGTGTAAATGACAAACACCTAAGAAGCCATTTCAATTATTTTACCTAACAGTTCTGACTCCTATTATTTAAAATTGGTTACATGAAATTAAACTGACCACATTAAAACAGCAACACTGTAAAGCTATAATCCAACAGTAACTTTGAATTTGTCTTGTAACATTTGAGTGTAATGAGATGGTCTCTCTTACTCTTTGATGATATTGGGTATAAAGAAAGGCTGGATTGCTTCAGCGAGCTTTTCTGCATACATTTCATATCTAGCAGTCATCTGGAAAAGAAAAATCAAAGCTTCAGTTCTTTCAAGTAAGCTACAAAAGTACTTCAGTAGAAAATATTTACATCCACTGGTTAGTTCTTTCTATGACAATATATGATTTAATTGTCCCAAACATCAAAACCATAATTCCCTCAAAATCAAGATCTCCAGTGCCTTAGCACAAACTTTTTTTTAATAAAAGAACTTTTTTTAATAGATTTTTTTTTAATGGAAGAACTCCTATTATGTTGCCTAGCACTGTATTTCTATCCAAAAAAAGAAGTATATTTCCACCCTGAAAAGTCCAACTTTTAAATGAACACCTTCCTGTTTTGCAGCTCTCCTTCAGTGACAGTCACGTCCACTGACTTTCTACTTATTACAGCTGTTCTGGACAGCTGAAAGTTGAATGTGAAAGGTGGACTTGCTTTCTTATGCATCAACAATTATAAGTTGCGTCAGTGAAGGCAGGAGTGTCTCTGTAATTAGGGCTTCACGTCACGTCCTTGACAACCAAAGAACCCTGCTGCCAGCAGTAAGTTTGCATACATGCCACTGACAGTGTTGGGGTTACTCTACTTCACCCATTAATAATACAAAATATCAACGGTTTGGGCAACAGAGCAAGTACTGAAGTGCTGCAACACAGCACCTGATGTAGTGCCATCGTCCTCTTTTGAGTGCACAACCCACAGCATTGGCTCTGAGAGAGGCAAATCACATCTTTATTTAATTTGTTTAACCCTTTTGCTGCTCTAAGTTTAGCAAAGACATTCTACTGAATGTCCCTTTCAGGCATCACTGGGTGCAAACTGCAGATACCAGAGCAGGTTAATTAGGTTCCTACTTGCTGTTAAAGTGGGTGAGAAAACCTGTGACCACTGTTCCTCATTCCCCTCAGCAAGAATCACCTCTGTCCTGGCCACAACTGAGAGGAAAAGGAAACAGCTCTCCCCTGTCACATAAACAAAGCCACAGCTGTGCCTTAAGTGCCAAAACCCAACAATAGCACTCCACACCATCAACAAGAAATAAAGGTGCTGAAAGCACAGGAGTTGAAGACAACAAAAAATACACAATTCTACACAAATCAGCCAAAGGGCAGTGTTTTGCTTTTCCTGTTTGTTTTTCCCAATCAATACAATTGCTTTTGTTCAGATACCCCTGCAAAGCTGGTAGAAGCAATGCTCCATGTGCTTCCTGACACACCAAGCCTTTGCTCTGCACTAAGGGCCTCAGACTCGTGGCAAAGCAAAACGAAATGCGTGCCTGATGTGAAAAGCTAAGAATCTTTCAGCATAACTTAATTCCATTATGGCAACAACCACATGCCTACCACAGGCATCTGTAAAATAACAAATGCAATTCTGTTCCAGAAGATGACCTGAAATTACTTCTTACTTTTAGTCCCTACGTATGGATTAGCAATATTAGCAAAGAAATTGTGATGTAGAGAAGAAATTACTATTTTTTAATTAGAATGCTTATTTAGCATTTCAAATCCACAGAGACTTTTCATTTTTATGTCAAACTGACATCAAAACATGTTGAATATTGCACCATACTGTAATGAACAACAGGCAAATAAAGCAGCTCTATAAAATAAATGTTTGCTTGCAGTAGCATGATGTTCAAAAACTGACAATCCTTGCAAATGACTACTTATTTTAAATACTAGGTGATCATTGAAGAACCTACATGTATTGTACAGCTGCTAGCCAGGAGTTCTGGTCTATTTTTAGGATTCAAATCATGCTGATCTTAAGAGTGACTAGGAAAAACTTCTAGTCTTTAGCAGTGCTGAGAACTGGAACAAAAGATCTCTCTCCACAGAAGCAAACAAGATGCTTTCTTCATCAACAAAGCCTATTTCCAGAGTTGCCACTTTTTTTCTTTTTTTGTTCCAACAGGATCTTTGTGTGGCCTGTTGTAAACCTGATCAGAATAAAAAAGGAGTGTCTTTTCTTTACAAAAAAATTAATCTGCTCACTCCACTAAATCAGTATATAATACAGCACCCCACACAGCCTGTAGTGGCACAAATGAGAGGTTAGCAAGCTGCTGTGCTGAAGCAGCCATTTCTTCAACCAGCACTGCTGCTGGACAAATTAAATCCAATTATGCCCTCTGGAAAGATGAACCAAATTAGCTTTACCTCAGAATACAAAAAAATAGTAATAAATAAGGTTTGTTAAAGCCATGTGGAGTGGCTTGCAGCTATCTAAATCTGATTTAAATAAATTCAAACGTGTGTTAAGATGCTTCAGAGATGAATATATACAGTACACAGTTCTTTCTCTGTAGTTTCAACATATCCACAAATTCAGGAAGTTAACGTTGCAAGTATTTAGTCTTCAGAAAGTTCTCAAGCTTGTGGGTTTAGGTTTTCACTAAATTTCACCAAAAGTGACAATTAAGGCCTTTAAGAATATATACCATGTTAGACAGATCCAATGTTGCTGGCTCAGCTCAACAACAAATGGCTGCATTCACTGCATAAGGAAGGCAAAACTCTTTCCCCAGTAATCCTCAGAGCTGCTGGCAATCCACATTAAGGTCCTGAGGCTAAGGTTTTCATCTGAAAGCTACTGGCCCAGTTTCTCTGAATTTAGCTACTCCTTTTCCAAATCCATTTATGCTTTTGGCCTCCATAACGTCCTGTTAAATTGCTTCACCAATTTAAGCTCTGAACTGCTAAAAAAAAAAAAAAATAAAGGCTGCCTTTTAACTATTGTAACATCATAGAATTGTGAAAACCCAGGGCACTGGGAATATTTCTCTGTCTGCTCTGGGGCGCCCTGACCCCCAGGGGAACACTGACTTTGACCCTCATTCATGGAGAAAGTTTCCCAGACTTCAAGATAGAGTGGAATCCACAAAAGTGTGAAATAATTATAGAGAGTAGTGTAGGTATATCACTTGGTGGGAAACTGAGGTTTTGGGATTTTTAGTATGTTGTGGATGGAAGCAAGATGGAGGGCACAGGGTGTCGTCCTGGGTTTCTTCTTCATACTTCTTCTTCTTTCTTCTCCATGGGTTTGGGTGGCATTTTGTAATTGAGCAGAAAAGTCCCATTGTGGGCTCTTTGGGATCAGTTATGGGTTAAAAGGGAAAATAATCCAGATGTCAGCTCTTAATTGGATAGTTTAGTCTTAAAAGGCCTTGTAAGAAGAAATTGTTGGCCATTTTGTGCCTTCTAATGGAAAGCTGCTGAACTCACAGTAATGAGACTGTTTTACTGATAAGAAATAATAAACACCTGAGTGTGAACATGAACTACTGTCTCAAGTGCCTTCAATCCAGACCCAGGGAAACCAACAACCACAGAGAATCATTATCAAAGCTTGTTTGTTCTAATATTGTATTTCCTTTATAATCAGGCTTACCTTAAAATTCCATTTGTCACTGACTTGCCTGCAGAGGTTTAGGTCCATCTCTGCCACCAGCAGCCCGTCCTGAGTGCGAGACAGCCCCGGGGTCCTGCTGCCGTCTGGTGCAGCCACGTAACTCGAGCCATAGAAATGGCCCAGCTCGTGGTGTGCTTAGAGAGATTTTAAAAAAGCATAAATTGCCATCTGCAAATAGGTTTGTAACTTAACATGCAGTGTCCCACTAAACCTGACTTCATTTCTTGGGGACTCACTATCCTTTAGGCAAGATAATAATCTTGAAGAGTCACAGCATGATCCTAAAGTAACTCCAGTTTTGGCCAGTTATAATTTTCATGCACAGTACACCATGAAGTTATCAGGAAAATCTCCCTGCACTGCCTTTCAAATAATGCACCATTATGCTTTCCCATTATTTATTCCCATCATTGCTTTTTATTTTGCCTTTAAATGAATTCTGATTGTCAAATTATACATTTTCAAAACAGCTGACAGAGATACACCCATTCTATTTTCAATAAAAGGTCAGAAGTGAAAACACTGGGATTTGAGGCACAGAAAAGATGTTATTTCATATTGCACAACTCTTGAGTTGTGCCAAAAATCAATCACATTTGTTGTACTACTAAGCCATGGATTCCACTGACCTTTCTCATGCAGCTGCTAAAAACAGCTCCAAAACTGGCTAAAAAAGGTTCAGGCACACTTTGGATGGAGCCACAAGCAGCCACAGCTTTCACAGCACACATTACTGTGTTTCAACATGTAAGTACACACAAGAAAATCTCATACTCCTCACTGATAATTCTCTTTAACTTCCAGCAAATCTGGGAACTGGTAGTGAATGTGATTTCTGAACATACCTTTTCCACCATCTCCAGAAGTAAAGGCATTCTTGTAGTATTCCTGTGAAATAAGAGGAATCCATAGGTGGCAGTATCATTCCATTTCATTCAAGAAATCCTTGCTAGTCTATCATATTTTGGGAGTTTATATAAATCTACAAACATTTTTTTCTGGCACACGATCAGCACTGTCTAAAGGGAGTCATCAGAGGGGCCTAGTTTCTGTGATGGATAGCACAGAACACAAGGTCTTTTTGTATCACTGCCTGTTGCTCATATACTTTAGGGAACATGCCTTGTATTCATTTCACAAGTTTAAAGAGGCAAAAGAGGAGATATTTAACCAAACATATCTTTTCAGATCACAAAAAAAGGCAAACATATTCACATAGCAGCAAGGACAATTCTGGATTTTTGCAGGGAATCTAATTTTAAAAATACATGCATAGTGTAATTGGACTAGTCTGAAGGTAAGAATGACTTATTGCATGCACTATTAAATTTCATTATAGAATTTTGCAGTCCAGAAAGAGATAGTAGCTGTACAACAGCTACAAGTTGTGTACCGTTGACTTAAGGATGTATTAATTTTTCAGTCATTTTGGCTAAAAGAATACTGATTTGACCAGAGAAACTGGGAGACTTAGCAAAAGGGTGGGTGCCTATTACAAAGATTCAATTCAAGAACAGGAAACAGCTGCAATCAAAAAGTAGGTTGCCAGCAACAAGGCAGCTCTCAATCTCTTCATCACTGTCCATCTTCAAATCACATCATAAACCCCAAGACAGTGGCTACCCAGCAGGGGAACCCATGCATTCTAGTGCTATCAGTCCCTGCCTTGAACAAACCCCTGCTCAAGCCCTGAATGATGGAATGAATGAAGCGAGGAGGATACGAACCGTTCCCACTCTGTTGATGGGGCACGTGAAGCAGTGATTGGCTATGGCAGCGTTTCTGGCTTCGATCGGCCACAGCGCCTCGCTGCAACACACACACAGAGAAAGGTGTTCATTCACTGACACTCCAGGGCTAAATCTACACTCACTGCCTCACACTGCACATTTTCTGTCCAAGCAGCCACAGCTAGCTTCTAGGAAATCAAGTCAGTCGGGTGCAATTAATGTTAATGTGCAGAAGATTAATCTCAAGGGACAGTTTACACTGGTCCAGCCTGGTTCAAGAGGCCTGATAATCATTAAATTGCCAACAGTTAAAAAAAAAATTCTGAGAAAAGAGTATCTCAGCTTGGTTCTGAAAACTGCAATTTCATACCACACTCCTTAGGTGGACAATGCAAGCTCGTAAAATAAGCCTGAACATGACCACTACCTATTGTATAGCAAAAATATTACATAAAAAATCAAAATAAACTCTCAGTTTTCAGAGCACCAGCTGGATGCTGGTGAACGCCGTCTCAAAGACAGGACACCTGCTGATGTACAATAAAGTTCTCAAAGAGAATCAGTTACTGGGAGGAGACTGAAAGCCCAAAATTCCTGGTGGAAGAACTGAAGCCATCCGGCTGATTTTATGCCTCCAAAGGTAGCTGAGCTATCGTGGGTGAGAAATAGACCTCCAAGAGCTTATGAGACCTGGCTCGAGGAGGCTCCTATCACTGAGGAGAATGCAGGCTCCTTTTTGAAGAGAAAACAAGGATGTCAGCAAGGTGCCTTTCAGGCCCCAGTGAGGGGCTCAGAGGTTCAGCTAACTCAGAAAGGGAGCAATGGCACAGATCAGTTTGTGTTTTACCTGAGTGCCCCTATAGTGGCTGAAGGGTTAAAGATGATCTCTGCTCCATTCATGCTATACATGAGCCAGTTCAGAGGGTGGTGGCGCCCATAGCAGATGTTCACAGCAATTGTCCCAAACTGTGTCTGAAACACTGGGTGTCCTGTATTTCCTTCCATATAGTAAGTAGACTACAAACAAAAAAAAGAAAAAAACAAAGGAAAAAGTCAAATCAAACAACAAAACCCACAAAGGCAGACGTCTTAAAAAAGTGTAAAGAATTACTTCCAACTAAAAAAGCTTTGTAATCTGTAGATGGAAGGCTGAGGATAATATGATGAGATTTACAAAATCACTTAGGCAGTGGCAAAGATGGATACAGAAACGCCAAGGCAGCAGCAGGAGTGTGCATTCACTGAAATTACACTCTTACACCTGCTTTCAAGCAAAGGAACTTCTTTTATGCAGCAGGCAGTGCACTTCCAAAACGTGCTGCTTTCTGTGGGTACCATCACCAGGTTCAGACAGGGACACAGACAGTGATAAAGACCCACAGATAAGGAGACAAAACATGGCACCCAACATTCCTTATACAATACCGAGGATCCCAAGGGAGCACAGAAGCTGCAGTGGCCAGGCTGATTCCTGACAGTATCCTTTGGTGCTGAGCTGAGACAGAAGAGCAAGGGACACAATCCAGCACCCTGACCCAACAGCACACATCTCTCATCACAAAAGGAAGGTGTGCTGTAAAGCAGATCCCTCTTTATTGAAATTATCTGTTCCTTGTAACCACCACTGCCATTGGTCCTGGAGGAAGTGGAAACACCTGAGGGCTAAAGCAAGCAGGTCCAGCTGGGGAACAAACCTGGGCTCCTGAAAGTGTGGGCATGACAGATACAGGGGGGGTCACCTTCTGAAACCAAGGGCTGCAGGTTCAGTATGTCCAGTAAAATAATCATCTCATGTTTCTTGTTTATTATCAGTTCTCATGAAATTGCACAGTCCCTTGGGCAGTGATTTGATCTCCTTTCATGTCTGTAGACAGCAGACCACATGGTGGGTGCTCACACAAGTCTTTTTCAAAACAATTCTGCTAAATGAATATATTTCCATTTTTTCTCCTATTCTCAGTCTCTTTTCTTACAACAGCAGAAGAAAAACAAGCATGCTGTTGCTTCAGGGAATTCATCAGTTCCTATTTCTTTATTTCACACCAGAGGTCACAATCCTCTCCACAGCAATAAACTGTGATGTCTCAAGAAGGATTGATTTTTGTTTGTAAGGCCTCCCACACATGGCTGAATAGGCCACAGACCAACCTCCCTGCCCTTTCCATTTAGTTCTTACGGATTCAATGGGCACGATTTTAACAAGGCTCCTTTCCCAACTGCCCTACAGAGACAACCCACAAAAAATAATTTCAAATTCGATATTTCCTTGAGGTTTAACTTTGTTGATAAAGAAAACAACATTAAAGTAACACAGATGAATATAATCCCTTCCTGTAGCCTGGGTGGTTTCTGAAGTTGCTTTATCAGAATTGTTCAGCTCAGAAGAGTGGACTTAATGCTTTGCTACCAAAGCCAGCTGAAGACAGTGCTGTCTTGGGTAAGCACTACTTGATTCTGTAACAAGTAGATACAAGAAGAAATGCCAGATCATTATAGTATATCTGGAAGCTATAAACAGATAGTTTTGTAGTAATTCTGGCATTTAGGATTCTAAGAACTAACTTCTTTTAGCAACTATGCAAAACTCTTACTGAACTCTTTTACTTTCTCTATTTATACTTCACATGAGAAAGTAAAAATTCTTTCTTTTTTTAGGTGTCTCTCATTACAGTTTCATAGCTGGAAACGATGAGTTTCTTGGAATCTGTTGATTCTCCATTAAACACTGTCAGGAAAACTGAAAGACATCATATTTTAGTACAAGCAACAGGAACTTATTTTTTGTTGGATTACATAAAGAACAAATAAAAATGTGGAAAGTAACCAATGGATTTGTTAGTTACTACTTTTGCTAGCTAAAGGACAGACCTGATAAAATAATAACAAAAATCAGAGTAAGTGTTAAAAATACAAGGTAAGACTGGTGACTGACAGGCTGTGCCAGAAATTCATTGTGTAGAACTCTACTACCAGCCTCCTCTGGAGAATCTCAAACCAGCCTGATCAGCTCTGGGAGCAAGGTCAAAACTTCCAGAGGTCTTTGAACACAAAGTTTTGACACCCAAAAGAACTTTTTACATTAATAAAAAAGTTCTGAAGCCTCAGTTTGATGACTGGAGCAGTCAGGGAACAAAAGCTGCTGCAGGTATACAGCAGCCTCCAGTGCTTAGCAGAAATGCCTCTGTTAATTACTCACTTTAGCTGACAAGGAGAGATTTAGTTAGGTAAGACAATGTATTTTTAGACTTCAGTTAATTTTTAATCCTGATCTTTCTGCTTGTGATAATTGTTTGGATGGATAAACACGTTTCAGATCTACCAGTCACTGCCTTTACTGCCAGTTCAGTTTCTGATTCTGGAGGATGGCCCAAAACCTGCTGGGGGCTTCAGCTGCAATAATGCCATTAGTAAACAGAAGATGCCATAAAGCAGCCACTCAGTCAGAGGCACAATGAATTAAGGGATTCTGCTCGAATAAGCACAAGCAAAAGAACTGTCATTTCCAAGACAACCTCACAGAGAAACAGAAAGGCTGTAAGTAATGTTCATGCTTGAACCATGAAACAATTGCCCTGCAAATTAAAGTAAGTTCAATGTGCACACATGACAAAACTACCCAAGCCAATCATGCACAACAAACATAACACAGCTGGAACTTAAACAATCCTTTTAAAGGATACTTGATACTTTTGAAGTTTCACTGGGCCAAGGAAGAGTACCTAACAAGATTCAATGTTATTCTTCCTTTAACACTCATCACTCTCAAAAAAAATATTCCTTCTTGATAAATTAACTATCCCTTCACCTCAGAAAAACTGACTTGACAGTAAGTGAACCACATTTTCTAGAAACACATTGCATTTCCTGCCACTGTGACTCTGACACAACACATGCTGGCACAAACAAGAGCTGCAAGGTAAGGCCGACTTGATTGTCACAACACTGCACCTTACCTCATTGAAATCTCCAACCCTTGGAATGTGATTTTTCCTGCTTTTGCCTAGGAGTGCACCAGAATTAGAAATGACCACTGCAGTATTCCAGAGAATTCCACCATGCAGTTCATCTCGCTCCAGGATTGGAGACACCACAACCATGTTGTACTTCTTTGCAAGCTGCACAAATGAACACAATTCCTCTATCAGACACCAGCCTGCAGCACCCCAGAATGACAGACAACATAGCCAGCTGAAAACAGTTAATTAAAAGGTAAAACAGCATTACATGTTAACTAGAAAAGTTAGGTAACACAGGTATGAGTCAGAAATACAGAAAATTCTGCCCGCCAGTTCACTGATATGTTGTCTTTTCCTTCAAATGATGTCAGCTGGTCTTTTTTTTTTGCTTGGTTTTTTACCTCTTGACAGAACTTCGTTGTTGGCCCATCCTCTGCTGACTCAGCAAATTCAGTCCAAGGAAGTTTCTCTCTTGTACAAAAAGCAAAGGGCATGGCTGGAAAACACCAAAGCAAGGCAAAATGTTCAAAAATGTTCATGTCGCTCAAAAAATACATGATATTTGCATGAATACAGATAAAAAAAATTAAGCAATTAATGATTCAACTGTTTTCCTTCAACTCTTAAAGGCAAAAGCTATTTAAAAATATTTTTAGCCAGGGCAAGGAGTTTTGAGCTCACACAGGGCAAACCAGAAGAGAATGGATGCATGTATGAAGACTCAGAGGGGTAAAAAGACAAAATACCCCAGTCACTGGTGTACACTGTGAACAACCTGTTCTCACAAATATTTCATGGGCCTTCACTTGCCCATGAAAGTGAAGGGTTTTGCTTCTATTAAGCCTCAAACACCCCATGTAAATTAAAAACAGATTTTTAAATTTTAATACCCGTCTAGAAAAAAACCCCAAAATTTTAGGAGAAAAAGAATGAGGAAAGGATCATAAAGGAGCTCCAAACATGATATGGCAGTCTTCAATACAACAGACCCCTCTCTTCCATACAGTTCTGCTCCCTCAGACTCTTTGGTTCTTCCTTTAGGAAGCAAATCACTACAGACAATTGTTGTATCTTGGGAGATTTCTACTGCTCACTTACAGGACAGCTGTTAAAATAGAGGGCACTTGACATCTGAGAGCCTAGAGGGAACCACAGCCAATACTCACTCCAAGCCTCCTGGAAACACACAATGTTGACCCCACACATGGCAGCCACTCCCACCATCTCCTCGATGCGTCTGTGCAGAGCAGCCACCTGATGGTGAGAAATGTCACACCATTAAAAAAGCCACGTGCTCTAACTCACCTCTGTGTCAACTGCCTGGTTTTACACCCTTTGCTCACACTGAGTTCATCCTGTTCTACACTTAGAGCCACTCCTTTCAGGGGGAGTAACTCCAGGTATCATTCCTGAACACTGATAACAGAGTCAGATATAGATTTTGAAATCATTTAGATGCTGAAAATAGAGAAAGCATTCCAATGGGATTCGAATTCCATGGTTGCAACATTTATATAGCTGGAAACTCACTGCTGCCTGACTTGCAAAAAGCTGAAAATCTAAACAGAATTAACAAAAAATATAATTTTGCTGCTCATTGTAAACAACCTACAGGATGATGTTAAGCCCTCTGTCCTAAGAACTAAATGATTATTAACAAGAAATATCATCAAAGTATTTATGAATTAGTTTTCTAGAGTATTCTATGTAAACATAAGCATGGGTGTAGTACTTTGCATTGCTACTTTCAGGTTTCAAAAAAAATTACTAAAAACAAAACCGCAGTGACCTATGAAATCAAAAACTATACACTGATTTACAGAAACAGTTAACTAGTTATTCATAAAGGAAAATCATTAATACAGCTGGTACTTTATTCAACAGCTGTTATAAAGAATCCCCAAACTTGATCTGTTCACTGAATTAATAACTTGCATCTGTGATAGGTAATCTTTCCAAAATAAACTACTTCAGAAATGCTCTGCCCTGTCCCTGTACAAAACTACTACTCCAGGAGATTTTATAAATGCAGTATTTTCTTTCCCTTTTTTAAAGCTACTCTCAGGAGAGTATTTCTATATAGATTTGTCACTTCAGTGCTGCTGTGTTCAAGATGTTAAGAGATGATGGTTTCAGAATAATTAATGTTGGAACAGACCTCTAAGATCATCAACCAAGTCCAGCCATTAACCCAGCCCTGCCAAGTCACCACTAAACCATGTTATCTTGTAATAAGATTTCACTCACTGCTGTACAAAGAATAATGAACACAGCTTTATTAATCTGTTTCCTCTAATGGATTTTCCCGTAATGGAACATTTCTCAATTAAAACAAGAACTGCACCTGTGGTTTCCACTGGTTGCCATCCCTTTTGGTTTTGTGTAAATGATTTTTTGTTTCATCTTAGAGGCAAAGGATTTTCATGTGTAAAATGAGCTACTAATATTTAGCGTTGGAAAAACTGCAAGCAGGTTGGGTGTGCTAGGTAAATACAAGAGATGTTTCTGAGAAGCAATGCAACTAAATGTGTCACTCAAATTTCTTACAGGATGCTCTACTGCAGTAGTGATGGGTCCTGTACTGCCAGACAATCATTAGACATTTCATGCTAAGTTCCTAAAAGCAACAACTGAACTGTCTTATGTCTCAATCCAGCAGAAGAGGAGATAGAAACAGCCCCAGTCCCAGCTTGTGTACCTGGATTGCCACTGCGGTGTCTGTGGGAAGAGGAATTTTATTCTGTATCAGTCCCACTCGAACAATACGTGGCCTTCTCAATTGCTCCAAAGCAGCTTCAAATCCATAGCCCTGTAGTTCAAAATCTTTTTCCTGAGCTGCTGACAGCGCAGCAGTTGGCAAATCAAGTTTTCTGGATTGAACAGGAAACAAAGACATTTCAAGATGAGATGTTCTTTTTTTCTGTTCTGAATGCAATGGACCAAGGGGATGACAATTCTGCCTTACCCTGCAGAGACACCCAAGCTCCCATGCCCCATGCCACCAATGTCACCATGTCAGCCAGGGCGCAGGCAGAGCCCACCTCCTGCGCTGATCCCACCACCGTTCGTGTCACCCATCGCCCACTGTCCTCCTGGCATTCCCAGACATTAACTCCTTGCTGCAGAAATCAAGGAGCACACACGCAAACTTCCACCTGCCACACCTGGATTACAAACACTTTCCCTCCCATGTCTTTCCCTCAAGTTTAATCCCTACCCTTCACACTCCATCGCCCCGATATCACTATTGCCGTCATGTCTTCCATTTCTGTCCGTTATCTTCTCACACTGCCCTGCTCCCCACACCTGGATCACCTCCAAAACACCCCAGTCACCTCACTGCAGCACCACCAGCCCTACTTTTCCTTTTTCCCCTCAGGCCGGCCCTGTGTCTTGCACACCCGCCCTCACACTGCCTCCTTCCCCTCACTCCGGGGCTGGGCATCCCCGCGGAGGCCGGCGAGAGGAGGGACGGACGGAAACCCGCAGAGGAGGGGGCGAGCCCGTCCTGGTGGCGCACCTGGGTTCGCCCCCATAAAGGATCCGCTTCACCTCGGCGAGTTCCCCGGGCGGGATGTGCCGCTCCAGGCACAGCTCCAGCGACTCCAGCTCCGCCGCCATGGCGGAGGCCGAGCGCGCGCAGCCCCTCAGGCGCTCGGTGGGCCCCTGCTCTTTGCCCCGGGCGGCCCCGTCGGCCACGCCCGCTCCCCTCACGGGTTTTGGCGGGACGGTCCCTCAGGGACGGGGTGGGGGAGGGGCCGCCATTGCCGGACTCTGCCGGTCCGGAGGCGAGTGCGGCCACAAAGGGACGGGGAGAGCTCAGGACTTGTAAATGTTCATAGTGGAAAAGAACCACAAAGTCGGAGAGTCCACAAGAAGTCACTTGGTGTGTAAATCCGTTATGTTGGTCCCTGACCTACTATATGAGCACAGAGTAGAAAGAGAGAAAAAGGGGGGGAAAGAGAGAAGGAGAGGAAAGAAAGAAAAAGAAGGAAAGAAAGGAGAGGAGAGGAAAGGAAAAAGATCACCAGCCCTGGTTCCATCGGTTCAGCCATGGGATGTTGAGGGGATGAGGCCGTTCCTAGCTACTTGCCACTTCTGGAGCAACTCTTGTGCTTCAGATGTAACTCATCTAAAAGCAAAACATCTTTAGAGCTTTTTCTAGTGGTACCTGTCCAACAAAAAGGCTTGGAAATAAGTCATAAAAAGGCCATGATTATCAGAGATACGTGTGTGTCCATTGAAGTCGCAGTAAAACTCTGAACAGCGCCAGTAATAATTAACTTTGAGTTTAACATGGATTTTGAGGCCCATTATAATTGGAAATCCATCCCAAAACCAGACTTAATGTCAGATAAAGGATTGAACCAATTAAGACCTTGATCTGGGACAAAATAAAAATGCACCAAATAAAGGCCATTTCCTTCCGCAGCTCCAAGGCAGACACCCTGTTTAAAGCAGATTTTCCCACTGAACCACTGGCCATGCCTTCTGCTTCAAAACACACAGAAGTTCACAGCATAGCAACCGGGTTTCTCATCGAGTGGAACACAAAGTCCAGGGATGGCTACACTTCTCTAAATATATCCCACTGAGTTTAAGCACTGCTTTATGTATCTGCTGGAGGATGTAACAACTTTCAGCACTTAGCATTTGCAGTTGTTAGGTATTTTGAGTTAAATATTAAGCCTTTTAGACGAAATAAAAAAAAAGAACGTCAGGGAGAGAGTGTCTAATATTTAACTTTAGGCAGAAAGTGTCCAGGGGTAGTCTGGTTTCATCAAGGCATTTGGAGACTTATGATTCTTTCTCTCTAATTCACTCTTTTTAACCAAAAAAGTTTCAGTGAAATTACTTTTCTTTCCCAAACATGTTTCTGAAGGGCAATAATAAGCAGTGACTGATACATACATTAGATTTTTCATCTGATGATCCTAATTTTCTTTAATGGGCAATTTTAAAGGTACCTATCCGTAACATTTTGTTCTGTCCATGGCTGGCAAATCTTCAAACATTGCAGGGAGGGAGATCAATGACAAAGTCAGCTGACAATATGGGGGGGAAATGAGGAGGCCAAATAAGTTCATTTCCGTATCAGCATAGCCAGGATGTCAACAGATAAAGCATTTCTGGAGGATTCATAGAAACAAACAGAAGGGCCTGGGATTCTCTGGGAACTGTTCAAGTTGTTTTCTGCCTGGACTGGAAATTAAAGGGAAAAACAGCAGGTCTATTTTGTATCCAGCTCCTGAAGAAGGTCACATAACTGAACTTTTCTCTTTAAGTTCTATTCTTAGTGTGAACTTTCACTGACTTCTCTATTGGTGCCTTGTTTATTTGTAATTTAGTAAGTTGTACTACATGTAGGAAATGGACTTCATGGCAATAAAACTGAAGCCCCTGAAAAGAATACTTAGGAACAGTGGAGACCTGAAAAAACAGAACATTTCCTGTGCACCGTATCACCCATCCTGCAACGACGTGGTGAGGTCCAGACTGCATGGATAGGAAATGACAAGCCTAGAATTACTAATAATGATGAAAGGAGACCAGGCTATTCCATAGGGACTGTGTGTATATAAAGGTAAAACTCCAGCCAACGCAATAAACCTTCAAAGCACGAAATGTTAATGTTGAGCAGGAAAGTAACCTAATAAAGGAAGATGCCTTCCATATCCCAGACAAAGCATATTAGAGGGCTTGGATTTAAGTCTGAATGTTCTACCTCAGTCATTGCAATTATCTGTTCAGTAGGATGCTCGAATCCAGATCCCAGAGCTGATTCTGACTTCTTCAAACCTCTGTATTTAAACTTCTTCTCAGTTCTGCATTACCTGGACCAAGTAATTGTTTTGGGAAACAGCTGAAGCTTTTGGTATGAACCCAAACTGTAATAACTGATTTAGAGGAAAATAAGTATTTTATGGAACAAAAGCACTTCAAAACGAGGGAAAATTCCTGCAAAACAGTTCTGAAGTGCACATGCTTTTCATCTCCATTGCCCTCAGGCAGGGTGGTCCATAAAGTCAAGAAGTCAAGACCACACAGTGCAATCTGTACAGAAAGAGTTTTCATGTGTTTCTGTGCTGAAACCCTGCGTTGCACAGACACCATCACAGAGCTAAACCTGGGCTTTGGTAGTGCTGGTCCACAACTCTGTGCTGCCACTGTTCCCAAGAGTTCCTGTAAAACCCCACAATAGCACCCTGGCATTAGTCAGAAGCACCCTGGAGAATTAATTTAAGAGCCAAATATCTGGAGTTCAGGCTAAAATTGGGAAAGACCCAAGAAAAGATTTAAATAAACAAACAAAGTCTTTCTGCTGTAGCCCAGGATAGGAGGACAGGCTGAACAGCATCACAAACCAGTGCTCGTGGGGAGGATTAGAAGCAGCATTTCTGTCTGTCCTTCCCGAGGCAGTAGCAGTATTTGTGCTCCCTCTGGAACACCCATCTTCTTACAAACCCTGCTACTCTCATAACATTAATCACATTTCTGACACTTTCTTCGCATGTCAGTCCTTGAAATTGGTCACACAGAGTTCCCCAGAGCAGCTAAATAAATTAATAACTCATGTCCGTACTCCAGTACCTGCCTCAGATATCCCCAGTGTCATGCTGCTGGTCACTGACACCTATCAAGGGATTTGGGTGGACACAGATGTCTCCTGCAAGGGCACATGATGTTGGTGCTCTGGCTAAGCTTGCTTTTTTAATGCTGCAATACCCTTTAAAATTATCGTGTACAATGTCCTCTTCCAGTGGTCACAAAATAAAGTACTGAATTGTACTGCAATCAGGTCTTTGCATTGCTTCACCTCCAATACAAATTCCCTTGCTTCATGTGGAAATATAACACAATTATCTCGAAACACACCTGATTCAAAACATTTCAAGTTTAAGAGACAGGCAGTGAAGGGGAATTAGCATAATAGAAGTGTAGGAGAGGAGAAGTTCTAAAATATAGAGGGAAGATAAAACACAAGCTTCAGGCTCCTTAATACATAGCTAAAAGAAGGGAGAGTTGGTAACCTTCCTGTCTCTGCTTTGGTTTAAGGGTGCTGTGATGAAGGAAAACCAAAATTCTCTGTTTTAAAATCACTCCTTTGTACCATGACCTCTTGCTAATAACACTTAACTCTGGTGGGGCTTTTGGGATTTGGGTTTTTTTACAGACAAAGCTCTCTTCCTAATTCTACTTAAATCCTTACAAGCACTGTTATCAATTTTAGAAACGGGTCTGTATGTAAACTTACGTCAAAGTGAATTTGAGGATTTTGATGTGGATGGAAAATTCCAGCCTGCATTTAGATTACCTGTCTTAGCTGTGAAATCTGCAACAGCCAGAGGTACAATCACCTGTAGAGCAGCAGAGCCAAATTACAAACCTCATCCAGTTGGCTTTGTGTCCTCTGCTTTGGCTTCCTGCTGTTCTGAAGGCTGGGTGAGGGGAAGTGGCTGAAAACTGAGGAAGTTTATTGTTGACAATACATTTTGTCTGCTCTCAGGCATGCCTGGGACCAAAGCAGTCCCCAGGCAGCCCCAAATCCAGACAGTGAAATCTAAGTTTTTAGCACTCTTCCCTCCCTCCCACAGGAAAAGCCCAGCTCACAGTTTTCAGAGTTAATATATCTTTGGAAGATCCCTTCTGTTGTTAATGCTGTTGTCTTTCTAGCTAGAAACATTTTCCTTGATTGCTTTGACTGAATCACACCTGAAAATGTATCCTTAAAGCAGAGGAAATTTGCGAATTGGCTACTTTGCAATTAAAAACTTCATCTTCCCCTGGAATATGGCTGTCTCCCTGGTGCACAGGAAGTGTATTAAAGAAGTAATAAAGTCTCATAAAACACATTTAGTGGTCTAACATTTAAGAGCAGAGTTCTTGTTCATTACTGTAACTTTCTGCTAAATTACCACCAACACGATTGCTCATGGGCTCAAAAGGTCAGTGTTATTTTTGCTGTCCAAATCATGGAGTCTGGGAAACAACTGTGTGTAAATTGCTGATAAACTGGAACAAAGACAGAAGAGCAAAACACTGAACATATAAGAATGCAAGTAAACCAGCAGGAAAGGAGGGGAGGGGAAGAATCTCACGGACAGTTTATTAAAAGAACAAAAGAATAAAATCTGGCGCTTTTGTTTTCCATGGGTTCAGGAAGCCCGGTTTTAAGCACCTACTATAAATAGTGTTTTAATCCTTCATCAAAGTGAGTAGTAGTCTATTCCAAAATGAATGAATTTTAGGTATAATCTGGGAAGAGGAAGATGTCCTTCTCCTCACAGGAGCAGAAAGATCTTTTGTTTCAATCTTTGCAGCAATTAGGTATTTCAAAGTGTAAGAGCTGGAGGGATGAGGAAGAGTCTGGAATGTGACATTTCTGTGCTGCCCAATTCCTGTCAAGAATATTGTTAGATAATGGAATTAGCAAACATCTCATTTGGAATTGAGTGATCTGATTTTGAGAAAGATGGGCTGTAATTAATCACAGGGCTAACTTCAGAATCCTCAAGGAGTTCCCCTCTGAGTGGAAGCTCTACAATGTGAATTGTACGAACTTTGGAAAAGCTTTTGATAGAGAGATGATATTGAAAGGAATGGCAGTTTGTTTGAAATTCTGAAAAGGACAATTTTCAGTCATTTAACCTTGCATAAAGGATCTGATTGTAATGCAATCCCAAACAGCTACCTCAGAGCCACCCAAGTTAAAACCAAACACAGAATAAAGGAGCCTTACATTGCCCTTAAGAGCAAAAAAGTAATTGAAAAATTATTTCATGCAAAAACCTGCAAATTGTTCCGGGCAAGCCTATTAGATGGCCCCAAGACCCATTATCTTCTAGATGAGAGCTTTGGTTAATAGCTTGGCCAGTGGCAAAGTGCTATTAAATGATTCCATACACTGCCCTGGCTCTCAATTGTACGGTTTGGGGTTTGGTGGTATTCAAAGCAATTCAACAACAGTTGACCTTGAAGAGGTTTGTTTCCAGAGCTTGCCCACTGAACTGGACACCAGATGGGTAACTTTTAGGATAGGCACTGAATATTTTTCAGGCAGGTCAAAACCTGCACACAGAAGTCAATAGAGTGCTGCATTAATCTTTAGTTTCACACTTGACAGCACAAAAGGAACAGCAACATCCACTACCAGTCAACACCTTGCTTTTCTGGGAAGGTATTCATGCTGAGATTGAGGAAATTGCAGTAAGGCTCTCTCTCACAGAGGATGAGACCCTTCCCACCACTAGAATTACTGGGGGAAACGTGTTAGATCTCTCATACAGAGAGATCTTTATCCTCTTTGTAAAAGGACCTCCAGTGCAGGTTGCACAGGCTGGCCCAAAGACAGGACATTCTCCATATCAAATGCTTCCTCATTAGTCTCTCACCAAAGCCATTCAACTCACAGCTCCCACTGACCAGAAGGAACTAGGCCAGCAGGGTGATTTCAGTGGCAGGAAAGGCAAGAAAAACAGGAGCATCTGTAGGATACATCTGCTGCACCTTGACGTGGGAGCACAGTTTTGTGCTAAGTGGCAAAGGGGCTCCAACCCTTCAACTGAATTTACCCAATGAGTTGATCCATACCCTGACACCCAGACACACTCTCTCAGGATTTCAGAGGTTTTATACACAGGGACTGACACTGACACCCAGCCTGGAACTTCTGCTTGAGAATAACCTGATCTGCTGCAGAATTTATTTCTGAGTAACACACTTTATTCCATAGTGAGAATATCTGTGATATTACTGAGAATGCAGGGCACTAACCAGAAGTAATATGTCACTTGCACTGCAGGTTTCACTGCAACCCAAATCAGTTGTTCAGTGTAAACAAGCCCTTTTTTCAGAGAAGTGGGAGGACAACAAAACCTGCCATCTTTTAAAGACAACTCGTGGAAGGGATGCTGGGAGGCCTCCATGGCACTTTTGTGTCGTGATGGCAAATATCTGTGGCTCACAGGAACATGTGAAATTGGGCAGACGGCTGCAGCTGCACTTGGCAAACAAACAGTAGGAACAAAAGTTTGACTCTCTACAATGATGGTTATTGAACTGGTGTCTTCATGAGCAGCCTAGATACTGGCAAAAGGGCATGATGAAGACAAAACAGAAGTTTAATTAGCTTAACAGGAAAGGAAAAATCTCCTAGATAAAAGGAAAAGAGCCATTTCTGAGCCAAGTGTTTAAAGGGTTCTCAGACCTTCCCAGGCCAAAGAGTGTCTGTGTGTAATGCTGACTTCCTTCCAGCTCTGTCTGTGCCAGAAATAACTCGTCAATGGAGTGTATCTTATTAGTGTACCTTTTATCAAAGCCATTACTGCACAGGAAAGTTATACTTGCTGCTGACGTGCTGCTGGCACATGAGGAAGGAGGAAGGTGCTATTATGAAGAGTGTAACACATTCTACTGTCCTTCCTGAGCCCATACAAGTGTCTGCGGACTTGAAATGGCACAAACCGAAAACTTCCAAATGAGAGACACCAAGGGAAGAGGAGACCTGCAAGGATCGATTTGCCTCTGCAAGATTTTGGGTATTTTCAGCATCTTTTAAAGGCTTGTTAGCAGTTTATGTCACTGACAGTGTCATTGGTGACATGTTCCCAGGTGTTGTCATTATAGCGCAAGAGTTCTATTGTCATTACAATGCAAGGGTTCCATATTGCTAGAATTTCATGCCTCCTTGATGTTTGTCATAGGCAGCTCCTCTAGGCACTGACTCATCCTCACAGCAGCCAACTGACTCCAGTTCCCCTCAACCAACCAATCTACTCTTTTATAACACTCTTCTTATTGGCTACAGCTGTGGCCTGTTAAAATCAGGCCTGCTCCTAATCCTTAATAATTGGCTCAGCTGCAACTCTTTAAGGGGTAAGATTACTTTCTATACTACCTTTATTTACTTATGTTCTATCCCCCTACACTCGGGCACAGCAGAGGGAGCCCAGAGTGATAGGGTGATGCCTCTGGGGGTGACACAGAAGCTGCAGTGTGGAGCTGGGCTGTGCACACAGAGCAGGCTCACCTCTGCCTCAACACACAACACATCACTTGACTCGAGCAACACGCAGATCGCTGGAATTTAAACTGGTTGGACAGAGATAAAGAGACAGGATGTGCTAGAAACACAAAGGCAGTAGAAAGAAGGAAGGGAAGAGATTGTAGATGACCTACTGGTGGAGATAATTTCCCTGCTGAGCAATAGTTACCATACCAACAATTTCTGAGCAAATTTCCAACAGTAACTGTAGGAAGATTCTTTGTTTGGCTTTGGGGTTTTTCTGTTTACCAGCTAGACTCCATATGAGACCTTTGGTCCAACCTCACAGTGCAGAGTTCTGTGGGTCCTGAGGATATGTCAGTACTAAATTTATAGCCCAAATATCATTAAGGATGGAATGTAGTCCTTTCCAGGAACGAGTGAGACGCTCTTCCCACAGCCAAAGAGAGGGGCTTTTATCTCTTTCCTTCTACACACAGGCACCCTCCTGCCCCCCCACTGTGCTGCATGCATATAGCCATTTCCTGAAACATTTCAAATTTGTTTTCCTTAGGTTATTTGTGTCTACAGCCACCAGATGGTCTGTGTCAAAGCTGATATGTTCTACATATTATTCCATTATCCTATTAGGTTGAACATGTCCTTCCTCCCATGAGAGCTGTTAAGATATCACCCTTACAGAAAAGAGGCAGCTTTAGTCCCACTGTCACCTCCTTTCTCCTTGTGAGTAACACACTCTCCTCAGTGATCCTATAGCACATAGCTAACATTTTAGACCATCTTGATCTTCAAGAAATAATATCTGGCCATTTAATATCCAACTCCCTCAATGAACAAGCTGTACACATGTATCCAGTGTGATTAAAAAAAAAGCTCTGAACACTTGAAAAAGACAGTACTGATGCTTTCTTTTTTTAAAATAAGGATTTCCTATATTGTTTTATAGGACTCTATAATTCGAAATGATCCTCCATCAAGATACCAGTTATATTTCCCAAACTACTCTCTTGATCTTAAAAAGCCTTGGAAAACATCTGCAATTCAGGTCAATGACATTTAAACTGAGGAAATGGTCACCTTTGGTTTTCCTCTGTGGGCTCCTCATGCCCCTGGGAATGGGAGAGCAGAAATTCCTGGCTGGTTTCCACGACCCCAAGAACTGAACTTTGCTTGAGGAGCCTTCCCAACCCCTGCAGCATCTACAACTAAGCTTCTGTCAACAAAGATTATTCAAAAGATGCTGTTTCAAGTTGGTAGGGGCAGAAGGCAATGGGAGAAGAGAGAGAGAGGCAGAGAAAGCCTCACTGGTGGGGATGGAGGCAGCCAGCACACAAAGGAATGAGCCTACGTCAAAGATACACTGGGGCTCCTGTGGGAATTCTTAATCACTAACAACAACATGAGCACTAGCTCTTGCTTTTCTCCAAGATGCAAGTCTGGGTAAGAAATACCCTGAACAAAGGACCCTTCTTTTTACATACCAAAAATAAAGGTTTTTGGAAAAAATGCATACCCCCCCTTTATTTGCCTGGAGATTTTTGCTATCTGTTCACTCACTCTTTACATCGTCTGTTCCACAGTGGGCAGCAGTCACAAGCGTGTCACTCACAAATACACTGACACAGTTCAGTTCCTCCTGGGCCTGGCATAATGACAGTCACCAGCATCAGCTCAGTTCCAGGAACTGGATAAAATTAGATATTTTTTAAAAGCCTCCATCAAGCCAGGCTGTGCCCTGGGAAGCCCCTCTAGCACAGCCTCCTCCTGTGTTAATCAGAAGGAGCAGTGAAGAGCACATATCTGCCTATCTGCACATCCACACTCCTCACCCTGACTGCACACAGCATTAGCAGGCGCTTCAGGCAGAGGTGAAGGTGTGTGAGTAGGGTCCATACAGCTCCTCCAGGAGGCACCAAAATTCATAATTGTCCCAGGAAGAGGCAGTGGTCACCTCAATTACTGTTGCATCCCCTTCAGCTATAGAGTTTTTATGATCTTGTAACACACGGGTTGTATGTTCGCCCCAGAGAGGTGGGCAGGTGAAAATTAACCAACATGCACCTAAAACACAGATAGGTAATCAATAAATTGATATTAGGGCTAAATTGTAGGGGCTGTTATGAGTAGTTCCTATGGAAAGGGGCCGATGTGTCACCACGTAGATGATGGCAGAAAGCTCTGAGAGATGTTTTGGCTGAGGAGCCGTCCCTGTGAGCAGCAGTTCCCAACAGAGGGGAGCAGCAGTGGAACTGTTACTGAGGGATGGGACAATTGGGGAATGCCAGAGAGTGTCTTACACGTGCTGTAACTCATACCACATCTACTATCTCTTCTAATCCACGGGGGTACCATTTCTCATGCCCTTTCTTGCTGGATTGCTTTTGTCACCATAAATCCAGATGTTCAGGCTTTGGGAGGGAAGAGGCAATTACAGTGAAGGGCTGCTCAGCGTTGCAAAACAACATCCAGTTAGGCTGTGATCCTGAGGAATTGCACTTCAGAGATTCACTTGGACCTTGCATTCAGTGTACAAAAAAAAATTATACACTGACTATCACATCTGCTGGTCTGTGGTTCTCTGGTCACCTTACTTGCCTAATTTCATGTAAACTATTGCAGGTCTTCAAAGCTTCCTTCTAGCATTGTGTAATTTTCCACTGCAAGCAAGATCTCTTCAGAAATCAAACCACTGGGAAGCTCTGCATGTACAAAGGTGCAGTTTTCAGTGGAAGCCTTCCCCAAGGATATAAGCATCTGAGTGGAAAGATTCTTCACTTCCTACAGGTACAAAGAATCATGCTCTAGTCATGTTGAATCACCAGATCTTGAATTACCAGTCCTAGAGGAATGCTTACTTACAAAGCAATGATTTAGCAGAATAATAGAATATAAAGGTGAGAGGAGCAGCAGCATACAAATACTTTCTGTCTCACCACAGTTTCAAAATGTGCCCAGCCCCTGGAGCCACAGATTACTGGACAGAGGCTGGGAGCAGCAATAAGAGCTGCCTGCAAATGATATTCCTAAAGATTGTGCAATTTAACCCAGCTATTATGAAGATGGATGGATGCAGCATGCACACATATTGCTGCCTGCTCCACACAATGGCTGAAAATGGGCAGAGGGAGGGAAGGCATAGTGCAATTTACAAATAACTAATGTGCCTGTGGCCTTTCTTCACCTTTCCATCTCCTTATGCATTAGACAAAATATTCATATCCCAGGCAATAACCCTTCCCAGTCCTGACCTCCACATCCACCTCTCTTCCTGCCTCTGATTTGCCAGTGATTCAGCTTCCCTCATCCACATACTTGGCCTATAAGTATGTTCTTACTTACTTTCATAAACTCAAACAAAACGTCTAAAATTACTACAATTTTGTCTTTCAGCTGCCTGCTTACAATTCAAAGCTTCCATATGGTCCGGATGAGCTCAGATATATGATCAGATTGCTGCTTGATTCTCATTCCTTTGTCTTTTTCTGTATCTCATTTTTAATGCTATATTTTATTTTAGCTTGTTTAATGTGTACAGCTGCTAACACAGGCCAAGCAAGGACCAAACTTAACAACAACAAGAAAGATACTTAAGGTAATTTCCCTTTTTAAATGTAATGCCCAGCCTCTCAGGATGATTTACCTTGCTTAACAATGAGCCCTTTGGGTTTACTGAACCTCCACATCTCGTGCATGCAGGGACATGTTTGCAGTTTAACCAAGGTGAAGAAAAATAGCACTTTTATTAGTTGCCGGGCCAGTGAACAATCACAGCCAGAAAACCTTGTTGCTTCTGACCACAGTTGCTCATCCTTCAGGGCCACCT